>NC_066620.1:72281856-72601499 GCF_025201925.1 Gopherus flavomarginatus | reverse complement strand
AATAATGTATTGATATCCTTGTTTAGAATTTCATTTGAATATGTTTAGATGTATACAGTAACAATATGGCTAAGCAAATCTAGCAAGACTTGATTCCCTGTTTGCTAGCCCTGCAATTATCTAGAGTGTCTGTCAACTCCATAAGGGTGTATTTAGCAATAACAGCTACGTATCTTCCTCATATCTGGGGCCAGATTGTATTTTCCCATCCTACAGTGGCAAGATTCCTTAAGGACTTCATTCGTGTCCATCCGTCCGTCCTCCCCCACCCCATTTTCCCCCTTTTGAACCTCAGTATACTGTTAGCAGAGTTGATGGGTCCTTCCTTTTGAGCCCTTAGCAAACTGTTCCCTATGCCACCTATTGATGAAGTTTGCTTTTGTAGTAGTCCTTACATCAGCTCAAAG
The DNA here is from genome assembly GCF_025201925.1 of Gopherus flavomarginatus. Lineage (NCBI taxonomy): Eukaryota > Metazoa > Chordata > Testudines > Testudinidae > Gopherus > Gopherus flavomarginatus. The sequence goes on along the minus strand of NC_066620.1, from coordinate 72,601,092 downwards.
TTTAGAGGAGAGACTGACTCTCATGACATGTTCCCCTTGTTTCAAGAAGGTTGAGTCAGTCTCCAAGTTACTCCCCAAGGTTGTCTCAGAGTTCCAGCTAATCCATTTACCTCTCAGTTTTTTTCCCCCCTCAGACCTCATTCAGCTCTTGGGGAAGCTAACCTTAGCTCAGGTGCTATAGTAAAGATACTGTCCTTTTACATCAACAAGAAAAAATCATTCAGTTATGTACCCAGACTATCCATGGCCTTTGCTGATAAGAGTTAGGGGACAACTTGTATTCTCACCAAGGTTGTCCAAGTGGGTCTTCAATTTTATAAAAAACAGTTATGAGCTAACCAAGTTAGATTCCACATTAGCACTCATTCCACTAGAGACCAGGCAGTCTTTGCTGCCTGTTTTGGTGAATGTGTCCGTAAATTTTGGGTAGCTACAGAGAGCTCCAGCCCACACTTTTACAAGACACTACTCTTTGCCAGAGGCTTCCAGATTGGCTATCCTGCAGTCATTTTTTTAAGTGGAACTCCTGGTACCCCCTCCAAGCAAATAGACAGCTTTTTGTTAGTCACTAAGAATGGAATGCAAGTGAACAGTTACTAACCATTAGCTAACTGTGGTTCTTTAAGATGTGTTGTCCACATGGATTCCATGACCCATCCTCCTTCCCCACTACTGCAGTGTCGTCCTCTGGGATTCTGTATTGGCAAAGGAACTGAGGGATGGTTGGGCCATCTCAGCCCTTAATACCCTTGGGTGGGAGGTGTGTAAGAACATCTAGGATACAGGTGTGGCCCCAGCAGACATTGGTAGCCAAAATAATTTGATCTTGCCTGCATGGGACACATGCACTATGAGTGGAATCTACATGGACAACACTTCTCAAAGAACCACAGTTACCGTAGGGTAAGTAACCATTCTTTCCAGTTTGTGGAATGTGTCTGTTCTTGAGTTTTAAAAATTGGCGTATTTATCCCAAAGTACATACTGCTTCATGCTCCCAATGTAAACTGAAAACTCTAGCAGTCGTAGCCTGACATTGTGTGCAATATATCTTGTATACCGTAAAACAACTCTGTACTTTAAGTGTCTGGAAACTGAAGTTTTAGCTGTTTCATTTGTTTGTGCCTAATGATACTCTGTGGTATGTCTTGTAGAGAAAGAGACATTACTGGAGACTGGATAGTAAATGTCTTACGCTATTTCAAAATGAATCTGGAACAAAATATTACAAGGTAAGTAATAATACTCAGCAGTTATATAGCACTTTACTTGTTACTTTACAAACATCCAGTTTATCCTCAACAAACCTTTGAGGTAGAACAGTAAATATTATCTCTGTTTTATAGATCAAAGCTGAGGCAGAAAGGTTGTGATTTGCCAAAGGCACCAGATAGGAAGAGCTAGGACTAGAACCGTAGGAGATCATGCTTCCCATTCCTCTGCTTAATCACCTGGACTAAATGTATCTCACTTTAAAAATATTTAAACTGTTCTCTAAAGATGTGTTAGCTTAGTATATGAAGTGTCTTAGCAGTTATTGGATAGTTTCACTAATTGGTGATACTCCATTCTACAAGTAGATGGTGTGTTGTACAGTTGGGGCTATAGCTTAGAATCACAGCAATGTAGGGATGGAAGGGACCTTGAGAGGTCATCTAGTCCACATCCCTGTGTTGAGGCAAGATCAAATATACCTAGACCATCTGTGACAGGTGTTGGTGTAACCTGTTCTTTAAAACCTCCAGACATTCCACAACCTCCCTGGGAAGATTATTCCAGTGTGTAACTATCTTTATAGTTAAAAAGTTCTTCCTAATATATAACCTAAATCTCCCATGCTGCAGACTAAGCTGATAAGATTTGTCAGATTTTAGAAAGAGAATGCATTGGAAAATCAAATTCCTTTTACAAAAGGTATTGGTAAATAAATAACTATGGAAGTCTCAGGGCCTTGACAAGGAATTTAACATGGATGATGCTCAACTTTACTAAGGGATTTTTCACTCCATATTACTTCTGTCATCTCACTTATTTCTGTAATTTGCCTGCTCAATCACTTCTGACAGATGGTTTTATTAAATGCTGGAGTCTTCTCTTACTATACATGTTGACTGTAAATGTTCACATGGGTTCCTGTATTTACTTTTAAGTTCCTAAGATAAAACTTGAAATTGTTCTCTGAGGAGTAATTTAACCAAGATCTGTTAAATGCATTTCTGTATTCTCATCCTGCTGTGCAGCCAATCAGTAAATAGTCAAGGCTTGCCATTAATTCCAGCAGATTGTTAATATAGTAATACATTTTGTAGTGAAATGCTCAGAATGTGCTTATAATATAAGCAGAGATTTCCCCCCCCACCTCTTGCTGAGAACGTTCAGGCTGTGTCCAAATCTTGCAGTTTCTTCCCCCAGAACATCTCTAAGATCCAGCTTCTTCTCTGTGCACGCAGCTAAAATTCTTGTCCAGGTCCTCCTCCTTCCTGTCTGGACCAATGCAATCTTCTCCTCTCAGACCTCCCTGATGCTCATATTGCTCCACTCCAGTCCATTCAAAACACAACTGTTCAGATTTTCTTCACTCGTTGCTCACGTCATGTTACTACCTCTTTAAATCCCTCCTCTTACTCTTAGTCTTTTCTACTACTTGAAGGCTTTTTGTCCTCACCTTTAAAACCCTTCACAATTTAGTCCTTCCTACTTATCTGCTCTTGCCTCTTATTGAGTGACCACAGTGCCAGCCTAGTTCACCTGCTTACCCCCTTTTTTTACAAGCGTCTTTGCACATGCTTTCCCACGCACATGGAATGCTCTCCCCTAACTGGTCCATAAACTTACAACCCTTTTTCTTCAAATCTCTCTCCAAGTCCCACTTCTGCCATGATCCTATGGTAATTTGCCAGCTGCTAATGGCAAGGTAGAGTGCCTGTGTGATTGGCTAATATTTATATAGAAGGGAATTCTTTAGTTTTTTGTAATTGTGCATGTAACTTGCCTAGGTAACCACATATTCTTAGCACTATTCCTTCTTGGTTTTGGTCACGCTCACTAGTTGTATGTGTATATTTTGCACCTAATGCAATGAGGTCCTGGCCCAAATACAAATAATACCGCTATTTAAAAAAATAAAACACAGTCCTATTACTAAGAGCCTGATCCCGTGATGTTTACTTACGCTGTGCTCCCATTTAAGTTAATAATGTTTCTGTTTGACTTGAGAGTACTGGATTGGGCCCTAAATATGAGATAAGCAGCAAGGTTGGAAATATTTCTGGGCTTGTATAGAGCAGTTTGGGAAAATTGGGGAGTTTGTAGCAATATGAAGTTTGACATTATGAAAATATCCAGTTCAATAACTATAATGACTCCTAACTTCAAGAAAGAGTTCCAATATGTTATAGCTACATGTACGTTTTCAAGTTTTGTAACGCTTAATATTTTTCTTCAGGAGATTCCACTTTCAGAAATTCTCCAGGTGAATCAGCCTCGAGATTTCTCAAACATGGTGCAGGGCAGCAACCCACACTGTTTTGAGATCATCACTGACACCATGGTATACTTTGTTGGCGAAAATAATGGCAACAGCCATCACAATCCTGTTCTTGCTGCCACTGGAGTTGGATTTGACGTAGCTCAAAGCTGGGAGAAAGCCATCCGTCAGGCTTTGATGCCAGTCACTCCTCAAGCTAGCGTGTGCACTGCAGCAGGACAAGGAAAAGATCACAGTAAGCAGGCAGACACGACACTGTTGTTCATATACTGAAGTGGTTACTGATTTAGGCTCCAGTTTGGTAAAGCATTTAAGCATGTATTTAAAGTGAAGTATTCATGTAAATGCTTTGTTGAATTGGGGGCCTTACTTAATTTTTAAACACGCACGGAATTTTATTTTAACTGTGAAAAGAATCCTTTTCTGTTGTAGCACTAAACCATAGTTAAGAATCTGTTGTCATTTCTATCATGAATGCATATTACAAAATCAGATATTCCAGGTCAATCTCTCCAAGTGCCTCCTTGAAGCCTCTTGGCAACAGCATTCATACTGTCACCCTGCTCAGGCTTATGCCTCCACACTTGATTTCTCCCTCAATGATGTCCGCTGCTGGGGCCCACGTGCACCTTCATCTGCCTATTGTGTCACTAAATTTGCAGGGAATCCTAGGATAAATTAATTTATCTCTGACTATATCAGATCCTTACCTTTCTATGGGGGTGGTGATATCAACAGCAGAATGACACTCAGATGCTGCCCTCAATCAGTGTGTGAAGGTAGATTCTGAAAACAAAATATGCTCTCAAATTAGTGTGATGCATATCTAGCAAACACCATATTGGTTTTTAATTATGGTGAGGTATTGTTTCTGTGAAATGTGATTTGTTACTATAGCTTTTTTACCATTCTTTTAAAATTATATACAACTCTACCCCATTACAACGCCACCCAATATAACATGAATTCGGATATAACGTAGTAAAGCAGCACTCCGGGGAGGGGCTGCATGCTCCGGCGGATCAAATAAAGTTCGATATAACGCGGTTTCACCTGTAACGTGGTAAGATTTTTTGGCTCCCGAGGATAGCGTTATATTGAGGTAGAGGTGTACCACCTTCTCAGCTTTAACTCTAAGATACTAATATAGGCCGAAGTCCTTTTTGGTATTTAAAAAGCCAAAAGTAATTATTTGTAACCCTTCTGATAACACGATAGATCCTGGAAACCAGTGATTTCAGTGCATTTGTTAGCTGCAGTGAACATCAGTCTGACTATAGTCATTAAAGTGGTAAGGGATATAGAGAGGTTAGCAGCTGCATACATCTATCAGATCACATGAAAAATCCATATAAATTTTCTTTTCTGAGCACTGTTTTTCATATCTGTACTGTCAATTTAGTATTTTGGTTTATGTATGTATGAAAGGAGCTTGCAGCTCCCAGGCTTCTTTTCTTAATTGATGAATCACTGACATACTACTGTCCCTCAAAAAGGATGGCTCTCTGGGTCTTTGTCTTAATAAATTAGAATGGCAGAGCTCCCCAGTGAGTGTAGCTTGACTTAAAATGAGAGGGAAGGAGACTGAAGGTAGATTCAGTATATTTCTATATCATATAGTTGTACACAGTATAGTTATAGCTGTGTTGGGTCCTGGATGTTAGAAAGTCATGGTGGGTGTGGGTTAGGTAATATCTTCTGTTGGATGAGCTCTGTGGCTCAAAAGCTTCTCTTTCACCAACAGAAGTTGATCAAATAAAATACCTTGCCTCACCCACCTTGTCTCACTAATTAACATATACAGGCAGCTTCTGAGGGAGTACTTTGAATGTAAATTAATGATGTTATTGGGTAGAATAAGTTATGCTCTTACATCTCCTCAGCTATGTGGTCAGTGGAGAACTGTCAATCTACATGTTATTTTTATACATGAATCAGCTTATCTGGAAGGGGCCGCTAGTTGCTCACCATCCATCTGCACAGTAACTGGACTGATTTAATGCTCTTTAAGCATCTCTATAGATGGGTGTCACATTTCTTAAATAACTCCAGTAATGATGATTTTACAAAGTTCCTCTTTCATTTAACCTACTTTATCCTTATTGCAGTTTAGGCTATGTATATTTTGATGTTATTTTCTACATTTCTTACAATTTTTGTTTCTTACTTCTTGAACTCAACTGTTTCTTGGACAGAATTGAATACTTTGTCCCAACTGAGGTCTAACCAGTCTCAAGTAGAAGAAGACAATCATTAGACATGTGTGAACCTGTAGAGGTTCTGGTTCAGGTGCAATATTAAGAGGAACCTGATCCCAGTGAGTTGGTATTTGTTGCCATGCCAGTTCTGTAGAGCCTTGCTTTGAGGGTGGAGCATTGATGGCAACAGGCCTTTCTCTTTTTGCTCTGGAATTGTATTCCTAGAGTTCAAAGCTCTTTCTGGTTTGACATCTGCCTGACATTCATATTGTCCAGGGATTTGTTGAGCATAGTCTGAAAATTCGCTTGGCAGATTAGTCTCTCTCCTTTTGCTGAGAAGCTTAACTCGAACCTAAAGTCAAAGGAAAAGGCAATTGTTGCTGTTTTGTCTATTTTCTTGCCTTGTACATTATGAGGTTATACTCCTAAACTTCATGTCTAAGTTGGTTCTCTGAAGAAATTTTGTGTGCTCTCAACTTCTATGGCTGCTGCTTTTACTCAAAGAGCTCTCTGATCAACTTTCCAAATTTGCTGTCAAATTTAGCAGATTTATGTCCTCCTATAGCAGATCTACAAAACTAACATTTAGAATAGAACTCAAACAGATAATATTTTCAAAATTATGATGCTTGTCTGTATCTTGCTTGACTTTATATTGTCCTTCCCTTAGTTGCTTATATTTACCTACTCAATTACATATAAGTTCCTTAACTCTGCAGACAGCTAACAATTCCTTTTGGTTAAGATAAATGATCTGTTTTACTTTTACTTTTCTGTATCACTGCCAGAGAATTGCTGCAATTTACGATGCAGTAGGCAAATTACTTTCATCTTCAGTTTCCAGCTCCTGTCCTCGTACAAATTGTTCTAATCTTTTTACCTCTTTTCCCATCAGTTTTGGCATTTTACTAATCCTGAACTATTGCTTCACAAAACAAAATCCAGACCAGTTTGTCTAAATCAACATGTGACTTTTGAGTTTGAATATATATTTTTCTGCAGAACACCAGTGCACAACCATTCACCCTAGCTCCATTGCTAGGAGTCTGTTAAATTATTTTTAACCAGTAACAAAACTTGACTTTTTATTCTCTTATAGTATTATATTTTCCTTCTTATTGCAGAGGAGTTATCTCTCAGCATCTCTGTTTCAAATTGCCAGATTCAGGAGAATGTGGTGAGTCATGTGCAAAAATGGTATTATGTACCCAAACTCTTTTAAAGCAATTGATAGTAAGATAGAATGTCTCATAAAACGGTCAAGGTAAAACACCTAAAGGTTTTACAGCCACGGAACTCTCTATTCTATTAGGTACATAAAAGCAGTCTCCCTTATTGACATCATTGATATTTTGGTGAGTGTATGTCATCATATGTAATACAATGACTAGAATTTCCTGAGAGAGAGTTCCTTCGCTTTTATTTCTTTTCCAAACTAATGACACACACAAGGGGAAAAATAAATTTGTAAGTGATGCAATAATACTCCAAATACTTAGGCTTAATTTTTTATATTTTCTTTTACTTAAGGGCAGGAGATTTGGGTGAAAAATAATTAATGTTAGTAGACAGTTTTTTAACCTTTTGTTTGACTGTCTTTATTAGAACCCAGAACAGATTGAACTAACAGTGTGTTCTGGAATTCTGAAGAATGAGATAGCAGATATTCACCAACATTCAGAATAATAAGTGTATGTTCTGTATATATGTCAGTTAGTACAAAATTATTCATTTTCTTTACCGTCACCATAGTATTAAATACAATGAGGCAGATACGACAACTTACAGCAGCTTTGAATCTGCCCCATAGTTTTAAAATTACCAAAGCAACTTTAATTTCAAACTATTTGTTAAAAGCATGATTAACCATTTAGCCTAGCCAGTACCATTGAATCTCCAAATGGACATTTGTTCTCTGATTGCTCCTAATGTTTGTGGCTTATCTCTTTCATGCAATAGGATATCAGCTCTGTATATCAGATCTTTGCTGATGAGGTCCTAGGTTCTGGTCAGTTTGGCATTGTATATGGAGGTAAGTTACTGTGAACTTTTGCTTTGTATGTGTTCATGCTGGAGGTGTAGTTGGCTAGTGTACGTATATTAGCTACAGTCACATTTCATATATCTACTCATATTTAAGTTGTCGCAATGACCTACAGCTCTGCTTCTGTAATCTTTTGTGTTAAAATGCTTAAATTACAACATATTATTTGTTTGTAATGTGAAAACATGAGCAAATGAAATTCTGGAAACGAGACAAAATCATCTGAACTGTCTTGCTAGTTTTCTTCCATTTCATGTCTCCTCTTCCCATAGCAGAATCATTGTTACCTGTTAAGACTCCACCTATCAGAAAGCAAGGAAGGAGGCAAAAGAACAGTAATTAAAGGTCAATGGAAAGAAAGAAAACATCCTTTTCATTTTGCCTTTATTGTCTACAAGCTTTGAAACTTTAATTCTTCTGTATATTAGTTGTGCTATTAATACTCTTCTTACTCTGAAAATTTTCTGATGGAGATATAAGTTGATGGGCTGGTAGCTGTATACCAGTCTTGAAAGAAATTTCTTTTGCTTCTGGACTCTATGGAAAGTGGTAACATGACATTTTGTGTAAAGATTCTCTTTTAAGGTGAGAGCCATGGAGTGGGAAAGAGAGATTATGACAGAATTAGACAATTTTCCCTGTTTATCATTTTTTTATCTACTCCCATAATTATGCTGTCCTTTGTATAGAAACTCCTCTTGATGCTGAGTACAATTACTCCTTGATTCAATACTTATTTAAGCCAATATATTTAATGCTTGTATGAAGCATTTGTCCAAAATCTTTTTTAGTTCACTCCACCATTTTAAAATGCATATATGGTATAACACATTTAAGATACTACAATCACAAAGAAAATGGGAGAGCAGGAAAAGATAATGTAACCATAGTCTAATATTAGTGTTATGTTCTGACTGCATTGATCTATTTATTGCTGAGACAAAGTTGGATGAGGTAATATATTTTGTTGGACCATCTTCTGATGAAGAGAGACAAGCTTTTGAGCTTACACAGCTCTTTGTCTCCAGAAGAAGAGTTCTGTGTAAGCTTGAAAGCTTGTGTCTCTCAAACAGACGCTAGTCCAATAAAAGGTATTACCTCATCTACCTTTTCTCACTAATATCCTGGAACCAACACTGCCACACTATTTATTGTCAATGGTTCACAGGTTGGATCTGGTACCCATTATACCGTAAATAAGAATATTCTTATTCATTTAAAATTTGGATCTACATCCTTCCAGTTAACATATAGTGAATAAAATACTTTTGGTTCATTTTTGTGTTCCTGTATTTTAGAAAAGTTCACACAGAACATTCTATTGGTTTAATTATGTCTAGGTATGAGAAAAATGTTTTGCTTTTTTTCAGAATTTAGGACAAAATTTGAACTTGTAGATACAGAAAATTGAATACATTTTGAAGTACACCTCTACCCTGATATAATGCTGTCCTCTGGAGCCAAAAAGTCTTACCGCGTTATAGGTAAAACTGCGTTATATCGAACTCGCTTTGATCCACCGGAGTGTGCCGCCCTGCCCCCCTGGAGCGCTGCTTTACTGTGTTATATCCGAATTCATGTTATATCGGGTTGCATTATATTGGGGTAGAGGTGTATTGATATCTAGCTTTTATTTCTATTTGCCCCTCTATTACATTACCTTTCATTTTTGAAAGGTGTAAAAAATGTTGTAGGGCTATGGGAGAAAATTTGGGTGATCTCTTGCTGGTGTAAGATTTCACAGCAATACCATTTTAAAGAGCTATGTTTAAAGCCATTTTGAACCAACATACAGTATTTAATGTTAATCCTTCACCTGTGTGTGAGCATAGCTCTAGTCTGTTCTGCTTACTTAACCAAATATTGTCACCTGGTTGTTTGATCTTTAATCAAGTCCAGTATCCAGAAGGAATATGTCTAGTCCACTGTTAACTTTATTTCTGTGGCATTTTGATATAATTTGATGTTTAGTGGAGCTAGAACCTCTTCCTTTGAATTATATATATATTTAACCATTACAGGAGGCTACAATTTGTCATTTTAAGAATTGCCATATGTCATCCAAGGGTTTTATTTGGTATTGATACTGAATGCCTTAAAACAGATCTCCTAAACTCCTTTGAAGGATTTGAACCTTCATGCCATTTCTTCTATCAGCCCAGGATATATTGCAAGCTTTTCATTGTAATAGTCTCTTCTAATCTGATTTAATAATTTTTACTTTTCAGTTATTGAAGTCTGTTTGGCTAGTCTGTTGCCATTTGGAACTTCAGTCATGCCTCCATTAAGTCCATTTTGTCCAGTGGAAATAACCCTTTTTTTTAACCCTTTATTCATCATATAAATCTTTAAGGCAGGTATATTCTCATGTTGATTGCTCCATCCAACAACCTTCAGGAGCAATTACTAAGCCATGACCACCAGTACTGAATACAGAACTCCAGGTGAGGTGTAGCCTAGGTTGTTTATATAGCAGTAGTGTGACCTCCTTGTAGTATTTATCTAGCAGTGCACCGTAGTATTCTCTGCGCCTCTTACACTGTAGCTGTGGACTTTTCTGTGTATTTTATACATTTTTCTAAGAGTTTTCAGCACTTTCACTGATCAGACATTCCCTTTTGTTTTTGTTACAGTCTCATTCTAGATTTAATATTGATGTGTGTGTTACATTACCAAGGTCCTTCTGTATCTGACCTCATTAACCTGCCCTCTTCATTGAGGGCTTAATTCTAACATCGCAGGAAACAACTGAGTATGGGTGGGGGTACTGGGTGGACAACTGCACGATCAGCATTGAAACATCCTGTCTGTGTAGGGTATGTTTTTCATTGAATCATAGAATCATAGAATATCAGGGTTGGAACGGACCTCAGGAGGTCATCTAGTCCAACCTCCTGCTCAAAGCAGGACCAATTCCCAACTAAATCATCCCAGCCAGGGCTTTGTCAAGCCTGACCTTAAAAACCTCTAAGGAAGGAGATTCCACCACCTCCCTAGGTAACCCATTCCAGTGTTTCACCACTCTCTGAGTAAAAAAGTTTATCCTAATATCCAACCTAAACCTCCCGCGCTGCAACTTGAGACCATTACTCCTTGTTCTGTCATTGGGTACCACTGAGAACAGTTTAGATCCATCCTCTTTGGAACCCCCTTTCAGGTAGTTGAAAGCAGCTATCAAATCCCCCCTCATTCTTCTCTTCTGCGGACTAAACAATCCCAGTTCCCTCAGCCTCTCCTCATAAGTCATGTGCTTCAGCCCTCCGCTGGACTCGTTCCAATTTTTCCACATCCTTCTTCTAGTGTGGGGCCCAAAACTGGACACAGTACTCCAAATGAGGCCTCGCCAATGTTGAGTAGAGGGGAATGATCACATCCCTCGATCTGCTGGCAATGCCCCTACTTATACAGCCCAAAATGCCATTAGCCTTCTTGGCATCAAGGGCACACTGTTGACTCATATCCAGCTTCTCGTCCACTGTAACCCCTAGGTCCTTTTCTGCAGAACTGCTTCCTAGCCATTCGGTCCCTAGTCTGTAACAGTGAAGGGATTCTTCCGTCCCAAGTGCAGGATTCTGCACTTGTCCTTGTTGAACCTCATCAGGTTTCTTTTGGTCCAGTCCTCTAAGGTAAGATGAGGTGAAACATAGCACAGCAAGACACACACAACAGGATACGCCTGTTTTCCCTAACCAGTCATTTAGAGCTTTCAGATGGCAGCACACCTGGTTGGGGCTACCACATCCCTCTTCATGTAGACTATACCCTATTGGGCATATGGCGTGCCAGCCAGTGTATTAGCTGGATTTACCTTCTAGCGCATTCCTGCACACAGTGGAAGTATCCTTTTGCTGCTGGGACAACAGGAGAGAAGAATCCTTACACCTTTTTCTATCCCACCCTGAGCATCAGCGTAGAAGAGGCCAGGATTTCACCATCTATATCTATATCTATATATATAATATCAATGCACAGATTGGACAGCAAAGCAACAGTCACTTTAAATGTATGGTGCAGAAAAATCCTGCATTTCAGGATTGAGAGAACTTACTGTCATAATTACATTCATATCACAGATACAATTTTCAACTGAGATGTGTATTAACATTTATGATTGTGAAAAATGTACCCATTTCCACAAAGAGGGCTGTAACTTTGTTAATGAATGATTTTCTGCTGTTTGACGGGTGGTGCTGCTTTTCTTTTAGGAAAACATAGGAAGACTGGAAGGGATGTGGCTATTAAAGTCATTGATAAGATGAGATTCCCCACAAAACAGGAAAGTCAGCTTCGCAATGAAGTTGCCATTCTGCAGGTACAAAATACATTTTAAATAAAATCCACATTTGAGCTTTTCGTCCTGTCAAAGGAAAAGCTTTTCTGTGATTCTGTGACATGTGCTTAAGTGCTTTACTAAGCTGGGCATAAGACCCAATCCTTGAAATCTGAGCCTATCTGTTAGAGGGGGTGCTGAAAGACAGGGAGTCTGTAAGCAGCTGGAAGCAGAGTTGTCAGCATATTGTTGGCAGTTGTCTACTTACTGCCAGCACAGACCCAGGGAGAAGATGTACTTAGGCTTTCTGGGGCCTGCCTGAAGCAGCAGCTGAAATTCATGTGACTTCTGTTCTGTTGATTGCATAACTTGTCCATCAATCTATACAAACATTTGCTCTTTTCCTTTATATTCCTGTCCGTATCATATACAAAATTGTCCACTTCAGATATTACCTTTTCCAGACAAAAGTAATCTTAATATTGGCAATGGGCACATTTCACGTGTTAAATCTTGCCACTTTGAAATGCCTTCTGCCTCATGCTCTGTTTCTAATCCCTAGCTTTCCATTTATATATGCTTTCTGATTTTATAGCTCAGTATAAGTGTAATTTTCCTATTGTTCAATCAATGCTATATCTCTTTTGTTCTTCATGTGAATGTTGTAACTCGCTAGAATTTGCACCACCCTGGGATTGTAAACCTGGAATGTATGTTTGAAACCCCAGAACGGGTGTTTGTTGTGATGGAAAAGTTGCATGGAGATATGCTGGAGATGATTCTTTCTAGTGAGAAAAGTCGGCTGCCAGAACGAATCACAAAGTTCATGGTCACCCAGGTTGGTATTCCATCTCTGTTTGCTTCTGTGAAGAAGAGGGGCTAGATTTTGGTTTCTTAAACTGGTGTGAATAGAATTTAGCCCAAGGTATTGCCTAGATTCAATCATTATTTAAAGAAGACCAAGCTTTAACAAGCGACAGAGAGTCCTGTGTCACCTTGTAGACTAACAGACGTATTGGACCTTAAGCTTTAGTGGGTGAATACCCAGTTCATCAGATGAATGTAGTGGAAATTTCCAGAGGCAGTACAAATATGCAGGCAAGAATCAGTCTAGAGATAACGAGGTTAGTTCAATCAGGGAGGATGAGGCTCTCTTCTAGCAGTAGAGGTGTGAACACCAAGGAAGGAGAAACTGCTTTTGTAGTTGCTAGCCATTCACAGTCTTTGTTTAATCCTAAGCTGATGGTGTCAAATTTGCAAATGGACTGAAGCTCAGCAGTTTCTCTTTGAAGTCTGGTCCTGAAGTTTTTTTTTTTGCTGCAGGATGGCCACCTTTAAATCTGCTATTGTGTGTCCAGGGAGGTTGCCATATACAAAAACCTGTAGGAGAACACTTCAACCTCCCTGGACGCACAGTAGCAGATTTAAAGATAACCATCCTGCAGCTAAGGTGTAACTGGTTATGTTTTAAAGGAGACACTTCAAATTTAAGTTTTCATAAAAGTCTATGTGTGGTATAAAAATATTCAAAAACTTCCTTCCCCCAAACAAAATTAACAATTGTGATTTTGATCAGGAAAAAAAATAGCACTTGCACAACGTGAAAGCACAGCAAATTGGAGATGTCTGTATTGTTCTAAATTATTGTACAACTTTGTGTCTGATCTTTGGTGCGTAGACACTTACAGTCCTAATAATTTTGAAAATACCTTTCCTCTTTTTGTAGATACTTGTTGCTTTGAGAAATCTACACTTCAAGAACATTGTGCACTGTGATTTAAAACCGGAAAACGTACTACTAGCATCAGCAGAACCATTCCCTCAGGTGAGTGAAAATTTAACAAAGGTTTCATCCTAAATCACTGTTCCACTAAAGAAGAAATATAGAATTTAGAGCTGAAAAATGATCTGTTATAGGACAGTATTACTGATGTTTTCACCCAAAATATAACTAGAATTATGTGAGCTGCCTGTATTGTTACCTTATGAATTATCTATGTATTTTGTGTACTGATTTATTGAATAAGTATAGATGTTCTTGTTTGAGTGATTGCAAATGTCCATTTTACTTCAGGTGTGTGTCAGCTGAGTGCGCCAGAGTCAGAGATTTTTCCCTTACGGGTACCTATCAGGGTGGTGTATGTGTTCTCATGCTGCTGCACAGTGATATAAAGGGCAGAGCTGCCCCTGACCCTCTTCAGTCCCTTCTAACCACCCATGATCAACGGGGTTGCTAATATTCTCTTTTTCAGGGATTTTTTTCTTGTATATAGTTAGTGTAGTTATCAATAGTTGGACCTTTAGAGTAAAGTTTTATTGTTATTTAACTTAGTTTTGCTTAGATTGCCAACTCCTGGTACCTGGGCTTTAAGGCTTGCATTGGCTGTGAGAAGTCTGGTAAGTGACCCTCATTGCAGTAGTCTAAAGTGCTTCGGTGAGGGTCACATCTGAGATTGTTCCCATAGCTGTAGAAACTTCAAGCCTTGGACCAAAGGGATGGACATCAAGTACTTCTGCCTCTGTCAGAAGTGCCCCTCCAGACCTTGCGGAAACTGTGTGCTATTCCCCTTCCCTGGTAACAAGGAAGAAGCATGGACAATGTGTCTTGAAGGAGCCAGCCTCCTCCAAAAGATCAGGGTCACTGGTGCTGTCTATCAGCAAGCAAGCTGGAGGGCAGTGTAGAGTGTCTGTCTTTGGGGAAGAGGTGCTCCCGGATACCGACTTTGTCCAGCCCAGAGTAATTGACTCTGGTGCATGCATCATTGAGGCTGAACTCTGCAATACAACAGCAAGAGACTCTCTTGGTACCAGTGACGCTGGAGGCATATGCCATGGTGTGAGACCTGCTACACCTTTTAGTACTGGATTCTTCAGCAGTGCAGGAGATAAGTTGTCTGGTACCAATGGAGCCTCAGGCTTCATCAGATGTACCTGCAAGTATGATTGGTGCCGTGGCTGGCTTCAGATTTCCAGTGCTTGCTCGCCTGGTGCCATCAAGAGGCAAGCCCAGCATGCTGTCACCAGTACTGATGTCTCTGGAGACACAATACTCCATATTGGCACCGTGTGGCACAGTGTCTTTGTGGGCAGGCAACTTGGGTTCCTCCTTGGAGTCTAAGGTAGGCTCCTGTGCCTTTCGCTCCAGGGCTAGAAGCATTACTCACCTTTCTTTAGAGGATTCAGCTCCTGGTGCCTGGCAGAGGTCCCATGGTAGTCCAGGGAGCTGGATCTTTGGGCTGGTAGAGGGTGAGATCCTATACCCTGCCAATGGATTTATGAAACTCATGGGGAATGCTCGACCCGGGTGCAACAGGTCTTGCTGGGCAGCAGAAAACCCTCCACCAGAGCAACTTACCTGGCAAAGTGGAAAAGGTTCACGTGATGGGTTTTGGAATGACATGTCCGAGCTGAGAAGGCCTCACTGCAAGTTATCCTGAATTATCTTCTGCACTTCAAACTTCAGGGCTTGTCCCTGTCATCGACTAGGGTTCATCTGGCTGCTATTTTGGCTTTCCACCCTCCATTCCAAGGAAGGTCAGTCTTCACTCATGATATGATGGCTTCGTTCGTGAAAGGTCTGGAGTGTCTTTACCCTCACTTCTGGGACCCTGCTCCTTGGGATTTGGATCTCGTGCTGTCGAGGCTCATGGGACCTCTCTTTGAACCTCTGGATTCCTGCTGTCTTCTCCTTCTCTCCTGGAATGTTTCATTCCTGGTGGTGATTGTGTCCACCTGCAGGGTGTCTGAGATCAGGGCATTCATGTCAGAACGACCCTATACGGTGTTTTACAAAGATAGGATCCAGTTGCAGCTGCATCCAACATTCCTATCAGTTTCCCAGTTTCATACTGGCCAGGACATTTTCTTACCGATCTTCTTTCTGAAGCCCCATAAATCCGAGGAGGAGCACAAGTTTACATGCCTTGGACATCAGGAGGGCACTAACCTTCTATATTGACAGGACAAGGCTGTTTCGCAAGTCAGCACAGCAATTTGTTGCGGTGTCAGACAGGATGAAAGGTCGCCCAGTGTCTGCTCAAAGTATTTCGTCTTGAATCACAGCCTGCATCTGATACTGCTATGAGCAGGTGAATATACCTCCACCCACAATAGTCAAGGCTCGCTTGACTAGAGAGCGGGCATCATCAGTAAGGCTATGTTTTAGTCACAGGTATTTTTAGTAAAAGTCATGAACAGATCATTGGGAGTAAACAAAAATTCACAGCCCGTGACCTGTCCAGGACTTGTACTATATACCCCTGACTAAATCTTGGGGGGTGGAGGGGACACTGGTGCTGGGGGAAGGAGGGGTTGGTGGAGCTGACAGGCTCCCTACCTGACTCCATGCCTCCCCGGAAGTGACGACATCCCTCGGCTCCTAGGTGGAGGCTTGGCCATGCAGCTCTGCGCACTGCCTCCCTGAGCGATGGCTCCAAAGCTCCTATTGGCCGGGAACTGCAGCCAATGGGAGCTATGGGGGTGGCACCTGCAGGCAGAGACAGTATGCAGAGCCTCCTGGCTGTACCTCTCCCTAGGAGCCAAGGGATGTCACTGCTTCCAGGGAGTGCTCCCTGTCCTGAGCTAAGTGCCGCACAGAGCCCTCATCCCCTCCTGCGCCCCAACCTACAGCCCTGAGCCCCCTCCCACACTCAAACTCCTCCTGCTGCTGGGGAGTGTGGTGGTAGCTGCTGCAGAGGCCATGGAAAGTCACAGAATCCATGATCTCCATGACAGACTCGCAGCCTTAGTCATCAGCAGCCTTCTTGGCTCAGATGACGATCCAAGAGATCTGTAGAGCTGCTACCTGGTTGTCTGTCCACATGATTGCGTCTCATTATGTGCTTACCCAGCAGGTCTGGGATGATGCTGGGTTTGGCAGGGCGGTGCTGCAAGACCGTGAATTCTGAGCCCACCTCCACTGGCGCTGCTTGTGAGTCACCTAGAATGGAAGTGACTTGAGCAAGCACTCGAAATAAAAACAGTTACCTATCTTTCATGGCTGTTCTTCAAGATGTGTTGCTTGTGTCTATTCCATTACCCATTGTCCTGCCCCTCTGCTGGAGTTTCCAGAAGGAAGGAACTGGGAGGGTTTAAGATCTGCTGCGCCTAATATACCAGCACATGAGCATGGCACTCCTGGGGGCACCACTGCTGACCCTACAGATACCACTAAGGCAAAAATCTCTGATGACCAGGCATGTGGGCATGCGCGCACCTAGAATGGAATGGACATGAGCAGCACATCTCGAAGAGCAATGGTCATGAAAGATAGGTAAGCATTTTTTCTCCATTCTGCAGAGCCTCTGTCAGGGCTCTTTTGACGTTAACATCAGAACCCAATCTGATCTTGCAGGACCACAGTTGACTCCTGCATCACAACCTGTCTGCTGTCCATTTTATGGCTTGGATGCTCCATAGTTACTGCCTTAAGAGGCAGAGTATTCAGAGAATGTACAAAACATCTTCCTGAATAGCAGAAAACCTTCTAGTCGAATACTTTTCTGTTGAAGTGAAAATGATTTTCCTTATGGTCATAGCAGAAAGATGTTTTCCAGTCTAGGCCTCTTTCTACCGTGTCTTGGATTACTTGTTCTGCCTGAAACAACAAAGCCTGTCCATTAGTATCATCCGGGTTTACCTGGGAGATATCTCCAGTTTCCACTCTCCAATCACTGACCACTCAGTTTTCTCTAATCCAGTATTCTTAAAGGGTCTGGACAGGTTATATGCCTAGGTGGTTATATCCCTAGGGTTCAAATCTGGTGTTAATGAAGTTGATGGCAGCCTGCTCTTTACTTAATCTGTCCATGAAAGTAGCCTTTCAGGTAGCTATTACCTCTGGGAGAAGAGTTGGGGAATCACAAGCCTTGGTAGCTGAGCCTCCTTATACAGCCATTTATAAGGACAAAGTTTACGTCCACATCTGAAAACTGTGCCAATTGAATTCCATCTCAATCAAGTGATATAATTTACCGACTTTCTTTCCTAAGCCCCAATCTCATAAGGATGAAGAGACATTCCATACTTTGGATGTCAGAAGGACGTTAGGTATTTATTTGGACATAACCAAATTGTTTAGGTTGTCATCCCAACTATTTTTAGCAATTGCAGAGAGGATGAAGGCCCTTCTAGTCTCAGCACAGAGAATCTCATCATGGATTTCCTCTTGCATATGTATTATGACATTGCCAACATATTCCTGACAAGCCTGGTAGTAGCACACTCAGCAAGATCTCGGGAGTTCTGCGGGTTTTTTAGCTCAAGTGCCTGTAACAGACATTTGTAGGACTGCAACTTGGTTATCGGCACACACCTTTACAACTCATTATTCTGTATCTCAGCATTCCAGAGACAACGCCTAGTTTGGACGAGTAGTCCTTCAGTTGTTTTTCAGGTAGACTCCGAAATGCACCTCCAGATTGAGCTGGTTGTGAATCACCTGAAGTGAAATGGACGTGTGCAAGACAAAATGGTTACAAAACTCTTTTGTAACTGTTGTTCTTCGAGATGTGTTGTACGTGTCTATTCTATGACCCTCCCCCTTCCCCTCTGTAACAGAAACTCTCCAGTAAGGAGGAACCAAAGGGGTGTGGGGCGGCTTCACGCTTTATGCCATCACAAGGCAACATAGGGTGCATGTGTTGCCCTGACAGGTACCACTCTGAGACAAATGGGGCGGGATAGCTCAGTGGTTTGAGCATTGGCCTGCTAAACCCAGGGTTGTGAGTTTAATCCTTGAGAGGGCCATTTAGAGATCTGGGGCAAAAAATCTGTCTGGGGATTGGTCCTGCTTTGAGCAGGGGATTGGACTAGATGACCTCCTGAGGTCCCTTCCAACCCTGATATTCTATGAAATCTCTGTCTCTGGTGCAGTGAGTGTGCACATATCCGAAGTGGGTTAGACACGTATGGTCTCAAGTTGCAGTGGGGGAGGTTTAGGCTGGATATTAGGAAAAACTTTTTCACTAGGAGGGTGGTGAAGCACTGGAATGGGTTACCTAGGGAGGTGGTGGAATCTCCTTCCTTAGAGGTTTTTAAGGTCAGGCTTGACTAAGCCCTGGCTGGGATGATTTAGTTGGGAATTGGTCCTGCTTTGAGCAGGGTGTTGGACTAGATGACCTCCTGAGGTCCCTTCCAAACGTGATATTCTATGATTCTGTGTGCAGTGAAGTGTAACACATCTCAAAGAACAGCAGTTACAGAAGAGGTTACTAACTGTTTTTTCTTAAGTTTGCTAGTAAGTTTCCAAAGTCAAGTATGTAAAGGGAGACCTCACTGAAGGAATAGGACTAATTGCTTTTTGCTTCAGTTTGTCCAGTGCAAGCAATAATTAAATGATGGCAAATGTAATGCCTGATACCATACTTTTGTTTAGACAGTTGCTCCTCTGAGATCTACTAGAGATTTTTCAGTTAACAGTACTGTATTTATTTACAGGTGAAGCTGTGTGACTTTGGTTTTGCGCGCATCATAGGCGAAAAGTCTTTCAGGCGCTCTGTGGTTGGAACCCCTGCCTACCTTGCTCCTGAGGTGCTCCGGAGTAAAGGTTACAATCGCTCTCTGGATATGTGGTCAGTGGGAGTAATTGTCTATGTGAGCCTTAGTGGTACATTCCCATTTAATGAGGATGAAGATATAAATGACCAAATCCAAAATGCAGCATTTATGTATCCACCAAACCCCTGGAAGGAAATTTCTAGTGAAGGTAAAGAAATTCAAGAGAGCGTTTGCTTTTTGAGATCTTGTTTTTTATAGCATTTTATTTACATTAACTCTTTGGAATTCAGGTATTTTTGAATTGCATTATGAGTTTGATTCAGACAGGAATGTGAAAATTGACAGCTGAATGACCCTTTGGTTAAAGGCTAACCTAATAGGTGTGAGCCAGCATGAATTTATGAAAGATAAACAATGTCAACTGGGATTACATTTAACAATTGGTCTAGAGAAAAGGGAGAACCAATAGATATAACTAGATTTCAGAAAGCTGGTGATAGAACTTGACATAATGGCTTATTGTATGAACTCACCAAATGTGGGTTTAGGTAACTTTTCTCCTGGGTGTAGAAGGTGGTGGGCTGGAGGTAAAGATGTGTACTCTTCATGAAAACTAGAAAGTTAAATCTGGCATGGCTGTATGTTGGGACTGATAGTTTAAAATACAGGCATGCATACACCTCTACCCCGATATAACGCGACCCGATATAACACAAATTTGGCTATAACACAGTAAAGCAGTGCTCTGGGAATGAGGGGTGCGGGGGGAAAGGGAAGCGAGTGGGGCTGTGCACTCCGGCAGATCAACGCAAGTTCGATATAACATGTTAAGATTTTTTTTGGCTCCCAAGGACAGAGTTCTATCGGGGTAGAGATGTATAACTAGAATTCTGGATACAAACATTCTGGTCCAGTGCAATAACGAAATAGGGGTGAGTGAAGATATTCAGATCTGGATCCAGATGTTAGCAGATTTCAAGGTTGTTCAGACCTGGGGTTTTAGCATGGGCCTAGCTCTAGCTGTGAAATTTATGATGATGATAAAATAAGTGGTGTATATACTTAAGACCTGGAGGGATGTCTGACAGTAGTGTGTAATGGTGGGAACTTACTGTTAAGAGAGAGCACTTTAAAAAGATAAAATTTTCAAAAGAGCCTAACTGGCTAAAGAGGCTAAATCTCATTGACTTCTGATGAGACCTACGTTCTTAAATACCCCAGTAGTTTTGTAAACTTTACCCCTTTTAATTTAGGACCAATTTTAGCAAAGCTTCCATTGACTTCAGTCGGACTAGGATTTTATCCTTACATTAGTACATTATTTTTAACAGTAAATCTGAAATCAATAAACTCAATTTGGAGTAAATCAGTAAACTCAGTTTTGAGTAGTGTTTTTTAAAAACAAACAAAACGCTAACTTTCTGGCTTTCTCCTAACACGAGTTAAAACGTATTGTAAAGACCACTGGCTTGGCTAAGATTCACACAATACATTGTGTATATATTTTAGGTAACACTTAAATTTCAGAGTTACATGTAAACTACATTAGAGATGACAGATTTGTATTTATACTGTAGAATTGTTGATAATTTGTTTGTTCTGTGGCATTTCCCCCACCCCAGCCATTGATTTAATAAATAATTTGCTTCAAGTGAAGATGAGAAAGCGTTACAGTGTTGACAAATCTCTTAGTCACCCCTGGCTACAGGTAAGAGCTATTGCCTGCCTTATTTTCTATAAAAGCAGCGTATAACTGTGTCCTTTAAGTGAATCACATTTTAAATTAAGTAGCTCAGAGGCTTTGTAAAGATTGTTTTTACTGCAACATTATGAAAATATCTTACAATGGACATCCATGAAGAAGGCAACTAGAATTAATCTAATATGAGAGAGAACCGAGCCTCATTGACCATGCTTACCTGCTGCATCTTTCCTATCTCCCCTTCCCACCTCTGGGATTCTGCCCATCTCGTTATGTGTTCCTTCCCTCTGACCTTCAGAATCTTACCTGCCCTCTTGTTCTCTACAATACTGTTAATTTTTCTCTCTGTTTTTAGTCTTTACTGTCTATGTGGCAGTGGTGTGGAGAGTTCATTCCCTTAGTATTGCCAATTATCAACACTCAACACCACTTGAAATACATGGCAGAGTGAGAAGCTATTTGATCTCAAGTAGAGAATGAAAGCAGAATGTGTACCATGACTCATTTTAGAAGCAGCAAGATGAGGTGAAGTGTGTTTGTAGAAGGAAAGTGCTGATTCAGTTTTCATTCGGGTGCCTTTTACTTTCTGATCTCTGACAACTACATAATCTCACAATTTTGCACACAGACAAGAGAACTCTGATGGAAAACCCACTCAATTATTTGATGGAATTAGTATTTCAACTGAAAGGACAGCATTTTTACATATATCTGAAAAATTTCTGTCTTGGAATCATTACATTTTCATAAATTGTATGTAGTAATACTTAAATCCCTCTGATTTCAGTAAATTTCAACTCATGCCCCTTCTGGTGAACCTAGTCCTGTTTGGGTTTGCACCATATCTTGTTGACTGTAGTCACCTAGCCATATTAAAGTAAAAGTATTGAATTGCTAACTTGATTTTAATGACTGTTTTGCTGCCATGGGTTTCATAAACCATTCACCTTAATTTTTTTAAAGGATTATCAGACTTGGCTTGACCTTAGAGAGTTTGAAACTCGCATTGGAGAGCGTTACATTACCCATGAGAGTGATGATGCTCGCTGGGAAGAACATGCTTATGAACACAACCTTGTGTACCCCAAACATTTCATTATGGCCCCTAATCCAGATGATATGGAAGAAGACCCTTAATATTCACCATGCTAACTTCATTATAGAAGGAAGCTTCAGATAGAAACTGATGTTGATACTTTTCTGGACAGATATTGCTCTTTGAATGTTGTTCAGATGATTCAATCTACAAAACCATGAAGGATCCTGCACTGGCAGGTGGATGAGCAAAATGACCTAACAAGTTTTTCTTCATCTCTAATTTCTTGAACTATGAAATGTGATCTGGCAATGGGATAAGCAACTTAGGTAACATTTCACTAGCTGTATGGTTACGGACGATGTTACCGAGGTGTAATGCATACAGACTGAATGCATGGTGTGTGTTTTCTGTGTTTTTTGTAGCCTATGCAATAACGAAACAATTTTTTTTTATGGTTTCCTAGTCCCTTATTTACTAAGCCATAGAGTACTGTTTTCTGGTATTTAGATACATCTCCACTTTCCTAGTTTGTACATTGTGGAAAGAGGCTGTAAAAAGAAATCAAAACCGTATACTTTGACCAAATCACAACAGAAAATGCTGGATTAGGACTAATTTAAAAGACTGAATGTTTGACAGGTATGCTAAAACAATCAAGGTAAAGGAACATGCTCATTTGCCACTGTTTTAAGCAGTTGAACACTTGACTTTCTTTGCCCTGGTAGAATTGAAAGATCTTTCTCCAGTTGTCTGAGATAAGATAGTAACACCGGATTTCATATTTCTGATGAATGCTGACAATCAAAAAGCTGTGGTAGCCCTCAATATTGTCTGTTACAATAGAGCAATAAACCACAACAGGGTGTGCATTAATATGCAAGATTGGGATGTGTCTTTGGTGTGTACCAAAGGCGTTTTGTCTTAAAATCACCAAAATAGTGCACAAATAGCATACACACTTTTATGTAGCATATCCTTCCACTGTGGAAAAATAGTTTCTAGCAGGATATGCAAAATAGTAAAGAAAAGTATGAACACTTTTTTCCTCTGCTGATTTGAATAACTTTGAAAAACATATTTTATGTTCATTTTATGTTCCCCGGACTCAGCCTGTCTGCAGTAGTTTGTGGCCTGATAGCAACTCTCGATCCTCATTTTCTATTGAACAAACTAAATTAGGAGCCCTGTTGAAAAAATCAAAATGGAGCATGAGTTAAAGAGGCTGTTGCACCACAAACTGTTGCCAACAGGGCAGCTGGATTCATGAACTAACAGGAGGAAGAAGCATTGCCTTCTATTTCAGCCTTCTAGTCTTTAACCTGCAATTCCACCCCTTCCCCACTTCCTAAACTTCACAGATTATGAAACTGAATTAGGCGCTCTAAAAAAACTCTTAATTCAGCTTCTTAACAGAAACGTCCATTTAAACATACCCAGCCACATCTTGAGAACTATGGCCAAAGGGAGAGGGAAGCAGAAGTTTCCTTCTGAAATGATGGTGCAGGAAGATAGTTTGGCAGTTAAAGTCGGCCATGTTTCAAGAAGAAAGCCTTATGTCCGCTATATTAAATCAAGGCCTCCATTTACTTAAAGTTGTGAGTTTCTGATGAAATTTCAGCCATGTATTATTGAGAGTTGATGCAAGGTTGTGCATCTCCCAGATAGGTCCAACTAGCTCATAACTTGGCTTTGGGTAATGTCCTTATGTTTTTTTGAAATGTAAATTCTGTAGGTTTCAGCTGCAAAGGTAATTGAAGCCTTTGAGGTCTCCTTACTCTTCTAGGTGAGGTAACGTTTTTGTAGGCTGACTAAAATATTTTTAATTGTAATTCTCAAAATCCGGGTGGGTGAGTAGACTTTTGTGCCCGGATTGATGCATTTTCATGATGATTTTCCGTGGTTGCTTCAGAGTTGTTAGCTGCTCTTAGATACATAAGTGAACTGGCAGTGAAATTGGTGGAAACTGCCTAAATATATCTGAGGGAAGAACAGGACCCATAATCAACTCTTTTCCTGCTTGCTTAGCTGCTGCATTTTATAGGGATCTAGGCTGTTAGCAACTAAAAATTTAGGGCCAGGTTCTGTACTATACCTTCGCCAGCGGGAAATACAAGGTGCCATCTTTGCACATCTGGGATACTGACCTACTCCTGGGACTACTCTAATGTTTGGCAGAATCCCTCCAGCCACCAATGTCAAAGCCTTCTGGCCATTTCACCCTGATGCACTCTTGCCTTGCCCCTAGTCTGAGATTTATGCAAGGGGTTGGCATAGAGCTGCCCCTACCACTCCTGCATTTGGGGACATCTCCAGGGGATTGTCCTTTCCCTTTTGTGGTGCTGGAAGAGTGTAAAGGAATTGTAGTAGGAGACAGAATCTGCCCCCTTAACCTTGCAGCCTCACTGAGGGGAGATTTCAGGATTGGTCCCTCCACAGAAAGTACTGAAACAGTTTGCATGCTAATTCAATTGTAGTTTTAACTTTTGAAGTATCATAGAATATCAGGGTTGGAAGGGACCTCAGAAGGTCATCTAGTCCAACCCCTTGCTCAATGCAGGACCAATCCCCAGACAGATTTTTACCCCTGTTCCCTAAATGGCTCCCTCAAGGATTGAACCCACAACCCTGGGTTCAGCAGGTCAATGCTCAAACCACTGAGCTATCCCTTGTAGCCAGATCTCCTGTGAAATCATTGGCTTAGTGTTTGGCCTAACTTCCTGTAAAGTTTGTCACATCCAGGCTTGGAGAGGGAAGTGACACTTTTGCTTCTAGCTGCCATCATTTGTCTAGCACTTCTGAAATTTGGCACTGGGCCTCTTATGGCTGTAATGCTTCAGACATAGTTGGACTTTCAAACATTTCTGAGTTGAGGCATTTCAGGGTTTCTGTTTGCCAGAAGCTGGGAATGGGAGAGAGGGGATGGATCACTTGATGATTACCTATTCTGTTAATTCCCTCTGGGGCACCTGGCATTGGCCACTGTCAGAAGACAGGATATTGGGCTAGATGGACCCTTGGTTTGACCTAGTATGGCCGTTCTTATGTTCTTAGGGTTGGAGGAGAGGGTTGTATCCATGGAATGAAGAGGCCTAACTGTCCTCCCTCCACCCCCTGTGAAGTCTGTTTCTATTTCAACACACAAAATAAGACCTATTCAGTATTCCCAATTTAGGTTTAAAAACAAAATGAGAATTGAAATTGGCTTTGGAGCACAAACTGTTAATGCCATTTGGACTCCTGGGGTTAGAAGCAGGTAGTGGAAGTTGATTTCCCCTCCCTCAATACACTGGAAATATTCTTATTCAAATTAGAAGTAAACGTGTGCTCCAAATTTGTTGCCCTTTTGTCTAATCCTTCTACAATGAATTCCATAGAAGATATGTTGTTTAAAATCCTCACTCATGATTTTAAAACTAATGAATTTTAGAATTAAGTAGCCATATTCTAATAGCAATAAATTAAGCATGTGCATTCCTGGATCACTGATACACTATTAAGATGAGTCAAGTACTTCAAGCCTCGAACACCTATGGCACAGGCCAGTACTGTAGCAATACACACCCTGTTGTGGCTTGATGCTTAAGATTAAAAATAACTGGAACATTTGTATTACTCTGATAGTTATCACACACATTTTACAAGCCATGAAATGAATTGCACAGCTTGCACTCTAACTTTTTTAATGAAAGCCTAAAACCTTTTCTATTAAATTTTAAGCTTTAAGTCATTGACTAAGAACCTGGAGTTATTATAATAATCAGTTGCTCCAATGCTACATAATCATTAACCTGTTTTGAATTAAGAAGTTGCATTCATGCAAGAAATAATGCTTTGTTGATGCTAGAAAAAGCTCAAGTAAAATTTGTAGCCTCAAAACGACACTGTCAAGTACTTTTTTATATTTTTATACATCCCATTGTTTGTAAATATCCTCTAAGCTTGAAAATAAAATTTATTTCCCTATCAGATTTGTTGTCCTCCAGTTACATGGATACCCTTCCTTCCCCTGTGTTAAAATGTCCTTGAAAACAACTTGTCTGTGTACCTGTTTGTGTGCTGGGATCTCTGATGTAAGCACGGCTGCTGCCAAGGGTGTACTACTACTCCCCCCTCCCCTCCATATCTTTCAAAACATTTGATTTCTTAAAAATGGATTAACGGAATTACTGACAAGGAGTGCTGGGATTTAAACAACTATACATATTTAGAATCCACAGTACATTCCCCAAATGTCTTATTACATCAAACAATGTTAATGTAGGTCAAGTATGATAATCTCTTGACAGTACCTCTTAATTGCCAAAGTTGTTATGCAATTTAACTTTCAGCTTCTAGAACTGTCATATTTCAGCTACCTCTTGTTCACCTAGTCATTCCTCGTTTGTGTTTAAATTCTTACAGAATAGGCAGTAACAGTGTAAGCCCTAGAATAGTGTCAAAAGGAAAATAAACATATCAAGGTGTATTCTGTTGCAGCATGAATGTAACTTTACTGTTAAAAGTATACTCAGAATGGAGCAAGCAGTAAGAAAATGTGGCCAAATGAGTACTATTTACTGGCTGTACAATGTAAACCTTTTATGGTAAAGTGATTTATTCATCTAACTCTTTGTTGCAGTTGACACCACCTACATATATACATGGGTGCCTTAGAAGGCAACATTTTCATTCCACCTTGGACCAGCTGCTCTGAGAAAATTCCAACCATAGAAGTGTATCAGCTTTCTCCCAGGAAAGGAGAAATGAGACTCCTGGAACTATAGTAATTAACTTTTTTTGTCCACTAGGTCAGTGGTGCTCAACCTTATTACACAGGAGGGCCATCTAAACCTACACACAATCTTGGGTGGGTCAAAATATTCAACATATTAAGATTTACAGTCACCTCTATTGATTTATATTTGTTCTGCTTGTTTCACAAATATTTAGACAATACTGTACATAGAAACAACCTATTTAAAAACAAGAAATCATTAGTGTTATGTTTACATCATTTTAGTTTACACTGCATTGGCTGTCAGTACTGTGTTGAAGCAGGCCCCAGGCCTTAGGAAATGTTCTGGTGGGCTGTAGAGCACCCCTGCAGTCGGTGATTGTGGCTGTATGTCAACTAATAAGTACAGTAAAACCTGATTTCTTAGGTATGTCGTTCACAATCAAAGTGTTACAAGTAAAAATCCACTGGAACTGTTTGAACAAATTTCAGCAGAAATATATACACAGTAAATGAGAGCAGTTTTATGTTAGCTTATACACAGGTCATTCTAGTCAATTACAGTAGCCCAGTTACCCACAACAGATCATCATATAGTTTTATCACTGCAGCCTGTTTGAGGTGTAATGGAGGGCTGAAGTTAAGAGGGGTGTAACCAGGGAAATCACTGAGAATCTGGGGAGAAATCTTTCAGCCTTCGATGCTGCCTCAGGTTCCAAGGAAACCACAGGTATGTTCCTAAGATGGAGGCACAAAGAAGCTGTCTGGGAAAGCAGCAGACCAGAACAAGGGTACATTTCCTATGCTTGTACATCAGCACAAAGACAGTGCATAACCCGGTTAAACAAATCCTGGTTGCATACAGACAAGTGATCTCTTACAAGAAAAGTTTATTTTCTTGAATATGTAAAACTATAAAATGCATAGACTTCATTTTCTTTACTGTGACTTTAATAGTTGCTAGCAGGCTCCCATCAATTATACAGTGTCTAATCTTTGGCTTTACTTCCAGACAAGTTCACCAAATCCAGCAACAGTTGCGGAAAGAGATCTTGAGTGTCGTAGATTCACTTTCTGATCAGAATGTGCAAGTCTCTGATGAGGCAGCAGGGCAAAAAAATGAAAGCGGTCCCCCATTTTCTTAGGATTCATTAACATATCATAGCCTTGAAGCAAGTGTTTGTGCATTGCTTTGTCACTTGAATTTTGCAATAGCACCTGAAAAACAATGTTCATTATACCTTTACTCCTGTTCCTCCTCTCCCACAAATAACCCTTCTACACTAGGAAGATCAGGAGACCAGAATCTGTGTATAACTGGTGAGATCCAAATGGGGCCTTATACTGAATGGAATATAAAATGTAAAACACCATTGATTGCAGATCATAATTAAAAATTAAATTTTAATAAAACTTGCAACCAAGTGACAGTATATCGAAACAAGAAGGTTTTTACATAAAACCCACTTTTAATGAATGCTTATTGCAGCAGAAGCATAGAATCATATGCTTGAGATCTCGAGAGGTCATGTAGTCCAGTCCCCTGCACTCATGGCAGGGCTAAGTATTATCTAGAGCAGGGGTAGGCAACCTATGGCACGGGTGCTGAAGGCAGCACACAAGCTGATTTTCTGTGGCACTCTCACTGCCTGGGTTCTGGCCACCAGTCAGGGGGACTCTGCATTTTAATTTAATTTAAAGTGAAGCTTCTTAACCATTTTAAAAACCTTATTTACTCTACATACAACAATAGTTTAGTTCTATATTACAGACTTATAGAAAGAGACCTAAAAATGTTAAAATGTATTACTGGCACGTGAAACCTTAAATTAGAGTGAATAAATGAAGAGTCGGCACAGCACAGCACTTCTGAAAAGTTGCCGACCCCTGATCTAGACCATCCCTGACTGGTGTTTGTCCAACCTGCTCTTAAAAATACCCAATGATGGAGATCCCACAACCTCCCTAGGCAATTTATTCCAGTGCTTAACCACTTTGACAATTAGGAAGTTTTTCCTAATGTCTAACCTAAACCGCCCTTGCTGCAATTTAAGCCCATTGCTTCTTGTCCTAGCCTCAGAGGTTAAGAACAATTTTTCTCCTTCCTCCTTGTAACAACCTTTTATGTACTTGAAAACTTATGTCCCCTCAGTTTTCTGTTCTCCAGACTAAACAAATCCAATGTTTTCAATCTTCCCTCATATTTTCTAGACCTTTAATTATTTTTGTTGCCCTTTTCTGAACTTTCCTCAGTGTGTTGACATCTTTCCTGAAATGTGCCCAAAACTGAACACAAGACTCCAGTTGAGGCCTAATCAGCACAGAGTAGAGTGGAAGAATTACTTCTCTTGTCTTGCTTACAATACTCCTGCTAAGACATCCAGAATGATGTTTGCTTTGTTTTGCAACAGTGTTACACTCTTGACTCATATTTAGCTTGTGATCCACTATTACCCCCAGATCCCTTTCCACAATCCTCCTTCCTAGACAGTCATTTCCCATTTTGATTGTTCCTTCCTAAGTGGAGTACTTTGCGTTTGTCCAGATCATTTTTAATCCTATCCTCCAAAGCACTTGCAACCCCTCCCAGCTTGGTATCATCCACAAACTTTACAAGTGTACTCTCTATGCCATTATGAGGTGTGTGCGCATTAGTAATAGTGTCTACACGCAATCATTAGACCCTACCTGCAGCCGGACATCAATGCCCATATTCTTTAAGAATTCATGTTGATTTAGTGGTCCCAACGTGGCTACTCTTCCCTGTGTCATGGTTCGGAGATAGCTGAAGTCAACATCTGCTGTCAGGTCTGCTGTACCTGGAGCTATTAATGCATCATGAAGTTCGTGACTGCGGAAACTCTGAAAAATGAAGTTACAAGATAACTTAAGCCAGTGCAAACATAGGTGGCAGTCTGTCTTTAGGCCAAAAGCACCAGAAGGAATAAGACCTGACAGGCAAATTGTGTGTTTAAAGTTTACTTTCTCCAATTGCATAAACAAAAACACTGTGATAGAATCAAGGGCCCACCTCACCCATCCCTTCCCTTTTGGGGGAAGCCCCCCATATTTATTTAGAGCCCAATTCTGCAACTTCTACTTGTGTAAACAGCCCTTCACTCAAAAGTAATTTCTCTGACTTTCATAGTAAGGAGGTTAATAGCTTTTAGTCATAGGTCTTCCTTGGGTGAATCTCTTTCAGAACTTTGGCTACTTTCTATAGTCATGGATCTACATATGCAGTAAAGAGTGAAAGATAACTGAGCATTTTAACTATCAAACTTACCCTGAAAGTGTCAGTCTTATTTCCATTGTGACCATAATCAGCAATCAGTGCAGCTCCCCCATCCTCTTGAATACGACAGGCAAGTCTCTGAATGAGGATGCCAGCATCAGGACATACTTCGACGTGATCTCTTACTTCTTTACGCTAATGCAGGAGGTAAGGATTAAATGCATAAATCAGCACACAAAGTAACGAGCTGATTTGGAGCAAAAAAAAAAAAAAATCTTTTAGTTCCTCTGTCTTGTACCTGTTTTCAGATTGTTTTGTCATACATGGATCATACCCCATATTCATCTGCTCTAGGTCACCCTAGCAGTTTCTTGAGCTGGTTTTGGCCAATGCTTTCTTCAGTTATTAATTTATATGGGAAGTGTATTGTGGTGATAGAGAAGTAGTGGAAAAAACCCACTGTAATTCAACTTCCCCATCTACCTGCCCCAGAGTGTTACGAGGAAAATTCTCCAATGAAAATGAATACTAGCATCAGATTGTCATTACTATGCCATTCTAATTGGAGGTTGAAAATGCTACTTCAGCTACCTCTCTCTCTCGAAAGGACCTCCTCAGATGAAATGTCTCACCTTATAGTCTTAATCCAAAAAAATTTTTGTAAGTAGTTTTAAGTTGGCAGTTTTGCTTCACTCAGAAAATGTAGCTTTGTTTTTAAAAGCTGACCCTAGTTTAGAAAAATGCAGTTATCACTTAAATATTGTAATGGGCATATCTAACCCCATTTCAGCAGAACACTGAAGCATACTGTTGCACCTCTGAATTTAATGATTCAAGACTGTCAAACAACACGATCAAATGGAATTTAATCAAAGGTTATTTATTAATCAGATTACTACAGCACTGTGCAATACATAATACAGAACGAAGAGATACATTATCACCCTTGGCATAAAGTAAAGAGCTGGCCTCTGCCTCTTTCTCCCTTCTGAAACTGGTGAGATACCAGTAGTTTTGCATTCTCCAACTTATTTTTCAAGCCCTCTATTTTTCATAGGGTGTGAGACAAAGAAACCCATTTTGTGTATGGAAAAATACTTTCCCCATGATTGATTTTGCCATATGTTAAGGTTTTCATTTATTGTATCTTTGTTACAAGATTGATAAGCAAAAACAGAATTCTTATCTGGTCATTATTTCTAGCAGCTAGGACAACCAGCCATTGCCAAAAACATCTTTTAATTGACCGGTTTCATCATTGCAGAAAGCATCTGCAATAACAGTTGCTCCTGTCAATCAAGCAATCCTTCTTATATTCTGTAGACACTTTTGGTAATTTGAGGGACTCTCTTTCCTGGACATTTATTTTCCCACAGACTTGGAGGGGCCAGTATGGATTATAGTCTAATGGTCAATCATAAGAAATTGCTGAATATAGGTCACTCACAGGTTATGGACCAAACATTCTAGACTTAATATCCAAATACACACTCAGTACCGTAAAGATTTTGAGAGAATAGTTAACATGTAAATGAAATCAATATTCAAAGGAAGACTTACAGGATTAATATGTAATGGCAGGTACCACCAACATGCTTAAGAGCTTTGCTGAATCAGAGCCAGTGACAGAGAGGGATGGTTTTGGGGGTAACATGCTAGCCTGGGCCTCAAAGTCTGGTTTCAAGTGCTGGCTCTGCCAAAGATTTCCTGTTTAGCATTTTGTGTCCCTCTGCCTCAGATCCCCATCTGTAAACTGATACTTTGTTTATTTAGGCCCCAGCTCGGCAAAGACTGGTGCATGTGTTTAACTTTATGCCCTACGTGAAGTCCCATTGAACCCCACTCAGAGTGCATAAAGTTAAGCACTCCAAGACTGGTCAGGATCAGGACCTGATAGTGTAAGCTCTCTAGGGCAGGAATTGTCTTTTAGGAGATGTACATGCTGCACTTCACAGAAGGGGGCCAAGAGCTACTGTAATGAAAACCAAACAACACAATGCATCAGAGTTATTGCTACTAACTTCACAAAGACATACCAGCTTAAACTTTCACACAAGCAAACAGTCTTTTGCAAGCACCGTCACAGCCAGCATTACATTTGGAAAAGGAGAGGTAGGTTGATAAGGTTTTGTAACTATTAAATGCTCCTACTTATTACTCATGAGGAGCAAAGCTCAACATTTTTCCTGAAACAATAAAACTTAAAACTGTGCAGTTTTATATGAGGCTAACAAAAGGACCGGGTGATACAGCATGAAGTAGTAGATTCTCAGATGAAGATGTTCTGGAAATCACAGAATTAACTGAAGAGCCAGTAATAACCAGATGCTTGAAAGAGTACGGCAGTGCTAATCTGATGTAATTCAGGTAGACACAATCGTACCTGTATGAAGTGTTCTGTAGCAGGCGTGGTAGATGGTGCCAGAACAAACCGCAGTTGGTCAGGAGCTTCTGGATCTATATCAATCAACACTTCACGCCATCCTTTTTCTGTTCTCTATTTAATAAACCACAAATATTTATTTGATGTTCCAAACTGTAGCCCATCAGAACTCATTAGCCTATGTATCTATTAGATTTAACTAAAGATTTATCAAAACACAGAGATGCTTATATGTTTTTATAACCATATCAAATATACATTGGACCAGAACCCCCAGCCAACTGCCTTTAGGAAAAGCCTGGGAAACTGGTCTGATAGAATGCTCTGAAGGTCAATAAATGCCGGCTTAAGTACATCTATGGAAGAGTAAGTTTAAGAGTTGGGATGTTATTGCCAAATTCATATAAAACACCCAGCTCCAGCATTTTATTCAAGTTATCTAAGCAACCTATTCCCATAAGAATCTGGAAAGATTTTTGTTTCTCCTAAAACCTTAGAAGTCTTTTTTTATTTGTTCAGTAAAATATACATACAACATAGTATCTTTTCAATCCTAATTTTTCTTCAATTACAATTTAATATATATCTCTGTAAGTGGTGGGGTTAGTAAACAAACCCCAGTCTGACTTGGTAATGAGTTTTATTCTTCCATATACACCGCTACCTTGATATAACACAAATTTGGCTATAATGAGGTAAAGCAGTGCTCCGGGGGAGGCGGGGTGGCGCACTCCGGTGGATCAAAGCAAGTTCAATATAATACGATTTCACCTATAACACGGTAAGATTTTTTTGGCTCCCAAAGACAGTGTTATATTGAGTTAGAGGTGTACCACACATCTCTTAAACAGAAAGTCACACACAATGGGCTTCTAGATGTACCTGAAATTTATGTATTGGCAAGGCATCAAAAAATTCATGTGCTAAATAAAAGCTGGTACCTGTTTAAAAAAAAAAAGTGTAAAAAGGCCATCAATGTTTCAACGTAAGTTGTTAACAGTAGTACTTTGTACTTCTAACAACACCTTCCATTTGGGAATCAAAATGTACTTTATAAACAGTAATGAATTCAGCTAGTCAACATCACTATGAGAGATGTAATTATTATTATTCCCATTTTATCTAACTGAGGCACAGATACATTAAGGACCAAATTTTTAAAAGTGGCCAATATCTTTGGATGACACTGATTTGGGTTGCCAGCTTGAGCCTGATTTTCAGAAGTCCTGCTGGTATCCAGGAAGTGAAGATGAAGTCAATGGGACCTGTATGCATTCACCACATCTGAAGAACAGGCACAAAGGGTATTAAGATGGGCATCCACAAATGGAGGATGTCAGAATCAGTGGCCACTCAAGAAAATCTGGGCCCAAATCTTGTTCAGGCTCACAAAAGAAGTAGGGGTTATTTCATACAGAATTACTTTTCTATCCATAACCACACTGCAGAGAAGTTATCAATTATACAAAGGTTACAAATAAGTGAAGAAAGCCATCATTACAATTAAAACAATAATCATAACTACCTTGTGGTACATCTTGCAGCTCTCGGTACCAGAAGATTGGAATTCCAGCCTTGCTAATACCTTTCATGTAGACAGGGGAAGTAACATCAAGCTCTGGTTGTATCTTCCCTCCTGTCAGCGTCAACGCTTGGATCTCACTTAGTTTGGGGCTCACCTCTACCAGATGAATAGAAATGTCACATTTATTGAGTAAAGAGCCAAGCTGATTAAAGACCTGTAAATAGAGAAAGAGGAATTCTGATAGAGGCAGTTGTGTGCTGCAGTACTGTAAACTTGGGTTAGGAGTGGATTTTAACTGCTTGTGCTGTTGGAGACTGAAAAATATGAAGGGAGCGTATCTGGGGTTAAATCCTGGACTCACTGACTTCAGTGGGACCAGAATTTCATCCTTGGTCTCTGGAGAGGAGAATACCCAGCTAGCTCGTCGAAGGCCTGATCCTGTCACCCTTACTTATGTGAGTATTACCCTTGGTTCAGGTCACTAGTCAGCAGCAACAGAAAGCTGCATGTTTTTATCCCATTGTTCATACGAACTAATGGCATCAATGTGGCCACATGGGAAAAATCAAAAAGCAC
The DNA here is from genome assembly GCF_025201925.1 of Gopherus flavomarginatus. NCBI lineage: Eukaryota > Metazoa > Chordata > Testudines > Testudinidae > Gopherus > Gopherus flavomarginatus. The sequence goes on along the minus strand of NC_066620.1, from coordinate 72,566,422 downwards.
AGTCCAAAGTGAAAAGGTAACTCCCTCCCCCCCCCACAAAGAAAAAACCAACCAAAAAAAAACAACCAACCAACCAATCAATTCAGGCTGAGAGAGCATTTTAAAAAAGATCCTCTCTCCCGCCCCATAACTGCAGGGTTCTTTTACAATAAAAGGGGTTTCCAATTTTGCTCCCATTGAAGTCAGGGGAACTTTACCATTGACTTCAACAGAAGCAGAACCAAGCCCTATGGTTCTACAAAACCACCCAATTAGAGCAGGGGTTCTCAAACTTCACTGCACTGTGACCCCTTTCTGACAACGAAGATTACTACACGACCCCAAAAGGGGGGCCAAAGCCTGAGCCCTCCAGAGCCCGACCGCCCTAGGTGATAGGGCCAAAATTAAACCCTGAACCGACATGGGGGGAGGGAGGGCAAAGCCCCAAGGGCTTCAGCCCCAGGCAGGGGGACTGTAACCTGAACCCCGCCACCCAGGGCTGAAACCCTCAGGCTCCGGTTTTGGCCCTGGGCAGTGGGGCTCGGGTTTTGGCTTTGGGCCCAGGAAGTCTAAGCTAGCCTTGGCGATTCCATTAAAATGGGGTCCCAACCCACAGTTTGAGAATTGCTGGACTAGAGGATGGAAATGCAGACCCACATCCTCAAGAAGAAGTGATAATGAATGAAAGCTTATTGAGAGTAACAGAAGTCTGCCATAAAGAAGCAACTTTTCTGACACCTACAGCAAATTTTGCTTTTGGAGTGCACTGGTTCACCAGCAATCTCGAATTTTTCCGAAGTAGGATACATGAGAACAATGTATATTATACACTCTACAATCGTTATTACATTTGACTTTTGTTTGTGAATGAAGGAGTGGGAGCTCTCAGTATTTTCCCTGGAGTACTGAATTCCAATAACAACCTTTCGGTTGATAATTTAATTAGTACTTATTAATGAATAATTGAGAATGGGCATTACATCAGAAAGGGTCTGATATCCCAGGAAGTGATAAGCCTCTGCCATTCCCACTGGAGTAAATAGGAGTTCAGGATGCTAAGCACCTCTGAGATTCAAGCCTGTAATACTGTCCTGTTTCTGTAGCTCACATTAGGGCCTCCTAATTACGATCAGCAACATTCATATAAACTGCTTACGACCCTGGGTAACTTTTCTATAAGTGTATTCTAATGGGGTACTCTTACCTCTTCCTCAATGTAATTGTATATTACAATGGATTAGTGATGGATCTGCACAATTGTGCTTCTAATATCCAATGTTCTCATCTCACTTTTGACCCCTCCCCCCCATTTCCTCACTAAAAATAACAGGAATACAGATAGATATGCTTAGGTAAAATCCAGTGTTGCAGTCCAGTAACTAAAATGCATTCAGTAGATAAGGAAGTTCCAACACATTATGGAATTTCATTTCAGATTTGAATATGTTAGTTGTGTGAGTCAAAGAGAACCCCAAACTAGTACATTCAGACACACAGAGAATATTATATTCTTTTTACGTACCCGCAAAATATCATCTGTAAGAGTGCCCCTACCTGGGCCTAGTTCCACCAGTTGGAAAGTTTTAGGTTTGCCAGTGGCCATCCATTCACTAACATACCATATTCCTATTAACTGTTGAGAAGAAACACACAAAACTTACTAGAATTTATAGCATTATTGATACATACACCTGCATTTCACCTGCAGAAACCAAAACATTTAAATTATTTTACCAGTCTTACAGCATGGGTCTACACTGAAAAGTGGCTACGTAAAAATCTCATTATTTTCCTAAGCAGCCAACATGACTCCTGAACCTCTAGAGCACGGGTGGGCAAACTTTTTGGCCCAAGGTCCACATCTTGGTATGCAAATTGTGTGGAGGGCCATAAACGCTAACAAAATTGGGGGTTGGGGTACAGGAGGGGGTGATGGCTCTGGCTGGGGATGCAGGCTATGGAGTGGGGCCAGAAATGAGGCATTCAGGTGCGGTAGGGGGCTCCATGCTGAGGCAGGAGATTGGAATGCCGGGGGGGAGAGAGGTGGAAGGACACAGGCTGGGGGTGCGGGCTCTGGGGTAGGGCTAGGGATGAGGGGTTGGGGGTGAAGGAGGTTAATCTGGGCTGGGATGGAGGGATTTGGAGGATGGGAGGGGGATCAGGGCTGGGGTGTGGGAGGGGGCCAGGGGTGCAGGCTCCAGGCAGTGCTTACTCAAACAGCTCTCAGGAGCAACGGCATATTCCCCCTTCGGCTCTGTCCGCTGCCCTGTCCACAGGCGCTGCCCCTGCAGCTCCCATTGGCCACGGTTCTGGGCCAATGGGAGCTGCGGGGGTAGTGCTTGGGGTTGGAGCAGCATGCAGAGCCCCCTGGCTGCCCCTACATGTAGGAGCTGGACGGGGGACATGCCACTGCTTCCGGGAGCCATGTGGAGCAGGGCAAGCCACGGACCCTGCTCCCTGGTGGGAGCTTGAGGGTCAGATTAAAACATTTGGAGGGCCGGATGTGGCCCCCGGGCCGTTTTTGCCCACCCTGCACTAGTGGGAGCAGATCTGAGTACTGTCAGCCCTGAAGAACTAAAACTGCTCTGGGAGATTGAGCTGGATTCTTTTCTGGCTTGTGCATTAAAAGAATTGTTAACTATCAAATGCAAGTCACTTGTGGATACCAATTTAGTTATACATAGGCAACCAGCACTGATACAATACCTTTTCATAAGGGCAACTGAAAGCAGAATTTGGCCTGTACAGTCTTTATTACTGGTAATGATGCATCAGTCAGAAAGCATGGGATCTAAAAGTCAAGCTGTGTTCTGAGTTTAAGCTTGGGAGTTACAACAGTTTTTTGCTTATGAACCAAACAAATTTGGTATGAAAATAATTTATACACAATACACGTGAAGGCTCCAAATGCTTTTTTCTTTCAACAAAGTCACTTTTCAGATGTCTATTTATTTTTGCTTCTCAACAAATGTTATCAGTACTGGTAACATATATGACCACATGTTCATAAACTGTATTTGTAAAAGTATGTTTTAAGGATGAAAGGAACATTTAATTTTTTTTATATATATATATATTACCTCCCCAAAGATTTGACTTATTTCAGGTGAAGTAACAAAATCTCCTCTTTCTCCCAGCATGTCATGGTGCATATAGTAACCCTAAAGTAAAGTAAAAAAAATAAATGAATAATATCACATTTATTTTCCGATCAGTAATATGTAAGCCTTCCTAGTCTCCTGAGCTTTAAAAATTAAATCACTTTCCAGTCTACTGAACAAATGTAGTCATTTTAATGCTGAAAAAAAATGAAAAATCCAAACTACCCCACAAAACTCCTCCTACGGAAAATAGCGAGAGTTTGATTGATGCAACAACAAATTTTACATTAAGTTAAAAATAAGAAATGAACTTGGGTTTGTAGAAGAAAAAGAGTAAATCTTAAAACAATTACAAATTGTTTTTTATTACTGAGCCTATTACTTTCCCTTTTTATGAGTTCCTAGAAATCTGAACCTGACAGTGTTCTGTATGACAGCTTAACTTTCTATGATCATTTGATCAGCATGAGTTAAAATTACAAAATTGTCAATTCCATTTGAGAGAGGACAGTCTGATTTGTACAGCACCCAGAATTAATTCTTTTGCAGACTTTACAACCAACTAAAGAAGTCATTCTTCACATCACAACAGAATTGAGCATTGCAATAATAACTGAAATTAACAAGGTAGAAGAGGAGATGATGCCAAGCTAACTAGAACAGAGACACATCTAATAAGATATTGAATAGCTAAGCGGCTAGTCAGGAGAAACATGATTGCAGGTGGTTCTTCCAGAGATAATGCTGCTGCTGATGGCAATGAAATGCAAATGAGAGGTGTACATCTCAAATTATAAAGGAAATTTTTACCAGGATTGAGGAAAATCTCATTAATGAATCCTCCTCCCATCTCTCATCTGCCTCCCCTGACTGATCACAGCATTTTCCAAGGAGGGAATTTTTGTGTAGTTTACCTAACATCTGACACTCATGACTATTTCTGTAGGAGACCCAAATGATGGAATTCCAGCATATATTATCCTATTAATCCTCTGAAGGAAAGAATGCACACGAAGTGAAACTGGCAGCACCTTCTGGGATGTCTGTTGTGTCCTACCCCCAGAGAGTTGGGAGGAGGACTGGACAACCCGATAACACAGGCACATTTAGGGTTATACATTGCAAACCACCCCTCTGCTTCCCATCTCCACCCTAAATAAAGCTTCCCCAAACCAATTATAGGAAGGCAACTGTGTGCCACCGTTAGCTATGTTGGTTACTAATTAACAACGTGATATGTGGGCACAAACAATGTGATATGTGTGCAAGGCCAACCATTAGCAAGTTACCAGCCTGGTTACAAACTGTATTATGAGCTGGTGTAGTTTATCTATCAAAAGAAACAAAAACATGCTTTGAAAGAGGGGAGTTTATCAGAGGTAAAGGATTATCCCGTCAACGTGTTGCGATGTTCTCTGTTTCACACGAACTGCATTCAGAAGCACCATGCTGTGCACGTACCTTCACGGGATTAGTTAGCACTTCCCGCATATATTCAGCGACTGTAATAGGGCCAGTTGACTTTATTTTGAACATGAGATGCTTTAGCATTGGAGTAACCTGACTGCTGTCTTCTGCTCTGCTTCCGGCACTGAGACACCGGCGTCTCCATGCAGCCGGGACAACTGGAGAAGCGTTAGGGGAAGAAAACACACGGACCCTCACCACAGGAAGGAATTTCGTTCTGTGACTAGCTGAGACGCTCGCGGGAAAGGGGGAGCCCGACCAGCTGCAATGCGGGGCGGGGGGAGACTTGGCCCGGCGGCCGGTCACGTTAATGCCCGTGAGGAAGCGCTGCAGACACGAGCCCCGCGCGCCGGGGCTGGGGATAACCCCGCCCCCGCCGTGTCCGGGGGCCGCGCTGAGCGCGGGGGGTGGCAGGCGGCGTCCGAGCTCCAGCCTGACCCGCTCCCAGCTCAGCTCGGGGCGCGGGCGCCTTTCCCCCAACGCCCCCGAGGGACTCGGAGCGGAGAAGCAGCCGGGGGTGTGGGGGCGCAGAGCGCTGTCGAGACCCGGCCGTTACCATGGTGACCGAGAAGTCGCTGCTGCCAGGAGACACCGAGGACAGCCGCGAGCAGAGCGCGTCGCCCAGGCAGCCGGGCCATGTTTGCAGCACCCGTACCCTTTGACCTTCCACCTCTGACCTGACGCTGCCAGTTCCTGGCTGCTGTGTATGTTCCCTCCACCTCGAATACAGGCAGGGGACTGAGTCCTAGGCCGGGCCAGGGCACAGGCGATGCTTGCGGGTCTGAAGGTTTCTCTGACTGGGGCGCGGCCGCCCCTTTCTCCCTTCTCAGACACCGGAACCTCTCACTCTCTCTCTAACTTGCCGGACCTGCCACCTTCCAAGGGCTCTGTCCGGAAGTAGGTGGAGCGCATGCTCGGTGTGGCGGCGGCCTGCAGCGCAGTGATGGCGGGGCCGGCCGGTCTGAGGGAGCTGGACGAGACTGATGAGGAGGATGGAGCCGAATCCGGCTTCACGCTGGAGGAGGTGCTGCGCCTCGGGGGCACCAAGGTGAGAAGGCGTCGGGGAGGGACGGCAGCGCGTTGCAGGCAGGCGCGTGAGCACGTGGGGCCCTGAGAGGGCGCAGCCCCCCCCGCCGGGCGCGTGCCGGGGTGCCGGCCGGCGCGAGGGCTGACGCGGGTCGGAGGCGTTAGAGGGTGCGGGGAGGCGTAGCCGGCAGGGAGCCCGCAGGCCGGTGACAGTCCCCCGCGCACTGATCCTTACCTGGCCGGAGAAGCGGTTTGTTTGTAAATGGCGGGCGGGCGGGCAGCCGCTCTGGGGCCCGTAGCAGTTCCCAGCCAGAGCCTCTCCTCTTGCCCGTGGTCCCCTGGCACGCGCCTGTCCTGTGCGATCACTGTTCCACTCTCTGAATCCCCAGACTGGCACATGAAGGAAAACCGCAGCCTCCTGGGCACCCACCAAGAGTGTTTTTCCTTCTGTATTAAAAAAATGGAGATATACCTATGTCATAGAACTGGAAGGGACCCCAAAAGGTCATCAAGTCCAGCTCTCTGCTTTTACTAGTCGGACTAAGTACTGATTTTGCCCCAGATCTATAAGTGGTCCCCTCAAGGATTGAGCTCACAACCCTGGGTTTAGCAGGCCAATGCTCAAACTACTGAGCTATCTGTCTCCCTGTACAATATTTGTATGGTGCCCCTTAATGTTGCTGTTTGCTTTTATAAATATTTGATTTTTTGTGTGTCTGTTTGCTTTTGCTTCATGCAGCAAGATTATATCATGCTGGCTGCTCTGGATGAGACTGAGGACCTAGTGGATGGTGGTAAACAAGGAGCAATTGATGACCTGGGGCAAGGTGAACTAGAAGAATTTATCCAGTCACTAGGTGTGTGCAAATATGCAAAAAAAATCATGGTGGAAGAGGAGAAGGAAAAAAAGGACAAGCCAGCAAAGAAAGAGAAAATTAGTAAAAAGGATACCAGTGCCCCTTCCCTAGAAGGAAAGAAAGAAAATCAAGTCAAAGAAAACAAAGGAAAAGCACAGATAAATAATGGCAAAGACGGGAAGAAGAAGACAGCTCAGCGTAATGAAGAGCACATTCCTACAGTGCCAGTGGTGAAGAAAGAGAAACAAGAAGAGGTGTTTGAATTTCATGCTAGGCAAGTACTGCTGATCAAACCAGGGGGCAAATGGTATGATCTAGAGTACACCAATGAATTCTCTTCTGAGCAACAAAATCAGGTGTTCGTATCAAAGTATAAAGCCTTGGCCCAAAGACTGTATCAGCAGGAGACAGACCTGTATAAGAGTAAGACAAAACTTCAGAAGGGTACCTCCTCAGCTTGGATGAACAATGTTGTGTCATCAGGTACGCTAACTGACAGAATGGCAGCCATGACCCTTCTTATCCAAGATGGGTCTGTCCACGCTCTCCAATTTATTGAGACCTTGGTGAACCTTATCAAAAAGAAGGGCAGCAGGCGTCAGAGCCTAATGGCTTTGGATACTTTCAAGGAGCTTCTCTTGTCAGATCTGTTACCAGACAATCGTAAACTCCACACTTTCTCTCAACACCCTTTCAACAAACTGGAGAAGCTTTCAAGTGGCAACAGAGATTCAAGGGACAGGCGATTGATATTATGGTATTTTGAGCATCAGCTGAAACACTTGGTGGCAGAATTTGTGCAGGTATTAGAAACACTGACTCATGATTCTCTGGTGGCAACTAAGGCTCGAGCCCTTGCAGTTGCTTATGAGCTTCTCTGTAACAAGCCAGAAGAGGAGAAGGCTCTTCTTGTGCAGCTGGTAAATAAATTGGGAGATCCTCAAAACAAAATAGCCACCAAAGCCTCTTATCTTCTGGAGACCTTACTTCATAAACATCCAAACATGAAAGGAGTAGTGTGTAATGAAGTGGAGAGGCTTCTCTACCGATCAAACATTAGCCCAAAAGCTCAATATTACGCAGTTTGTTTTTTAAATCAGATAGTCCTCAGCCATGAGGAAAATGATCTGGCTAACAAACTGATAACTCTGTATTTTTGCTTTTTTCGGAGTTGCATCAAGAAAAAAGAAGTTGATTCCAAAATGCTTAGTGCTCTTCTGACTGGGGTGAACAGAGCTTACCCTTATGCTCAGATTGGTGATGAGAAAGTGAAAGAGCAGATGAACACTTTGTTTAAGGTGCTACATCTTGTGAACTTCAGCACCAGTGTGCAGGCCCTGATGTTGCTTTTCCAAGTAATGGACTCTCATCAGACTGTATCAGATAGATATTACACAGCATTGTACAAGTAAGTGATTAATAAATTCTCTGACTCAGTGATTGAAATTTCATTTTATGAAATGGTAACTTAACTAAAAATACTAGTGTAGAAACACATGAAGCACTTTATTTTGTCATTAATGGCTTCTCTGATCCGTTTCCAATCTTGCTGTGCTAAAATTTCTGATATTTGTTATTAAATGCTTACCTATGTGTCCCTCCCTCCTATAATGCAGGTTGTAAAGAGTAAAGAAATGACAATGACATGACATTCACACAGGTCATCAAAACAGAACATTTAAACTTAACCCATTGGTCATGCATTGTTTTCCAGTTGCATGTTTTAATCCCATACTTAAAGTTTGAAACTTCTTGATAGTCATCTTCTTCTGTAACCTGTATTCTAGCTGTCTAATTTTTGTTTTAATAACAGTTTGTCTAAACTCTTGTATCCATACTTTTGTGGGGGGCAAGAGGTTGAGAATCCATCGAACTGGTTCTCAACCAGGGGAGTACACAGAGGTCTTCCATGAGGTGCTTTCACTTATCTAGATATGTGCCTAGTGTTACAATAGGCTACATAAAAAGCACTGGCGAAGTCAGTACAAACTAAAATTTCATACAATGACTTATTTATACTGCTCTGTATACTCTACACTGAAATGTAAGTAAATACTATATTACAATTGATTTATTTTAGAATTACATGGTAAAAATGAGAAAGTAAGCAATTTTTCAATAACAGTATGTTGTGACACTTTTGTATTTTTATGTCTGATTTTGTAAGCAAGTAGTTTTTAAGTGAGGTGAAACTCGGGGTATGCAAGATAAATCAGACTCCTGAAAGGGCTACAGTAGTCTGGAAAGGCTGAGAGCCACTGAGTTAGACTATGGTAGAGGCCCTGCATTTTAAAACCATCCTTTTTGCAGCTGACTGTTAGGAATTCCCTTCAAAACTGTCACTTCTTAACTGGCCAAAGAAAGTCACTGATTAATCCAGGACACTCAGATTCCCTTTGTTCCTCTTTGTGCAAAACATGCTGCTTCTGCAGTGCTTTCCAGCCCTAGCTGACCTGAAGAATAAGACAGTGGAATTCTGACTGGCACCAGGTGGTTGGCCTGACTGTGGAGTGCTCCAGTAGGCTGATCCTTTTCTTTCCACTTTTTAAAATAGTTGTTTCTGTTCTTTGAAAGTATGAGGAGATTACATAGATCAATTTAACCTATTCCTTTTGACATTTTAAAACCTGATCATGAAGTTTTGCTTTCTATTGAGACATGTCCAACCTTTTCTTACACACAGGTTGTTTCTCTGTCACCTGACGGTTCAGAGATATGTTTTTCATGTTAAATATTGTGTATAGATGTCCCAACAGTTGTCGTCATTAACAATTCAGTATTCTACTGTACAGGAAAATAATACAGTGAATAAGAACTAACTACTCTTTCAGATACCACTATGTAATATTAAAAGGTAAATGTTAATACTAATGGTAACAACGCTATAATAGATAGGATTATCAGCAACATTTGCTTCTATTTATCTCTGTTTTCCACAGGAAACTGCTGGATCCAGGGTTAGCAGCATGTTCAAAGCAGTCCATGTTTCTTAATCTTGTTTACAAGTCTGTGAAGGCAGATGTTGTGTTGCGGCGGGTGAAGGCCTTTGTGAAAAGATTACTTCAAGTCACTTGTGGACAAATGCCACCATTCATTTGTGGAGCCCTGTATCTTGTGTCCGAGATTATGAAAATAAAACCAGGATTACGAGTTCAACTACAGGATCATGTGGTATAGTGTGACTTTTAACAACTTCTGTAATATTGTGTTGGGTCTCCACTTACTAGCTTTGATAACACTAAAACCTTTGGGTTTTTTTCCCGGATCTGTTTTTCTTGACAAGTGATTCTGGTCCCTTTGGCTTTATTAAATGTATTCATGAACATCTCACTAGGAGTAACTAGTAATAGTTGATCTCTCATCTGGTCTTTTCCTTAATATGCTCAAACAATTTTATATGTGGCAAAAAACAGAACAGATTTGTATTCTAGCCAGGCCCAGAGGTTCCAGTCAGGATCAGGGGGCCTCACTATGCTAGATGTTATGTAATAATCCTGCCCCGAAGAGAGTTATCTAAATAAACATTTCTTTATGTTTCACATATTTCTTCCTCCCAGTCCTCTTGGCTTCACCTTTGTTGCTTGATTCAGCTTTCCCCCTTCAATTGTGCCTGTAATTGCCTTCCATGTGCCTTCTCTCCTCCTTGAAATTTACTTTTTCCAGGAATATTTCCTACTTTATTCTCCTTCCCAGTAATCTCTCTACATCTTTACATTTCCTGAACAATTTTTCCTTGATGTGTGTTTGTCTTGTCTAACTTAGGGCCCAATTCTGCTTCCTTCGAAGTCAATAGGAATCTTGCTATGGACTATAGTTGGTAAAAGATCATTCTTTTTACTTGTAAACTGTTGAAGGCAGGTATTTTGTCATTATTTTGTAAAGCACTGTAAATTATATTTAGTAATGTTTCAGCATCAATATTTTGTCAAGAAATAACTAATGTGGTTTGGTCACCATGTCAGCCATTTAGCCTTCACAATTCTTTTATCCGCATCTTAGAATAGGTTAGGCAAGCATATTTCATAGTGGGTAATAATTTAAAGTTCTTAGTGAATTATGGTTTCCTATGGAATTACTTTAGAGGTGATCTGCACATATTTTGACAAAATGATGTAAAACAAGGGTATACTTTGTATAGAATCCCTGAACTTTGTAAGACGGGTGATTTGCAACCACCACAAAAGCCTACCGGATCATGGAACCTGTTCTCTTCTGCACTAAAGATTGGACGAATGGTGCCACTAAGTCCTGTCGGTTTTTATTATGTGATGTTATTTTGCCTTTTCTGCCGTTTGTGCCCCCAGCATTAAGCTGGCCCCATGCTCCTGTGGAATTCTTTGATGGTTATGACATGACCAGCTTAGTAGTGTATATTTCGAGATTTCCCTTGGGTCTGCTTATACTAGGAAAGTGACCTGCTGATGGTCATAATTTCCATCAACAGATTTCCCTGATTCACCCCTCTGGCTGCTAGTGTCGAAAGGGGCCAATCCATTTTCCAATACCATTACAGAAAGTGCCCTAGTTACTAGTGGAATGTAGAGTGCTTAGTGTAATGGTGTTGGAAATTGTTTTGCCTCCAGCAGCCAAACTGTTTTCAAGACTAGTAGAGAGCAGGTCAGGGAGAAGGCATTTAACAGTGGGATGTTTTCCTAGGCCCATGGTGTTAAGAGTCAGTGGTACTATGTTTCAAGTAATGTGGTAAGAATAAAATAAGTTATACGTACACTGACATGCCAAGTGTCCCTCTTATCTCTGTTTGAAATATTAATAGATTTTGATGGCCAGAAAATACCATTATGATTGTCTAATCTGACCTGATGCTTAATGCAGGTTATAGTATTTCACCCAGTAATTCCTCCATAACACCCAATAACTTAAATATCTACAACACCAAGATCACTTTGTTTATATTTTTGTGTTACCTTTAACACAATTATGTAATCTTGTCAAACTGAATTCGTAACCTATTATTACTACTATGTAGAAATGAAAAAAGTCATGAAAGAATGTTTTACTTAGGAGTCTGAAGAAGAAGAACACTTTCATGACCTGGAAGAAGCTGAAGAGGATGAGGAAAAGTTCACAGATGCAGACAAAGAAACGGCAGCAGAAAGAAAGAGCATGATGGAAAGTTCTGTCAAAGGAGACAATACAAATTCAGCAGCCTCCTGGGTGCATCATCAGAACATGAGTGGTAAATTAACTAGAAAATCTAAATCATATTCAGCAATACTGTTATCTTCTGGTACATTGATAGAACTCTTAGTGGAAATATGAAAGAATGAATTAAAACATTACTTTTAAAGAATCTCTAAATTAGTCTGATCCAAAGGAGTCAACCTTCAAATAGAAGTTCTCTTCTATAATTTGTTTTGAATATAAGTTATGTTCCCTTATGTTTATGTACGCATGTATGTTTGAAGAAACTTAAAGCTTTTGTGCGTGCTTCAGGTGGAAAGAATTCAAGTTGCTATGATCCATTGCACCGAAATCCATTATTCTGCGGTGCTGAAAGCACAAGTCTTTGGGAATTAAAAAAGGTAAAGTGTCCTTATGACTTTGTTTAATTGTTTTTTATGCTAAAACCCAGTTAAGTTAGAAAACAATTTGGCTTTAATGTCATGGACTATAGACTTATCTTTGCTCAAACTCACTCTTAACAGTTACTGAATTTTGTGAAATTTTAATCAGATGAGAGTAATATTGGATTAAAATGATATCACTTATTCATATTTAACTTGCATAGATTACATGTCATGTCAATAATTATACAGGGTATGTGGAATTGCAACATTTAGATAGAGATTAAAATGATAGCAACGGATCTTTTCCATGCTCTTACATTTCCATAGTTTTTGTACTGAATAAGGTTGTAGTACAAATAGTTATAACAAGCTTTAATCTTTATTTTGTAATAAATTGTTCAGCTGTTCTCAGGTAACACATCAGACTTTCTTTAATTCAAAGTGGCTATGATTTGTGTAGCTAGTAGCTGAACAAAATTCTGGATTCTTACAATGGGGACATTCCAAGATTCTGCTAAGACATCATGTATAATGTTGCTGTAGCAGTAGTCAAATGGGAGAGGCTTTTGTTTTCTGATTGCACACATCTTTTAAGCAGAAATATACAAATGTTTTTATTTTTTAGCTTTCTGAACACTTTCATCCATCTGTGGCTCTTTTTGCAAAAACTATCTTAGAGGTAAGTAATTTACCATTCCATATTGTGAAATTTCATTTTGTATTGGCATTACAAAGACTGGTGAATCACAAGTATAAAACATAATGGAATAACTAGGGTCCCAACAGTCTGTGGTTTACTAGATCTAAACTTTGTAGTGGGGCTACCTGATTTCTGGGTTGTAACAGCACTTGAACTCTGCAAATATAGCTAGGAATTCTGCGACATCATGAATTACATGGTTAAAATAAAAGGTCAAAAAGAGTGTTTTTATGGATTTAAATGTTTAACCTGAATGAGAAAATGCTTAGGAAGAGCCAATATGGATGGCTTTTTCTTCATAAGATCACATTTCCACACACAGTGGGCATGGCCAATTGAGGTTTCACAGACCTGGCAACATATCCTCCACTTTTTGCACTGACATTTGTTCGATGAACTTTATGCAGATTGACAGGTGTCTCATCTCACTGATTTATCTATTGGGTTTTCTTGGATTTGGGTGCAGATGGAGGATGAATTTACTTTTTTCAAAATGTCATGGTGCCTTTTTCTGCTATATGGGATTCATTGCTCTTCTTTTGTTGCCTAAATGTATGTAAATCTCTTAATGGAATCTCTTTCCTCAAAGAATAAGAGGGCTGGGTAAATTTGCAAGATGTTTAACGTGCTTGGTTCTGGTATATAAACTTCAAGGATTAGGGGCCTCTTCCAACCAGTCCTTGCGTAGCATTTTGATTGCAGAATGATCTATCTCAGGGGTAGGCAACCTATGGCACATGTGCTGAAGGTGGCACGTGAGCTGATTTTCAGTGGCACTCACACTGCCTGGGTCCTGGCCACCGGTCCGATGAGGGGGGTCTACATTTTAATTTAATTTTAAATGATGCTTCTTAAACATTTTAAAAACCTTGTTTACTTTACATACAACAATAGTTTAGTTATATTACAGACTTATAGAAAGAGGCCTTCTAAAAACGTTAAAATGTATTACTGGCACGCGAAACTTTAATTTAGAGTGAATAAATGAAGACTTGGCACACCACTTCTGAAAGGCTGTCGACCCCTGATCTATCTGTTTGTATTGGTAAATTGAGGAATCTTACTTTAATTTCTTGGAAAGTCAATATGCACTTCCTTTTAAAAAGATGCTTCCATGTGCTCATACTGTTAGAATCCCACTTCTCTAAACTTCAGCTTCAGATTCCTAATTGAAATGCTATAATTCTTCTTCTTATGAATCCTTTCAGTTAACTAAACCAGGCTGAAAGGTTTGTTTACTCAAAGGAGAGGTATGTTAATTGAAAGTACAGAGCTATTTACATAGTACCGTAACTGCTCTCACATCTTGACTTATTTTTTGAGATGGATTTTTGTCAAAGGGCCTTTTTAGGCATATTTGTCTACTTGCCACCCCTGCATATTCTGCATAAGAGCAAAGATCCCTTCTCCAGGCTTTTCCAGTTTTCTCTCTCACTTAGTCTCCTGACAACGTCCTCTGAGTCTCTCTTCTTTTAAAGTTGTGGTTATAAAGAGATTATAAAGGATTAGCTCCCAATACGTGGGAACTGGTTTTGTATTAATCTAAGACGTACAGGATGGTGATGGATGCCAAATAGATGCATGTCATAAATACTAACGGTAGAAGAGATGAGAAGTGTTCATATAAATAAATACTTGGATAATTGTAATGTTCTTTTTGTTTTGAGTGCTTTTCACAAAATGACAATGTAGTCAGAACAAATAAAAGCAGCAAAGAATCCTGTGGCACCTTATAGACTAACCGACGTTTTGGAGCATGAGCTTTCGTGGGTGAATACCCACTTCGTCAGTTGCATCTGACAAAGTGGGTATTCACCCACGAAAGCTCATGCTCCAAAACGTCTGTTAGTCTATAAGGTGCCACAGGATTCTTTGCTGCTTTTACAGATCCAGACTAACACAGCTACCCCTCTAATACTTGTCAGAACAAATGCGTTCTATGGCATTATGCTGTTTGATACTGTGCCGAAGTGAACATATAAAAAGTGTAATTCAGAGATTTTGTTTTGACTCTGTGATAGCTAACTAGTGCTGGGCATAGATTGTTGTTTACTATGATATATGCACCTTCTTATCTAAAGGACTTTAAAGTTTGTAATTGATCAAGCGCTTCAGAGTTTATGCAGTAAACCCATAACAAGGCTATGGGAAGGTATCATTGAACTGTTGCAGTGGTCAAGAGCTGGTGAAGGTGTCCTAGTGCTAAGAAGAAAAATAAACCACAGAATTTGAAAATCTGAAAAGAAGTATATTAACTTACAGGTTCACATAATTAGATATCCTCTAACTTAGTTGAATATTGTATTCTTTTTGTTTAAAGTTCAAGTTTGATGCTAGAGCTTTATGTAATTTGAGTTCATTTCTTGTGCAGTTTGAAATTAAGACCTTGATGGTTTTGGGCTTTGTTTCTTCCAGGGTGGTTACATTCAATATGCAGGTGACCCTCTACAGGATTTCACACTAATGAGATTTTTGGATCGCTTTGTGTACCGAAATCCCAAACTTCATAAAGGCAAAGGTGGGAATCTTTCTATACATTATAGGACATGATCTTTATTGTTGATATATGTAGTGGTAATGTGAAACAACACATTTTGTTACATTTGATTGATTTATGTTCTACCACAGAGAACACGGGCAGTGTGGTAATGCAGCCAAAGAAGAAACAGTTAATGAATGATGTGCGTAGTCTTGCTGGTAAGCGGAAACATTTCCAATTGAAATATTGCAGTGGCTAAGGAATAATAATGTTCACGATGGTGTACATAAGGTGGTAAATGCCTTTTGTGTGTAGTTGTTGCCTTCAAGATACATATCTGTACCCCATGTGGTGAACATTATTCCTGTTTCATCAAGAAAATAATAACAAAAAGAAAATTGTTCTCCAAAGGCAAGCAAGTGATATGTGATCCTTGCTCTTCAGTCCAAGCTTCTTACACATGAATATGTATGGAATGTTCACAGCTCAAAATTCAGGATTGGTAAGCCACCTTATCAGCAGGGGGTGCACACCTGTCTGATAGAGGCAAAATGCTCATAACTGTCTCAGCTATCATTTTCAGTATCTATTAATGATTAAGAAAATCCTGTAGCCTTTGCTTCTGCACATGGCTTGGTTCAGCACATTTCCTGATGCACCTTTTTAGTGTTTTTTAAATCTTTTCTTTATGCCTGTAGTTCATTCACTGTCAATTTCTTTATAGTGAAGTAGTTTCTTTTCCTCAGGCAATCAGTGAGCTGTTGCTCTCTGGTTAGGCATCATAAAGAGAAATGCACACTAGCAAAGGAAGGGGTAGAACTACTGAAACAGCAGACCTTGCTGTCCACGAAGCCCTGAGAGACCCTACGGGAATATAGCAAATGGAGTTCTTTTTGTAGTTTTTATGTGCTGGACAAAACTTTCTCATTTGTTTTATGAGATCCTGCTCCAGTAAGAGGCTCTGGGGAGAAAAATAGTCACATAGCTCATGAAAAGGATGGAAAATAGCAGACTAATTGGCTCTTGTGACAAACATCCCTGCCAGCCATGTGTCGCTAAGGTAACTTTGGACGTCCAGCCATGCTTATTGAATGATGGGTGCAGTAACTGCCAACAGTGGCGTATTAAAGGCATATTCTGGATTTCTTTGATTTCCAGTTTCCCTAAGAGAAAAGCCAGTTGCACCTGAGGCCCTGAAAGGCACATGAATGTGGAAGGAAAATGGGAGTAGAGGAATTAAAAAGCAAAGGGGGAGAAAGATTGGAAAGGAGGTGAGCGTCTCTGTAGCTAGTGATGGCCTTGCAGAGGAGTAGGGAATAGCAGAGATCCTGATTCACCCTCCTTTTCTTTCCCATTCATTTTCCAGCAAGTGTAACGCAGTTACTGACAGATCCCATGCATCTTTTTCCACATTCTCCTCTTCCACTGCCAGAATGTATTTCCTCCCTCTCTTCCTCTTATTTCCCACACAGCTTGCAGTATTTGTAAGCTCTGACAGCTGAATTCATGAGGGTTTAAGGGCATATCAACACACATATCGGTGTGTTGGATATTTAAAAAAAGAACTTCCTAGATAAAAAGCTTAAGCTAAAATTGTGCCATTGTAAAATATATGTATATTTAAATTATTTGACTATCGTATTCGTATTAAAATAAAGAAATAAAATTTGAAAGTTAGGAAACTCAGTTCTACAATTAACAGCCATCTGGGTGACCTTTATATCAGCACCTGTACCTACCCATCAGAAACTCTTTTACTCCTCACCTTTTACTCCTGACGGAATTATGCACCACTGGATGTGCGCAGAATTAATGTCTGCTGCAGATTTCTTTGCTTCCTTGCAGAGAAATGCCTTTCTGACAGGGAAGCAAAGGGAAGCCGCAAGAGCAGTCACATGCCCCTCCCCAGCAGCATGGGTGCATTGTTATGGGCACCTGAAGCAGCTGACGGAGAGGTAAATCACTGTGTGGAAGCGGGGCTGGGGACAATGCCGCGTCAGACCCATCCCCTGGACCGCTGTGCATCTGGATTTCCCACCCACACACACCCCTCCTCCCCATGGAGTCCCCTGTACTGAGACCCCCCACCTACACGCACCTGGCCGGTGGCTCCTACCCTGTGCCGGGCTCAGCTGCTAGTCCCAGTTGGGCTGGGGGAGGAGCGTTCTGCTGCTGCATGGAGCGCCTGGGGCTGGGTCAGATCCACCTCCAGAAACCTCCCCTGGCTCTGCACCCCCCTCTCACATCCTGCCTCCATCATTCCTCAGCTGTAGGGGGGATCAGTCATTGTACGGGGAGCTGCTCACCCATTCACCCAATCCCCATGCATCTAGACTCCCTTCCCCCTGCTGAATCGGCCACTACCAGACCCCCCCCTGCTTATCCCCATCCCCACATAGCCAGACCCTGCTGAGCCCTAATGACCTTCACCTGGACCTTCCCTGCAGAGTTTCGTTGCACCCTCACTCAGAACCCCCCGCAAGAAGCCCCTCTGCTTCCAGATGCCCCCACTGAGCCGCCTGCACCCAAATTGCCCCACACAGAACCCTCTCATCCCACACCTGGATCTGTCCACACTGAGCCCCTCCACACTTGGATCCTGCCGGGCTGAGCCCACACCTAGTGTGCATGGCGCAGAGGGGCAAGGCTCTGGGGTGTTTCTGGGGCAGGCCAGCCCTTGTGCTGTGTCAGGGTAAGGTGCAGCCCCACCGCCAAGTCTGTGGCCTGGGCAGAGGGGGGAAGGGAAGTTGCAGGCTGATCTCCCACCTCTGTCCAGCCAGTGGTCTGTGCTCCCCACTGCCATGCTGGAGCCACATTTATTTATTGACAAATTTGCAGAATTTTAAAATATTGTCCTCAGATTTTTTTTTTTTTTTTTTTTTTGGGCACAGAGTTCCCTCAAGAGTAACCTTATCTATTTTTCCACTGCTGACAACATTCCTCTATATACTGTTTCAAGAAATGTCCTCCAGTTCACTTGACCATTCAGAGCAAGATACACAAGTGTCTTGCTGCTTATCTATGTGTGGTACAAAAGCACTTGCTGTCATCCACCATTCTAGAGAATCCTACCTGCTTCTTTCACCCCTTCTATTCTGTATCTACCTCATCTGTGCTCCTCACTTGGCTCTAATACCCTGCGCTTCAGAAACTGCTCTGATGTGTGCTGCTTTCAATCCAGTTTATGTAAGATGGGTAGGGTAGGGCCACAATTACTGAGGGTGTGTTTAGAATATTGTTACAAATTCACGTGTTAGTGATGTAAATTATTAAAATAATTTCAGAACTGCTAATGGTGCAACAGCATACTCTTATTCCCAACAGGAAGATGGGGTTGGGATACAGGGTCAGAGTTAAGGTTGTTTGCAGACGCTTAACTGAATTTCTTGCTTTATAAATATTTGTTTTAGTTACAACATTCTAATAATTAACTGTTTAAAATGAAATGAGATTTTAAACACTTAACTGTGTGTAAAATATTATATAAGTTTGTGCTGGATCTCTAGTTTCAATTCATATTCCTGTTCCCAAGTTATCATATAACCACATTTATTCTGCATAAGTGACTTAAATAGGACAGGTGATTTAAACCTCCTTGAACAGATTATATAATGATTTTAATCGCATTAAGATCTGTCCATAAGAGTATTGATTACTATGTAAAATTCCTAATCTGCAACTATTGTTAGGATTAGGCATCTTTGTCAACATTATGTTGGTAAGATTCTTTCAGAAACTGGCCAGTTTTTGTCTGGCCCTGCTCCTTCCAATGCTTAAGAGCAGGGTTTGCCAGCAGGAATGGATAGTAATGGAACGAGGAGGGAAAGGGATTATAGTAGTTAATCTTCACATCCTCTCTGTAGTTAATTTAATGTGCAACAACAAAGAATGAAATTCTTGGGGTAGAGCTAAAACTCCTCCCCCCCCCAATAAACAAATAGTCTCTCCCTTTGCTGCTGAAGATAGTTGCCATGACTTCTGCTGAAGGATTTTTGTAACTCTTTTTGGCTCTTACTTATGCCTCTAGTTATGTTCTCTTTGAGGTGCTGTAGCCAATACTATGTCATGTTAGTATATAGCAGTGGTTCTCCACTTGCGAATTAGTACACAGCTATGGCCCAGCTCAGCTGTGTGCTAAAGGCCAGCTGTGTGCCTAGGTTCCCAGCTACATGGTGCGGAGAGATCCAGCCGGGCTCCTGGCGGCCCCTGGAGGGTTGAGGCCCTAGGCAGCCGGCCCACCACGTGTTGGGGGTTGGGAAACCACCCAGCCTTACGAGGTCTGGGGCAGCCACGCAGTGGGTTGTTCGCGGGCGGGGCGGCTGCTGCCCTGCCACCCGGCCCCTGTGGCCCAGGTAACATATTGTGGGCTGTATATCAGTTGAGGACTACTTGTGTATAGAGTAGTCCATGTGTCTTTAATGGCACAAGGTTTCTGTGGCAGTATGAACACACAATCAGGAACTTTTACCTAGAATTCATTCAAATGGATGGTTCATTTATTGCATTAATCAAGGAGCAGACTGAGCATTTTAAAAACATGGAATTAGTCAATTTATGCACTTTAGAAATCCTTATTTTGTATAGCACATTTTTACTAAATATATCAGGGCGTCACATTTGTGATAGCTATTTTACCAGCCTAAATTGAGGTGTAGAGGATTTAGAGTGAAAAGCAGTTGTGATTTGTCCTTCTGGAAACCAGTGCTCCCATGCAGGAATCCAGCTAATAAAAATTGCAATCAGGCCACCCTAGCAAATTGAAAACTATGTATTTGTGAGCAGTTACTTTACTAGTGTTCCACTGTACATTGTTTTCCCTTGTAACCTTGATTGTCTGAAATCCATTTCTATCACCTGCTTTTATCTGAAACAGTCATCTCGCTTGACTTCACTACTGAGGCCATGATATGGCTTAAGATGCTGTGACATTTCTCTCTACCAGAGGGAGCAGGCAGTTTTCTGCATGCAGTGAAATGGGACATGGCTCTTCTTGTCTCCTTTTGAATGTTTTTTTGGGGTAAGGGTTGTGTGGCAGGAGGAAGTGAAGTGCTTGTCACCATTGGTCTCCTTCCTAATCCAGTCACAAGATCTTTTTGCCATCTCTGGTCGAGGGGGCTTTAGTACCTGTTGAGTACTTGCAGATACTTATCCTTTTTTCCCCACCATCATTAGTGCTGGACTTCGGAAGTGGTGGGATGCTTGATCCTGCTCCAGTCACTCCTTTTTTGGCCAGCTGCTGAAGAGCGTTTGGTCATAGGAGGAGAGTGAGAAGGACTTATTTGTGGTGGGAGAAGTGCTGAAGTTACAGGTTCCCCAAATCTATCCCACCTCCAAACTTTATTTTACATACATCCATACTGGGTTGTTACTAACCCTAATTAACATATAGAAATGATGAGGATCCAGGGGATAGTTAGGGCTAATGCCTGTAAATTGTGGTAGGGTGGAATGTTAGCCCACATTTTAGCATTTTAAATAGTAAATATAGTGAAGTTCTTATTTTAAGAAATTGAGGAGATACACCATATATCAGAAATTTAGTTTGGGAACAATTTTACTGTAGTGTTTTCATAACAAAACATAAATATTATATAATGGTATTCAGCTTGCTATAAAATCTTGTCCCTTTAGTGAAGCAAAGCATAAAGCCAGGTCTGTTATTTTTTCAGTCAACAGTAAGGAATTCCTTGCCCAAGATGAAAGTAAAATCCCAGTGGATGAAGTGTTTTTCCACAGGTAATTAAATATTTATGAATACTCTTAACAAGCTTTGTTTCTGAAATGTAACTCTTTAGAAAAAGAATTAGAATTTGTAAATTTGTCCTGACATATTTACTCTGAGAAGTTTGTAAGGATTTGGATTAGCTCAAGTGATTTATGTAATGAAATGATCGATCTTTCCTTGCTCAGTGTGGAATATTGAAAGTTGTGAAAAATGTTTTAGAAGGCAGTAATAACATAATCTTAAAATTATAAGGAAAGCCATTCAAAATTACGGTCTGCTACTAACATCACATAGTTGACTTAATAGCATGGAGTCGCAAGCACTGGTTGATCACGAATAACCTGTGTGCTGTAATACCTAGGCACAAGAAATTGATTGAATCTATTTTAAAATATATGTTACTGATAACTTGATTTATTAAAATGGAACAATAAAAAAAATCTAACTGGTAGCTGTTTATGGTATTTGTATACTTTTTGTGTTTTTCACCATTTTTCCTCTATTTATAGTCTGTTTTATTTTCAGGTTATCATATGCTCAAACAATGCTAGTGTTTGAATTACAAACATTGCATGAGGAATGACTTTTTAAAAAAAAAAACTTTTCATTGGTTTTTTTCTTAATTCATAGAATCTTTTCTAGTGGTCTCAGGTTTTGCAAACATTTGTTTTTCTTAAACCCGAAATTTGGGCTGAACTTGGCAGTATCTCTTTATTGATATTCACTCTGAATTTGGCTTTTGTGGTTTAATTTTAATTTTAAATAGTAGCAAATGGAATGGTCCTGTTAACACAACTATGGGAGGTCCGTTGCATTCTCTTTTGATAAATCACTATTCCAAACCATTTTCATGTCAGTGTAAAAGTGTGCGCAAGTTTCAGTGATATCAGAAGCTTTTCATAGATGGGACCCTGATATTAGAGACACCAATTTAAAAAACACACTTCTGCCTGAAAAAAATATTAATGATTGTTACAAGTAACACCTAAGATTATTATAACGTTAAGATTAGAGACTGTTTGTTTATTTCTTCAGTTTACTTTATGCACTTTTGCTAATGCTTTGTGTAGTAAAATTCATGTTTTCTCCCCATATCTAGTCACTTTTCCCTCTTATTTGTGTGGATCTTTCATGCTGCAATAAAGGAGAGGAAAATGTTTTTAAAAATAGGTAACTGAGACTAAAGCCAAAAAAACTGGCAGACGAAATCAGGGGGAAAGCATAATACCTGAAACTACTTTTGAACTTTTTTTCCCAATCAACTGGACTTCAAGTTGACAATGTTAATTTAATCACACACATCATATGTGTATTGTTCCTGTCATTTTTTAAATTCACAGTGATCAAAGAAGCTTCTGAAACCACAATCCAGGCATTTTCACTGCTTTAAATCTTATACACTTCACCATTTTACACTTTTTTTTAAATTTGAAAAAAAACCAAACTATAAACCTTTGAATTGTGATCCACATTTGAAACCATTAACTGATACTTAAGTGATAGCTGGCAGACTTTATATACAATGCATGTAATCCATGTTGTGGCTTTATTAAAATCATTGTGTCCTAGGAACACATCAGTAATGTAGTGTGTGATTGCAGAGAACTTTTTAAATATTTCAGATTTTATAAAAAGCTTGATAAAGAGAAACGAAAACGTCCAGTGGAGGAAGAAAGCGTGGAAGATGTAGATGATGATGAATTTGAAAGAATACTGGGTAAGGCTGTATTTTTCATAGCAGTAAAGCACTCTCAGCACTTAGTAGTCTGCACAGGCTGTTCCTTGGTGGACTATTTTTTCCCTTTATTCAGTTGTCTATAGTGAGGAATCTGTGTAATGTGATTATGCATCTCTGCCAATGGCTGCATATGGCTACATGACTGCTCTTTCTTTTGAACTTGGTGTAAGTTTCTGCTCTAGATTTTAAGATTATCTGTGCATGATGCAACTTTAATTTGCAGCTTCATATTTTGCTTGTGCAACTTAGACCAACATTTTGAGAATTTAGTCCTAATTATAACACAGTATCTGTAACTTTTTGTTGATCCCTTTTTTGTTTTATCATTGGTCTTTTTAATGAACAGTCTGCCTCTAATGTTAGGCCATTTGCTTCACGAGTTTTGAGGCATGGATCCAAGGCACCCTTGTTAACTTTTCTTTGCCAGCCTATCTTCAGTCAAGGATTTATAGGAAGAGGACTTCAGTTCCTTGAGAGAAAGGTGTCATAGATTTTTTTTTGACACGTCATTGTTCTTAGTTGGTGTCTTCCTTTGTTTAGATCTATATTCCTAAATTCCATCAGTGGCAGTGGCCTTTAAAGTCCAAGGTTGTTTTGCTTCTCTGTGATGGATTGTGATGGATACTCTTAAATCCAGAGTCGAATGTGCAATCCCTGCAGTATTCCCTGTATTCTGCACACCTTGGTTATGGGTGTCACAAGATAAGAGTATGAATCATAGGGGACTATTTTCTCATGTGATGCTGAGGTGGGGGGAAGGATTTATGTATATTTCTCTGCACACTAGCCAGAAAATAGACAAAATGAATTTTAAGATAACTCTTTAAACAAAAGCTGTTTCTCCAGTGCAAAGGAATTATCTTTCAAAACTTTTACTATGCTATTGTTTTTGCATTATGAAATGCCTTATGACTTGGGTGTGTGTGTATGTATATGTGTGTCTGTTAAATGGTATGTAAGTTAATTGGCTAGTTTTCCGTAGAAGTAAAATCTACTGGGATTCTTCCTTGATGAGTCAATAAATGTAAACAATGTATGCTTGAGAAAATGGATGAGCATTCAGTCTATTTATTAAATAACTTCAAAATATTTGGCTTCACTTCGTGTTGCAATAACAAAGAAAATTCCCCATGTCTTTCTTTCAGACTCATTTGAAGGTGACAGTTACTTTGATACTGTTAGCAAGGATGACATTGATTTTGCTGGGTAAGATTCTTGATTCTGCTCCTTCTGTACTAATTCAGTGCCACTCCTACAGGTTTTTACTCGACACGGCTAGATGGAACTTTTTGAAGAAAGTCAACCCTGCTCAGTATCATTTTGCACAAGGCTTCACTGTTGAACGCTGCGTGTCTCTCTTCCACCTCCCCCTGGGTTGAGCAGGCTGATGCTATGGCACTTGCAACTTGGCCCAGAAAGCATGAGGCTGGGCACTTTATTTATATTATAGAATGATCCAGCAAGCAAGTCTGTATCTTCTTGGTTTTCACGGTCTCCGGTTTCATGGTCAGATAATGCTAGTGAGTGTAATCATAAATTGGAATCATACATGATGTATGAAATCTAAAAACTGGGATTCTGATCCCGCGGTAGAAGTCCAGAGTTGAATAATTTAATTCCCAGTAACTCATTGGCTCCATTAATGATTGAATATGCAATTTTATTTGAAATGTACTTTTAAAATTCGCTGAAGAAATGGAAATTTCTTTTGGGAGGGAGAAATTATAGCTTAAATTTGTAGTAAACCATGAAAAACTTTGATCCAGATCTTGTTCCCTCAAACTCTTCTTCATTACCACCTCTTTGCCTCACCAAATCCCCTCCCCCCCACAACCATGTTTCAGGATGGGTCAGTTCCCCTCCTTTATTCCATTAAAGTGCTATAGTAGGTCAGATTCTCAGTTTTCCATTTAATAGGCCTGCTAAGGCTTCTGGGAGTGTCTTTGAAAGCAGCTCAAGAAGGATTTCTGAAAATGAACTGGGACCATTAGAACATGTAACAACACATCTAGCTGCTGTCAAAAGAGTACCTTAATCACAGGATTCTGTTCAGACCTTTTCAATTGGGTGGATTGTTAGCAGCATTCCTTGTGTTAAATTCAGTTTGATGTATTTTTAATATTCTGTGAGTGCCAATTGATTATGCCATGGGTTACTTTTAAAATTCTTCGTAATGATTCTTAACTTCCTAGTATAGCACTTTGAAATAGGTGGGTGTTATCTGTAGACATGTAATGAGGCTGGAAGTGCTATTATTGTGTATTTTAGTAATATCAAAAACAAGCCCAAGGGTGGTAAGAAAAGCAAAAGAGATGAGGAATGCAGTGATGACTTGGAAGATTCTGATGATGAAGATGAATTCAATGAGATGGATGATGAAGTAGTCTCCCTGGGAAGTATGGATGAAGAGTTTAGAGATGACATTGATGAAGAGGGAGGTGCGTTTATGGATGTATCAGAGGATGACAACAGTCCAGGTAAGGTAACATTCATTACCAGCATTGAAGCATAGAATACTTTTTAAAATTTGGTTGCACAGATTAGGTGTTTAAATCCATGTATAGGGACCTAAATCAGAGGCCTGGCTTTCAGAGATGCTGAGATACCAGCAGCTTCCACTGAAGTCACTCTTTGTTCAAGAAGTTCCCATTGAATGCAGTGAGTTACAGGTATTTATTATCTCTGAAAAAGAGGCCACTCTTATTTAGGAGTTTAAATATAGAATTAGGTGCCTAATTTTAAGCACACATCTTTGAAAACTTGGTCTTAAATACTTCATAAACCTAGATACACTATTCTCTGCACACTTAAAACAAAAAACCTCCAAAAACCAAATGAACAAACAGGTCTTTACACAAATAACTTACACAGTGACCATTATGCGGCACAAAGGAAAAATAATAAATCAATCAGTGTTTGGCAAATTCTAGTTTTAGGTATGCATGATTTGAATCAACATTCATTAAATTTTTCCACTGGTTAATTAGAGACCAATTAATGTTTTTTAATTAGTGGTTAATAAGTAACTATTTGTGACTCCTGTAATTATATTTAGCACCACAACAAAAATTCCTGTGCCTAATAATTTTATTTTTCTATAATAAGAATCTGAAGCTGTGACTTAACCTGATCCCAGGTTATTACGTTATCAGAGAGATTGTTTATATGGAAACCACTTTATAATGTGAAGAAATGTATGAGATTAAGGGAGCGTGATCAGGGACTAAAGTAACCTATTCAGATAGATTTTGACGTCTGTCTTTCATATGGGCAGTACTACGTAATATACAGTAACTCCTCACGTAAAGTTGTCTTGTTGCAGATCTACTAGAGAACATGCTCATTTAAAGTTGTGCAATGCTCCCTTGTAACATTGTTTGGCAGCCACCTGCTTTGTCCACTGCTTGCAGAAACAGCAGCCCTTGGAGCTAGCTGGTGGGTGCTTGGAACCTTAGTGGACCGGCAGCCCCCCTAAGTTCCCTGTGCAGCAACCACCCAGCAGGCTAGCAACTGCTGGGCAGTTCAGCTGTCCCTCCCACCACTGCCATGCACTGCTCCTGCACTCTGCCTTGCAGCTGCTCTTGGGAGCCTACTGCTTGTTTGGGGTGGGGAGAAGAGCGCTGCTAATGTCAGGGTGTCATCTAACTCCTGCCCCCTGTCCTTTACCCCATTTCCACAGAGCGGGTGGGGGGGAGAGGGTGAGACATGAAAGGGCTCAGGACAGGGAGCTTGCTGGCAGCAGCTGCTGTCTAAACTTGCTGATCTACTTAAAAAGGCAGTGTACTTAGCATGCGGTCAGCGTACTTAAAGGGGCAACGCATGTCTGTCTCTCTCTCTCACACACACACACACACACACACACACAGAGACTGTGTCTCTCTCGCTGTGCTGTGCTGTCTTATACAGTGTGAGGCTACGTTAATGTGTTAACCCTTGAAGGCTCAGCCGAGTGCTAGTTCATTTAGCAGAAAGGCATTCCCTGGTAAATATCGCACCCTCTGACTTCACAACCTCAATTTAATACTGGCTACACAGCAATGACTTGTTTAAAACTTATACTGTTTATATATGTATGTGTATGTATATATATATATAGAGAGAGAGAGAGAGAGTTTGTCTGTCAAAAAAAAATTTCCCTGGAACCTAACCCCTCCCCCCATTTACATTAATTCTTATGGGGAAATTGGATTAACTTAAATCATTTTGCTTAAAGTAGCATTTCTGAGGAACATAACTACAACATTAAGCGAGGAGTTATTGTATTAGCTTGGTGGCATTTTATTTTTCTTTATAATTTCAACAGGTAATATCTATGTTCAATTTAAAGCATTTTTTTCCCATTTTTATCGATTTTAAATTTTCATAGTTGTGGGAAATCATGGGAGGGATGAAACAGTAACTTTAATGACAGTAGATGTTATCAATAGAAATATTTTTTCATTGATTTGTATGTACAGTAAAAATATTTGACTATTACGGATAAAAATCTAATCTTTCCAAGCCTAACAACATACTACACTATTCATCAAATATATACATTTTACATAATGCAACATTTCTTTTGAACTTTTGTGCTGAGTGCTTTATTTAATATGTCTTCCATGCTGTGGTAGTAGGCAAAAGAGGCATTTAAAGCTGGCATGAAAAACTTAATTTAGCATTTCCCAGGATCTGTGGGTTTAAATTAAAATTGAGTATGTCTATCATGGTTTTAATGTTTTCTAAGAGCAAGCTCAACAGAATAATGGGGCAAATGTGCCTTAATGGACACGTTAGTCTTCGTAGTTAATGTTTTAAATAGAGTGTATATTATACAAATTATAAGTGACCTATTTTCCTTGATAATAGATGTAAACAGTAAAGATCAGGTCAAATCTGTCAGTAAAAAAGGCAAGAGAAAAAAAGATACTTATTTTGCTGGATCATTTGAAGGTAAGAATATGTTTGCATTTAAAGTTTGAGAAAGTTTAATACAGATGTATGCTGTGGGAAGTATGTGGAATGGTGGAGGGCTTTGTGTTGTATGGTGTTTAATGCACTGATCTTGTGCCTCTGGAAACATGAATTCAAATTCCATTTTAGTGAAAATGAATTTCTCACCCCTGTACATATCACAAATCCAGTCAGTCTGGCACAACTGAGTATTAGTGATGCCTCTTAAGGGGCAGTTAAGGTTGAGTTGAATTAGCAGATATATGTAGAGCAGATTGCATTGTATCTGGATACACTACATGCAGCACAAGTTTGTGCTACTGACCTCCCTATATTGTAGTCTAGATTTCTTTAAAAAGGGAATCTGTGGTTTCCTCAGATTCTTCTAGAGCTGTGGCTTGCTGCTGGATGAAAACAAAACTAAAATACAAACTATAATGCAAATTTGATATAAATTGAGTGTTAGGCATGGAAAGCGTGTGGATGAATTCAACAGGTGCGGTGTCTTTTTTCCACTTCCACGCCAAAAAAAAAAAAAAAAATCCTACAGCACCCGACAGCTTTGCACTGTTGCTTTATATCAGTGCTATTCAGACTGAGGCTTGGGAGCCACAAGTGGCTCTTTAATGTGTCACCTGTGGCTCTGTGCAGAACATATTAAAACACTGATTTAATTATTAATCAAGATGCTTTTATATGTTAACCCATTGTAGTTGATAAAATAATACTTGGTCAGTCATTTTGTTGTGAAAATATATAAAACTAAGTATTTTGTCATACTACTTAAATATGAATGTTAATTACTATTTTAAATGAAACAATGAATTCACACTACTGTGGCTCTTTTGGGTTAGTGTTGATCACTAATTATGGTCTTGAACCACTGAAGTCTGAGTATCACTGCTTTAGATCTTAAAAGCAACATGCAAAAAAGGTTGAACCCATTTTTGCTACTTTGTTGATGTATAAAGTTTACCTAAAGTTTTTTTTAAAAATCTGCTTGTTGTGTACATTAGAAATTCAGATTTTGATGGCTGGAAAGCTGGAGAAATAATGACATCATAAGAACTAAGTGAAAGTTGTGCATCTGAAGGGAAGGGATTTTTAATTAGACTAACATTTTGGTTAAAGGATGTGTGTATTAAAGAGTCAACATATCCCATCCCTTAAAGTTTGAGAGCTAAAAACATACAGTAGAACCTCAGGGTAATGAACACCTTGGGAATGGAGGCTGTTCCTAACTCCCGCCAAAACTGCTGGGCCCTCAGTCAGCAGCTGCCCCTCTCTAGCTGCCCAGCTTTGATAGCAGCAGCACAGAAGTGTGGCATGGTATGGTACTTGCCACCTTTACTTCTGCTCTGCTGCTGGCAGGGCACTGTCTTCAGAGCTGGGCTCCTGGCCAGCAGCAGCCACTCTCCAGCTGCCCTGCTCTGAAGTAAAGGTGGTAGTACCAGGACCAATAACCTTATGATCTCCTGCAACTCCCTTTTGGGTCTGGACTCCCAATTTGAGAAACACTGGTTTACACAGATTTTACCAGGGCTTACAGGGTAAAAGCACACAAAAGACCGGCTTTCACAATTTGTGACATGTTTTAAATAGCTGTGAATTTAGTAGGGCCCCAGTCATTAGGCTTGGATTCTATATGCTTTTACTAAAGCAATCCTTTTGGGGAGAAAAAAAAATACTAGCACATAATCCCTGATCTTATCAACCATCCCTTCTCTCTGAGAGAACTAATCCCTCTTTTTATATTAAACTATGTAGATTTTAAATTTTCTAGCGTATTTTTGTTACAAACACTAGCAGACTACTTTTGTAAGATCAGTTCCTTCTGTGTGCTAGTCAGTGCTATTTAAAATCTTCTCCCTGAATGGCTCCAAAAGAATTATTACTCTCAAGACGTTTCTGCTGCAGCACTGATTTGAAGTCAGCCAGTTAATAGCTACTTGAGGGATAGATGGAGATAAGATAATTAACACTTTCATTTGATTATAAATACT
Source organism: Gopherus flavomarginatus (assembly GCF_025201925.1). Classification (NCBI taxonomy): domain Eukaryota; kingdom Metazoa; phylum Chordata; order Testudines; family Testudinidae; genus Gopherus; species Gopherus flavomarginatus. The sequence continues at coordinate 72,536,887 of NC_066620.1, read as the reverse complement.
AACAGGTATATGAAAATTTTGGATTGTAGCCCTCTCCCTTGACTCTTCATCCTTCACTTGTCTTCAGCTGTAAGCTGTACAGGACAGGGACTATGTCTTTGTACAACACCTTGCACTAGGGGGCCTTGATCCTGATTGGGTCCTTAGATTGCTATTACAATGTATTACATTATAAAGCACTCTGTTCACATATTTCTCCCTGCAGTGAAATAATGGAGGATTTCTCTATCTTCTAGTTACATTCTAGCTTCTTAAATGTATTAAATAGATGCTTTTCCAGGAGCTAATAGAAATCAGATACTTTGGACAGTTATTAAAGGATGATTTTTTTTTTGTCTGGTGGTGGTGCCTAGGAGAATGTAGAATCTTAGCTGTTGATTACAATTTTCAATAAAACTTTATTTGAAGGATCAAAGCAGCAAAAGAAAAGAAAACTCAAAAACACCAGCATGCTTGCTGCTGCAGAAGAGGTAGGTCTGATTAGATATATAATTAAGAAAAAGTTTGATCTCACACATTGCCTGGCTATATCTTTCCATAAACAAAATACTAATATTTCTCTCTCTTTAAAGTTTGGCACTCTTCTGGATGAAAATGTTACATCCAAGTTTGATAACATTGGTATGAATGCAATGGCTAACAAAGATAATGCAAGTAAGTGCAGTTACATCTTCTATAAACAAACTATGCCCTTACCCTCTCTGAGTAGGTACTTATGCACAATCCTGATATTAAAACAATTTCATTGCTTAGTTGATATTTTTAAAAATATCAACTATTTTAAATTGAATACACAAAGTTTAACTTAATCCACAAAAAAGATAACTGAGCCACTGCTCCTGTATAACTTTATTTTATGTAGGTACATGTATAGTACAACAGTACTTGTTTAAGGACTCTCGCCCTAGTCTAGATTTAATTGTATTCTTACTCTCAGCACTTGCAAGCATTTTGCGAAATGATATGCAGCTTTTGACTTGCATCATTAAATATCGAATTCTAAATTTATGTAGCTTAACTGGTTTTAAACTTCTAGAGGCGTATAACTTTCTCCCCAATGGGAATTTTTCTGGTATAAAAGCTGATGTAATTAAGGTTTAGCCAAACACACCACTCCCCAGCTTTGGTGTACATGGAGCAAAAACAATTCCCCCCCCCCCCCCCATCTACATCTGTGTAACCCCATTTTGAAAAGTAGGTATTTTATCAAACAGATAAAACTGTTGTGTTGAGTATAATTAAGGCTTTGTATTCTTTGCATCATTTCTCTAGTCTAAAAAATTTATCTCCCATCCTGGACATTGAGTATTTCTACTTAAACAATAGTGTTAAGGCAAACTATAACACAGGATACATGAAAGCAATTTTAAAATTTGTGCCTTTGCAACAGGTCCAAAAGGTTCCAGGTATAATAGTTTCTACATAATGGAAAAATTTCTTCTGAGGTGAAAAATCCAATGGTTCACATTTTATTGGTGTTCTATGAATTTATCAGAATTTATTCAAATACAAAACTATGTTCAAAGGATACATCAGTTATCCTCCACCTCTTATTTGCCATGTTTCTCCTCTTCCCTTGTAGGCATCAAACAGCTCAAGTGGGAAGCAGAGCGTGATGATTGGCTCCACAACAGAGATGTGAAAACTATTATCAAGAAGAAAAAACAGTTCAGACACAAAGGCCTGAAAAATAAGCACAAAGGCAAAAAGTCAAGAAAATGAATGAGACATTGTTTTACACTGCTTCTGTTTTTACTTACTTCTAATTTTTGCTGCTTAGCCATTTCAGTTGGTCCTTCTCCCTTATTCCATGAACTCCAGCCCATTCATTGCTTTTGTAATAAACTGTGAAAACATAAGAAAAGGCATCAGTGTCATCTGTTCCTCTTATGTGCATCTGAATGTCTAGGTCTAATTTTATTGGCTTTGTATTCATCTGATTCTGAGTAGGAAAGAGATCACTAGAATTGTCTCTAGCTAAATGTACATTTTACAACCTCTGCACTTCTGAAAAACATTTAGCAACAATACAAAACTAGAAGATAATTCACTGTCAAAAAGACATACGAGCTTTATCAAGTGGTTTCTTTTAGTTGGCAAGAAGTAACTTACCTTCCAGAATGGATGGAAATCTCTTGTTCATTGTATGCCTAAAATCTGATAAGGGAATAAGAAAAAAATTACAATTGTTCTCAAAAAAAATAAATGAATTGCACCAATGGAATGGACATTTTTGTATTCTAAAGGCAGCTTTCTTAGTCGTTAGTTAGATACCATTAAATAGTGTGTAATTTAATTTCAAGATTTTTGTGTTCATCAAACACATTTGAGCTCCTTTTATTTACAAGTTGAGACACTTTGAGCCTATTCCCACTAGTGAAATGGGCAAGAAAAACCTGATGGGTCCCTCTGAACATCTGGCTCTTAAGGTTAAGTGAAAAGTCTTTCCTTTTGCAAAAGAGATACAAAAAATTCCCTCCCCTAAAATCAAGGAGGTTGTGGAATCTAAAGCTTTTTAAAGGGAGGGTTGAGCCAAAGAGCCTGTCCCAAGTTTATTACAAGTTCAAGAATTGAGCATCCCCCAGCGCAGTGTTTCTCAACCTTTTTGATACTAGCTTGCTACCTTCCTAAATCTTGGGGACTTGCACCAGCCCACAAACTGGCTAAGAAACACTGCCTCAGAGGGGCCGTGAGCAGGTTTTAGGGGGTCTGCCAAGCTGGGCCAGTGTTAAACTCGCTGGGGCCCAGGTTAGAAAGCCGAAGCCCCACCATGTGAGGCTGAACCCTAGGGCACTGAACTGTCACCTGGGGCTGAAGCAGAAGCCTGAGCGACTTAGCTTCACGGGAGCCCCTCTGATAATGTCAGCCCTGGCTTTTGTATGCAGAAAACCAGTTGGTGTGGCACAGGTGGGCAGTGGAGTTTTTATAGCATGTTGGGGGGAGGAGGCTCCTCCTAGAAAAAGGTTAAGAAGCTGTGTCATAAGTCACATATCTCTAGATAGAATGAGAAATTTTCTGATGATTTTATTTGGAAAGTACTCAGATACTAGAGCAGAGGTCAGCAACCGGTGGCATGGGTGCCAAAGGCAGCACATGAGCTGATTTTTAGTGGCACTCTGCTGCCAGCCAGTGTCCTGGCCACTGGCTCCACTCAGCCCACTGCTGGACGGAGCTCCGGGCCAGCAGCAGGCTGAGCAAGGTCAGCGGCTGGGATCCCAGCTGGCAGATGGAACCCCAGACCAGCAGCCTGGCCAGTCAGGGGTTCTGTCTGCTGCCCCCGCTGCCAGTCTGGGGTTTTGTCTGCCAGCCCCAGTAAATGTAAAATGTATTACTGGCATGCAAAACCTTAAATTACAGTAAATAAATGAAGACTTGGCACACCACTTCTCAACAGTTGCTGACTCCTGTACTAGAGTAAAGGGTGGCAGTATAAAATTCTCTTGAGAGAGCCTTATAAGACAGTGAATCTGCTAAACCCTCTAGGTCTGAGGGCTCAGTTGATGTGAGCAAGGCTTTGTCCTGGCCCTAATTTAATCTCTCTCTCATATTTTACATGCTATAGATTACTGCTGGGGGAATTCTGCACCACTGCACTCACATAGAATTCTTGTTCCCCACAGAATTTTTTGCTTCCCTGTAGAAATACAACTTTTTGCCAGGGAAGCTGCAAGAGTGGTTACATGCCCCTCTTCAGCAACACAGGTGCATAGTTTCTGGTGCCTGGAGCAGCCAAGGGAGAGCTAAAGCACCACAGGGGACAGAGGTGGGGATATCCTGGCCTGTGGCTCCTACCCTGTGCTGAGAAGGATGGAACTTCCTCTTCCCCTGCATGGAGCGGCCAGGGCTGGGTCAGACCTACTCCAGAAACCTCCCCTGGCTGCTTCCTGCCCTCATTGCTCCTCAACCGTGAGTGGAGCTGCCCACATCTACCCATCCCTGGTGCATCTGGACCCTGCCCCACTAAACCCCCAGGCTGAGCCTCACCCCTTGCAGCTGGAGCCCCCTGCACCCAGAACCTCCCACCAAGCCTTATCCCTGCACTTGGAACCCACCCCTGCACCCAGATCTCCAATCCACCAAGCTTCACTCCCCCAGCACTGACCTACCCCCTGCTGAGCCCCAACCACTTTCACATGTACCCTTGCCCATGCACCCAGACCCCCAACTGAGTTGCTCACACCAAACTCTCCCAACCCACACCTGGATCTCTCCACATTTGGATCCTGCTGGGCTGAGCCTGCCTGCCCACACCTGGTATGCCTGGTACAGAGAGGCAGGCCTAGCCCTTGCGCTGTGTCACGGTCTTAACCACCAATCTGTGTCGGGGAGGAAGCACTGCAGGGTGATCTCCCATCTTTATGCAACCAGTGGCCTGTACTCCCCACTGCCACGCAGGAGCCTCCCCATTTATTGACACAATTTGCATAACTTTAAAATATTGTGCGCATAATTTTTATTCTTTTGGCACTGAATTCCCTCAGGAGTAATCTAATAGATGAACAATTTCTTTTTCATCAATACAATATTTCAGCAACAAATGCTTAGATGATTTTTTTTTCTCCTACTTGAAACCTTGTCCCTGTCCTTAGGGTAAGGTGTTTTGGGGAGGTAATAATTCCACCACAGATGACTAATCAGAACTCATCTGTTACACAGTTAACATACAGACTGCTCAAACAGAAGTTACCTCAGTACACATCTAACCTAATAAGTCTCAATCATTTACTATTAGGCTAAGTTCTTGGGACATAGCCCAGTAAATTATCTGCCCTCTTAAATACAGTCTCCCTCACCCCAATATTACATGCACAGTTGGTTTCTTCACAACTAACTACTCTGTTTACAGAAAACAGAGAGTAGAAAAAAGGATGGACTGGTGTGAAGAGAGGTTTCAACTTTTTAATTTAGGGAATCAACATTCTGCTACCTTATTCACTCTACTAATTTTTCCACTTTTCTTATAAGTAACGTTGGTACCCACCATCAGGAGTAATTTTTAAAACTACTTTATTACCTTGATTTGTGTCCATTCTGTAAAATAGTAAATAGGCTCCAGCAATCCCAGCCACTTCCAAAAGTAAAACTCCTTTGAAGATCTTCCTTGCAATAGGTTCCATGCCTAACTTTTAAAAAGATGTGGATAAGCATTTTACTACAGAGATGCTAACATTTTCATTCTTTAACTAAAACTAAAATTATAATAATGACACCTTAAGAATTTCGGCTTATTCTTAAATGATTTAACATCTTCATCTGGGGTCCATCAGAGTACTGCAAGTGTGGAATGCCTCATATATACTTAACAAGAAATGAATCTAATATCCAAAGTCCATGGGAGTTCCTACTGACTTCAGTGGGTGCTGGATCAGGCCTGACAAGTGGCATTTAGCATGTTACCTAGAAGCCTACAGGTTTTTATTTTTTTCCCTAGATCCTTTTTATATATTTAAAAGGAAATTTTACAAAAGTAAAGCTCTGGATGGTTAAATATAATGCTCAACGTTTATCTGAGCCATATTCCTAGGCAGGGTTCCATGCATGATGTGACATCAGTAGTTAAATGGGTGCTAGTCCTCACTGGTCCACCTGCACCCTCTTCAGCTTGACTATGGGTCTATTGACTATACTGCTGCAGTTGATGGCACCTGAAGAGGTGGCTTGCCAGTCACCTTTAACATCTGGAATTTACAGCTCTGAAAACAACTTTTACTGTAAGAGTTGGCTATTCCCTGGTGTCTCTTCCTCTCGGCCAGCTCCAGGCGCCCAACTAGCTCCCATTAAAATCAATGCAGCGGGCCCCACAGCGGTCAGGGAGCTGGAAAGCTGTCCAGGTCCGTGCCAGCTGAGAGGGGCCCCACACAGGGCCAGCGCGAGCCTTCAGCCGACACACGCTGCACTGCGGCCATTGGCCGGCCCCTCGCGGCCTTGGGCTCAGGCCAGGCCAGGGCTGCAAGCGGCCGGCCCGAGGCCCAGCGCGCTGCAGGCACCGGGCGAGGCCCGGATTCGCCTGCAACCAACGGCGCTAAGGCCTGACACGGCGGGGGCGAACAACGACGGGCCGGCGCCCTGCGGGCCACACGCCGGCAAGACCCGCGCTCGGTGCCCTGGCGCCCAGGGCCGCCACACGGGGGAGCCCAGCAGCGGAGATGGGAGGAGGCCGGGAAAGCGGCTGGCGCGGGAGGGACTGGGAGAGAGGAAGGGGAATCAGGCGGGAACCCGCCCAGCGGGGAACGGGGCCGTTGGCTTTCCCAGTTGCTCGCTAACGGACACGAGAGCAGCTGGGAACCCGGGGCCGGGAACGCGCCCGCGGCCACGCGCCCGCGCCGCGTGAGGGGCCGGAGCCACGTGTGAAGCACGTGACCCTCCGGTGACGGGCCTGGGCGTGGGGGAGACCTGCAATGTTGAACCCCCCCCCGGTTTCCAAGCTTCGCCCCTTGTATTCGTGGCCCCGCCCAGCTCACTCGCTACAACTGCAGCAGCAGCAGCAGCAGCAGCGTGACCCGGAAGCAGAAAAGCTTCTACTTCCGCATCATAAACCCGCGGGCCCCCAACGGTCACCCGCTGCAGCCCGCAGACACCCGCCCCTTCCCAGGGGCGCGCGGCCCACCCACCAGCGTCCCTGATCACAACGCCGCGACACGGCCACCTCCGCAGTAGCGACCAGCACGCGCCCTTCCCTGGCGGGCGGGCGGGCAGCGCCACTCACCTTGCGCCTTTAGAGGGGCGGGACTCGCTCCCCGGCGCAGGTGCAGTTTGGTTCTGCGCCCATCGACGTGGGTGGACACAGTAGTTGGAGACGCTGCCCATGAGCGCATGCGTACAACGACCCCCCCCCCCCCGCCAATGATCAGTCCCCACAGCGTAGGGGGTTATAAGTAGCCTCCTCCCAGCACAGCGCCGCCTGCCGTGAGCGCCGGGCCCTGCGCTGCCCAAACTTAAGGAGCGGCCGTGACGAGACTCTGAGCCCCTCCCACCACCACACATCCCGGGAGCCCGCCCTCCAGCGCGCCCCCAAACCTGGGCCCGTCGCAGCCTCCTGTCCCGGGACTCCACCCTGGACAGGTGCAAAGCACCCCGCCCTCGCTCCAGGACGTAAGCCCTGTGCACCAAACCGACCCAACATTCTTCCCCAGGCTCTGCACTGGCATCCTGCCCTCAAGCCTCTACCTCTCGAGATCAGATCCACTGATTTTTTAAAGAGCTTTTTTGTGTTTTCCAAGCAGTGGAGGATTCTTTCCTTTTGGAGGTCGTTGCCCACAAACTGCATCTTCTGTTTTTTAAACATAGCAGGAAATGGGAACTGTGTTTGGGCATTCCCAACAAAGGAAGCACAGGACTGACAACACACAGCTAATGCTGCTTTGACTTGCAGTTGCTTTTGCCCAAACAATGGTGCCTGATGCCTCAAGTAACCTGTAGAGCTCCATAGTTAGATCTTCAAACTATAGGGAAGTGGGGGAAACTTTTGTGGGTTTGTCTGGGCAAGGAAAAGGCAAAGCTCGTGCTCTGCCTGGCCTGGTGATGGCAACTATGAACTTCCTTTCTTACAGGCAGCTGCTTCTATCATTAGAATAACAGAAATGGTGGCCCAGAGGCTTGGAACCTACTGTACAGGAGATCTTAGTATTTCACAAATGATATGTCTAGCAGTAACACCCAAATGAGTGCACCAGCTCAATGCAGTCACAAAGATCACATATACTCAGGGCTGGAGTAAGGAAGCTTCGTGCCCTAGGCGAAACTTCCACCTTGTGCCCCCCTCCACCCTGAGGTGCCCCCACCCCTGTGGCAGCTCCCTCCCTGCCCTGAGGCTCCCCGCACCCTGGGAGCTGTGCAGCACCTACCCACCCCAGCTCATGTCTGCTCCGCGTCCTCCCCAAGCACGCAAACCTGCTCTAATTCTTCTCCCAGGCTTGCAGCACCAAACTGCTGATTGGTGCTGCAAGCCTGGGAGGCAGGAGAAGTGGAGCAGCAACCCTGTGCTCAGGGAGGAACCGCTGTAAAAAAAAAAATTGAGGGCACCGCTTTTTGGCACCCCCAAATCTTGGCGCCCTAGGCAACCTCCTAGTTTGCCTTAATGGTAGCACCGGCCCTGCATATACTCCCTTCTCAGTAAAATGTAGCTCAATAGCCTACAATCTTCTGCTTGAGTTCAACTTCCAGCCCTTCCTCAACATAGCCTTCAATATTATGATATGCTGCTGACCTGCTTGAGAACTTGAGCAGGAGTAGATGGAGTTGCTCTCAAGTAGCTCCATTCCTTTCTTTGGAAGAAGGTCCAGAGAGAGCATTGGGGAATTGTTCATTGGCTCAGAGGGATCTCTCTTGGGAGCCACTAGGAGAGTTTGTAATTAAGTATGGATTAGTGTCTTCCATATGCTAATATTACTCAGTGGCTGTATATTTCAATCTTTTCAGACGTTGCTGGTGTGATTGTAATAATGATCTGGCCATAGCTGAGGGCTCATAGACCAAACTAGTATTGAACTTACAGAGTAGAGAAGCAACCAGAACAAACTGTATTTGAACATTTTTTTAACATAACAAGTGATTATTTCCCTCTTGCTCAATTATGTCTGTCATTCCCTGCTGCATTCCTTCCACATCTACACATACTGTTAAAGTCCCTTCGTTGCCCCCAATCTGCCAGCAAGGTACAAGGCAATAGCCATGGTCTCTTCTCCCATCAGAAGGGGAAGGAGAAAGTTGCCCTTGGTTGTTGTTCTCTGGTGGGCTTGGCTGTATCTCTACTAAGCCTGCCATTTGTGATACCCACCTGACCTTTCTTGCCTCTCGTCTTTGAGTATAGGGCTCACAGGCCCCCTGTTTTCCACAAAATGTGTCAATAGCTCAGTCCAACTGTGATTGCAGCTCCAGGTGCTGAAGATAGACAATTACTATATATAAATCACACACTGCTGCTAGAAACCTTGTCCTTCATCAAGGTTCTCAAGCAAATGCCTAACTTTAAGCATGTGAGTAGTTCCACTAGAGTGATTGAGGCATAAAATTAAGAATATGCTTATAATGTTTAGATACAGATTTCTGCTGTTTGAACTAATGGAAAAGTCCCTTAGCTACTACTAGTAAGTCCCATATTCTCTGTCTGAGTCAACTGCTAAAGAGAAACTTGATTATCTACATAAATTCAGTACATTACAAAGGGATCTAAATCTTATTAGGGGCACATGGAGGGGGGGGGGGGAAGCCCTGCTAAATGTAAGCTTTCAGCATTTTATTGTCTCTTTAGCATAAAAGGGGGACATTAATATACAATAGCTTCTAGTGTAGGCATTGGGATTTTAAGCTATGATGATATTTTAAACACTATTTTAAAGCAATGATGTTAGTATTGCTTTCCTGGAATTAATTTGATTGTTATTCTTTATGCCTTATGCTTTTTATTGTACTGTCTCCTATTATTTGTTACCCATAGACTTTACATCTGTTTCTTCTAAATCAGTGATACAGGACTGAAAAGCTTTCTTTAATTACAGAAATAACTTGCTGCCAAAATAAAAACAACTTTATATTGGTGTGAAAAGCTTGCTTTCTGTTAATGTTATATAAGGTTAAATTTAATATTTTGCCTCTCATACGTACTGATTTGTCTCCTATATCTGTTTGTCTCAGTAGGCCCAATCCTGCCACTCCAACTGGTATTCAGTAGTACTGCTTCTAAGAGTAAGCCTTACTTTTAGGACTATGTCTTGCTGAATTGGACCCTTTCTCCAGTCCCAGGAGGATGGAAAAGGAGGAAAGAAATATACCCAATTCAGTGCCAGGTTTACAATGGCACCAGTGGCTCCATGGAACTGAGCCCATGCTCAGAAGGGGCCCTGGCCTACTCCACTTGCACCGTGCCCCGAGACCCTGCTCCTCCCCCTGCCTACCACTTGCTCCTCTCAGCCTGCCCCCTGCCTGGCCGAGGACTCCTCTATGCCCCTTGGCCCCACCGCCCCTGCTCCTCTCTGCCCCCTGGCAGGACCCCAGTGCATCTTTGGCTCCAGGCCTATAGGGCCCCACCTTTCTCTCGGGAGCTGAGTCACCTAGGACTGGTGCAGAAGCCTGGTCAGTCTCAGCCGAGGGGGGACAGTGTGGGTGGCTTGTCTGGGCTCCTCCAAGCAAGTGCTTCTTGAGGAATCTGGCTGGGGCAGACCTTAGCCTGGCTGATCACACCACTCCTGAAGGGACAGAGGGATTCATGGCCCCCGGCTGCACTGCTGGCTCAGCCCAGCAGACACAGTCATCTCCCAGCAGGGCTAGTAAGTGCAGCCGGGAGACAGGGCATGGGGGAGTGGGTCTCTGGGGTGTCCGTGGGGGTGCTGGGCTGTGAAGGGGCAGGGAAGATCTGTGTGTGTTGGGGCAATAGGGAGGGAGGGTTGTGGGGGGGTGCTGGACAGTTGTGGTGGGGCTCTGGGCAGGGAAATACTAGGCAGGGGTGGTGGTGTGCAGGGCATTGTGTATTTCTGGGGGACATCTGGGGGGTGCTGGGCATAGTGGGTCTAGGGGGGCTCTGGACATAGGGAGTTGGGGAATGTTGGGCAGGGGGCTCTGTGGCATGGCATGGGCCACCCCCCCAGGGGAAGGGGCATGCTGGCAGCACAGGGCCACTGTGCATCTGGCAACTGCTGGTTTGTAAATAGTGCCCTCACACTGAGCTGGGCCTACTCTGCCATGCCATGCCCCTGGCTGGGCCCTCAGTCTGGGGACTGACCTCCCTGCGCCATGCTCCATTGCCTCAATGGGGGCTCACAAATATGTTTGGCACCAGGCCCCTAAAAGGTTAATCTGGCCCTGATCCGATTGGGTGGGGTTTGCATGTGGAGAACAACATGAGATATTTTGTTCTCAAGAAAAAAAAATGGGAGGAGTACCAGGTTTTTTACTCCACCCTTCAGATCTGTCCATTTAAAGGCACTTGTTCTAACACTGCAGTTTCACTCAAGGGCAACAAACATGGCAAAACAACAGAACAAATTAGCTGATGAAATAGAGAAAGTGTTGGAGAAGTCTAAAGGGTTTTCCCTTAAGGATCTGCTGTTTTTCTATCAGGGAACCCCATACCCTGTCACTGTATGCAGTGCAGAGACATTCCAGGCCCTGGAAAACTTAGAAGCCAGAAGAGATGATATGGTGTTGGTGTCTTACCCCAAATGCGGTGAATACAGTCAATGTTATTACTTGCTACAGTGTAAAATATAAAATGTCATAAATAACCACATGGTGTAATAAGAGGGAAAATAACATCTATTGCAGGTTTTAGTTCTGCAAAAGTTTTGTAGGGATTTTAAATTGGGCGTTGCTGATACAAACAGAGACTATAATGTTTTATCCTGTGTCATTTTAATTGTGCATTGTATTGGATTGTTTCTTTTCAGTATAGTTTGCCTTTCTGCCAGGATATCTTTCTTTAATTATTCCGTACTGCAGGTGGCTGCATACTAGAGAAGATGCTGTACATGAAAGCAAATTCTGCTCATTTGATACCCTTCATTTGAAAAGATGGGTGTAGCCTACTGTGCAATAAAGTTAAATGTAACAAAAAAAGAATAATTGTTACTAATTATGATGGAAAAGTGACAGGACGTATTGGCTATTTTTGCAGAAGTTTAAGCTTTTCTTTAATATTCTTAAATTTCAGGTTGTTTTTGCCAGATCTGATATGATTTTCCTAGTGACTTAGAAAACAGTCCAGACCAGAATATAGTACACCAACAGTCTATGCTCCTTTTTCTTGTGGACTGTGGAGAGAAACATTTTGAGACTGAAGCAATGGGGGTTTATGGTTTTAGGAGATATGGATGTAAGAGAGGCTCTCTACCTTACCAAGTGGTCTGCAGAGGAGAACCTGTGCAACTGTATTTGATCTTTTGTTGAGAAACCTGTTACAGGATTCATAGACTTTAGGGTCAGAAGGGACCAATATGATCATCTAGTCTGACCTCCTGCACAAAGCAGGTCACAGAATCCTACCCATCCACTTCTATAACAAAGTATGAATGAATAAATGATGTAATCCAGTTGGGGCCCAATCAGACCTTACTGCAGGTCTAATTGTGAGATATGCTGATCACCCATGGGAGTTTTGCCTTAGTAAGGACTTAAGAAATCGGCTTGCAGTGGTTAAAGTAAATATCTCAACCATGGAGAGACAGAAAGCCAAAGCAGTGGAAATAGGACAAATACAAAATGAGAGGTGAGCTGAAAATGTGGATCTGATTAGGAATATCCCATAATTTAGGGATTTTGAGGATCGTAGGTTTTTTGTCTGGCCCAATATGAGGATGAGGGCTATTTAAATAGTTTGGTTTAGATTTCAAACACCACTATAGTTTGGAGATATTTAGAAATTTAGTTAGTTTAATGAGCCACACCTGACTCTATACCTTTGTCTGTGCTGGGGGGATTTTTTTTAAAATTCCCCACTATTGCTAATACTAATGCATCTTGTGATAAATCAGTGATGGGAAATTTTAACAAGGGTCAAGACATTGCTAATAAGTTCAGAGGAATGAATCTGGAGCTCCATCTAACAGAGTGGGGCAGCTGGAGAATTTTGAAACTCTGCAACAGGCTTACATCAATGAAAAGGCATTTGTTAAGGGTTACACTGAACACAGGAGAAAGGAACAGAAAATATTATATATGTCTAATGTGGTGGAGTAACCCATTACCAGCAAAACCTTTTTTTTTTTTTTTCCAATTTCCTGTCATTTGAGTGCTTAATCTCACAATTTTAACTAGCATTAAATGGAACTTTTGCATTTAATTTGCCCAGTTTTATAAAGGAAAAAATGGAGAGGATGGGGCTGTGTGTAAATAACTAAAAGGAACACAGGAAATTAGGTGGTGCAATTTAAAACTCTATCTTTGAGGTGCTGAGCTCCATTGATTCCCACTGGTATAATAAGCAGAACAGGTGCTTAGTCCCTTGCAGGACTGAGCCTAAAGATCCACAGGTCAGCTCTGTAGGGCTAAACATTTGTTTACAGGTATCTTTACCACACAAACAAATAAAGTTTAGCTATTTGGTAACACTATAAAAACAGGTGTCTGATTTTCCCTAGCCAGTTTCTCAAATATGTCTGATATTGAGCCCAATTTTGGAAGGAACTGACTGTCCCATTCCCAGTGCTGAGCACCCACAACTCCCATTGACTTTACTGGGAATTTTGTATGGTCAGCACCTCAGAGGATTAGGCCTGATGGAAATTCTCACATATGAATCCAAACTTATCTTCATCTTCCAAAGTCTTACTGTTGTCATATTTCTGGTTATTTATTCAGGATCATGAAAGTTAAACTACAGAAAATCTCACTGTGTGAAATGCTTCCCACATCTTGGGTCCCCACAATAGAAGAGAAAACGTTAACTGATGTGGAAAATCTTTATGCCGTGTGGGGTGAAGGAAAACTTAGGGTCAGAAGGCAATACTCTCTGCTGTTAACCCAGACCTTTGAGGGGTCGTAAGGAAACTAGAAACTTGGTATTTCAGGCCTATCAAGTAACATCCTTAAGAATGTAACTTTTATTTGTGCATTGATGGTATGTAATGAGCAAGTGAGGGCATAGAATTGTAGAGAGTGCTGTTGCTGACTCTAGTCTGCATTTAAATAAGGAGAAGAATATAACTTTATGAAGAAACAATAATAATAATTGGCACTTCTACTATCTGGGAATCTCAAGGCGCTTTACAAAGATAGGGTGAATTCACCCCAGGACAGAGTGCCAGTGCAAGGCCAGTGGATCACTTGAGACCTAGTGCCTGGTCCTCATTTGGCTCCCAGTGCTTAAGTAGGATTTAAGTGGTGCATACGCCTTGTACAAGGGTGAATTTCACCCATTCAGGAATTTAGCCTCACAACACTTGTTAAGTAGGGAAGTACAGTTAACCCTCTCTTACAGAAAATCACACTGAGGCAGAGATTCTTATTTATAAAGCAGCACAGGCATGCATGGTGCTTTAGCGGTGAATACAAAGACAAGAGCTCAACCCCAGAGAGCTAACAATGTAAAGCTAAATATGAAAACACAAGAGACTGAAGAGTGAGGAAGCTGGGGAGAAGAAGGATAACATCCTTTCAGGCCACAGCTTTCCACAGAAAGCATGAGGTTAAAACTATTTGCATCATGCATTTTTTGTTTCTGGCATGCACAGGGGGATTTCTCAGTGCACAGGAAATTATGGCTCAGACAACTCTGCAGCACCATCTCCATGGACCCTGAGGAAAACCTTCCATGGGGATCTCCACAAGGACCAGGGAGATGATGCTATGGACCAAGGACACACATTGTTGTCATCCATCCTTGCTACCCCTCTATGGCAAACAGCAGCAAATCATGCTGGTTACCTTAGAGAAGAGTACTCATGGAAACCTCTGAAGAGGTAACTCCAAGGAGCAGAAACAGGTGGGGAGTGACCTAACAATACAGTTCCATTGGAGCAACCCTATCAGGTAGCCAGAGAGGTGATGGGACAGCGGGCTCCAGGCCCAGTGTAGAGATGGATTTGGACAATCCATGAGCGTAGTATTGCTTGTTTATTTCTTAATAGGGGGTGATAGACACCCTCTCCCTGACAGAATGATCTGAGGCTCTCGGTGAGCTTCCTGCAAGTTATTGCAGGAAAGGAGCTGTGTTCCCCTTGTTTTTACTCTATTTTTAAAAAGTATTTCTAAAATATACAAATACATCAATGGCTAATTTCTGTTCCTATTCCACACATAACTAGGTCTCAGTAAGTTTGACCCTTACGGGATCTGAGCAGAATAAAGCCCAAAGTGCAGGCTGTCAAGTAGCAGTTTAGGATTTTGTTTTGTTTTTAAGATTTTATTGTATTTAGTCCCTTGAGAATTTCAGTAGAATAATTTTCACATTGACAAATTGATATTATACTGTGTTAAGCGGTGTAATGAGAAGGTTCTGAGATTTTTGATAATCTTCTGATCCATTGTATTTTTCTGTTTGCCCAGGTGCAAATTGGCTTATCCAGCTCTTAAATGATTTGATATTTACAACTTCCCAGACTAAACATATAAACACGGAACTGCCATTTATTGAATGTGGAGACCCAGAAAAATATCAGGTTAGTATGAAATAACTACTGAAACAATTAAAGTCTGGTCTCTCTCTCTCTCTCTCTCTCTCTCTCTCATGCCTACACATACAAGTTATTGAAATAAGCCCATGCATGCTAGATTACTTTTTCTCCTGAAGAAAAACCCTGGATAACTACTGCACTTTGATTAGCATGAGAATGTGCTATTCCACATGTGCCAACATTTCACATTGTGGTTGCACCCACATAGCAAAACTGTTCTCCCTTATTGTTTTATTTATATTTAAAGAGGATGAAACAGTTTCCATCTCCAAGGATTTTGGCAACACACCTCCATTATGATAATCTCCCCAAGTCTATCTTCAAGAATAAAGCCAAGGTGAGCTTCCTGTCTGTCAATATGCACTTGTATAATATTTGCACAGCATCTTAGAGCCCAGATCCCTCACTAGGGTCAGAATCCAAGGTGGTGGTAGTGAAGTGAAGGTGACTCTAAACCACTTTTACAGTCCTGTCCTGGAGCCAGGTTAATACCTGGTGTAACATAGAGCAGCGTTAGGGTTGTTCTAATTGACATCAGCAGGAACAGCCCTCTAGAGGCTGTTCCAGTAGCCATGAATCACTGGAGTGCAGTGCTTTACAGCTACCCTCTGTCCTTTGTGCTAGAACAGTGGTCCCCAAGCTCTTTCATCTGGCGAGTGCCAAACAAAGAACCGTGGCTGCGGTCGAGCATCTGCCGAAATGCCGCCGAATGATCAACCGCCAGCCAGGATGCAGGCACATTTAGATGCCCATGCGGGCACCATGGCGTCCGCGGGCACTGCATTGGGGACCCCTCTGCTAGAATTCCCAATGCAAAAGGACAAACAGTTGAAGCCTTAACTTATTACAAACCAACAACATTGTATCTCTGGGCAGTAATAGATGTTTTCAATTAAGGAGAGGACAGAAAACCAAGAAGTAGAAGGGGGAGGTGATCAAAGGGAGATGATGATGATTGTAACTGTTTTGCTGTTGATCTTTTGTTAAGTTTTTCTAATCTGTACACATCCCATGTGATCAAAAATGCTTACAGGAACTATCCAAAAAAGTTGACATAATGGTTGCCATAACATAGAAAATGGGAACAAAAGGGGATAACACAGCTACAGTTTCCAGAGGGAGAAAGCAATAGTGCTTTGCACAGTAACAGGCTGTAACCTGCAGTGGAAATTTCACCAGGTCTAAGGTAACAGTAGGGAGCAATGCCCCATGGACAGGGAAGGATATTAATGATAGTAATATAGGCTTTTTCATTCTTTCATTTTTATGATTCTTTGACCACAAGATCAAGCTTTAAAAGTGGCCAGAGACTTTACTGTGGCCATCATTTTGAGCTTGCTTTTCATGTCTGACATATAAATGAAAATATTTAATAGCTACAGCACATTACTGGTTACAGAATGTTTGGTTGTACTTTCACTGTAGTTATCCCAGGAAATAAAAGATCTAAAACTTGCTAACCTCTTCCTCCCACTCCAGATACTAGTGTTGTTTCGAAATCCTAAAGATACAGCTGCATCGTTTTTCCATTTTTATAACAACGCCACAGAGGTCCCCAGTTATAACTCCTGGGATGAGTTCTTCTCAGAGTTCATGAGTGGAAAAGGTACAATCACTATTTTCAAATGAATCTGAAAGATTAAGCAGCAATGTTTTAAATAAATTAAATAGGGGCAATATGAAAACAGCTGTGTAATGCTAAAATTAATTGATCATTATTGTTCATGATAAGATGCAATTGAACTCCAGAATGTGAGGAAAGTTCTAAGATAGCGTTGCTTTCTGAGCATGATGTTGTCCCTGGAGTCATGAACTTGCATAGTAGTTTAATGTCTTGGGCAAAACCCTCTGCCAACTAGGGCCAGCTTCAAGCAAGATGTGATCAGAATCAAAAGTGCTAGTGAAGGCAGTTCAGTTTCTGCATCTGGGACCAAACCAAAATCCCAGTTCTAAGCATTTCCTAGATCTAGCTAGAGATCTGGACTTGACTGCTCAGAATGATCCCTAATAACAGCATATGTACTTATGGAAGCTAAAACAATGGTATAGATAGAGGAGTTCATGCTTCAGGACATAAACCTCTTGCCTACAGGAGTCAGAGAGAAATCTCGCCTTTTCCATTGTACAACACTGCACAACTGGAGAGGTGTTCTGTTATGGTTTTCTGCACTGGTATAACCTGAAGGCAGCAGAAAGTGATTCTTAGTTAGAAATAAAAGCATAATTATTGAACATACAGGCTGAAGCTTGTTTTCTATCTCCTTTTCAGTCAGCTGGGGTTCCTATTTTGACCATGCAGTTACCTGGAACAAACACACTGAGGATGAAAATGTTATGATCATAACATATGAAGACCTGAAAGAGGTAAAGCTTTTGCTACTTGCAGGCAAGACTTAGCTGATCCTGCTCCTACTCAAATCAATGGCAAAGCTCCTAGTGACTTCAATGAGATATAATGGAACCCAAAACATCTTATAGCAATAAGTTGCGCATGGATGCAAAGTGCTACAGATTTGTATCAAGGTGATGTAAAATGCACTGTGTGTGAAAGTACTATTAATGCATCAAGATCACACACCTGTCAAACAGGGAACTCCATTTTTCAGAGCAAGCATATTATGTTACCCCTTTCGCTACATTGCTTTCAGAACCTGGCTTCTGGAGTGAAGCAAATAGCTGAATTCTTCGGATTCTCTCCAACGGCAGAGCAAATTCAGTTTATTGCAGACAGGGGAAGCTTCCAAGCAATGAGAGAGAAATCCCAGGAGATCTATGGCTCAGTTGGTCCGATTCTCTTCCGTAAAGGTAAATTTGTGTCAAAAAAAATTCCAAGGATTGTCAATGGTTATATTTCATTTAATTTTGGCAGGAATCTGGAACAGGAGGCAATCAACCTTTCTTCCTTTCTAGTTATCTAGGTTAGAAATGGTTTGAGAAACACAGATGGTACTTTCAGAAAATCACCTGATTTTTCCTCATGGGTCAAAATCAATAAATAGACCACTTTGATTACCCTGTTTCTTTAAAGAATAGCACAGCTGGTACTCTGTTCAGCCTTCTCCAGCTCCCATTACAGTGATGGAAAGATTCCCACTGACTTCTGTGGGAGCTGGAACGGGTTCTAAAACTAGATTTAGGCCATTAAATCTCTATAGAATTTTCTTCTTGAGTTTTAGGCAACTACTGGGATTAATTATGGTCCTGAATCAAAATCTTGGATTTAAGCAATCTATAGGTTGACAACTATCTTTGGAATGGGCCAGACTGAAGTCCCAGATCCATACATCCTTAGATTTAGGAGTATTCAAAATCTGGATCCAAATTTTGCAAGTGGGGACAATCTGTTCTTGCAGTTGAGTCATACTTATGAACTCTTTGGGCCTTTGCACTGCACCTTTTATAGTCTTTTTTACACCTGTGCAAAAACAACCAAAACGGAACAAAAGCATTATACCCGCTCTTTATACTCACCTTGTAGTGGTGTAAATGACTATACAAGGTGCAGGCAATCATGGTTCAGGCCCTGAATGCACTTTTCCTCTTCTGAACAGATGTTTGTTTATGGCACATAAACATGCATTGTCCCCAAATATCATAATAAAGGAATCTGAGATTCTTCTTTTAAATCAGTCTCTACATTCATCATAGTCAACAGTATCCTTTTTCTTACTTTTGTTTGTTCCAGGTGCTGTTGGAGATTGGAAGAACCTTTTTACTGAAGCTCAAAGCCAGGAAATGGATGCTAAATTTAAAGAGTGTTTAGGGGGAACCAAGCTGGAAGCAAATCTGAAATATGATGTGCACTGCAAGGCCTGAGAATGGTTACAGAAAAGTCTCACTTCGATATGAGCTTTTTAATTTTTTTATATATACTCTAAAAGGAATACTTTAAATCAGGATGTATATCTCAGTTGTAATTTTGTAGCTTGTTAGTGTAAGATTACAGTTCTGCTAAGTTTGGTTCTATCCTATCATTAGCAGGCAGGCTTCAGTTCGGTAAATCACTTTAGCACATGTTTAATTTTAAGCACCTGCTTAAATCCCAGTGTAGTCAGTGGGATTACTCATAAATTAAACAAGAGCTTAAGTGTTTTGCTGACCAGAGATAAGATTACTTGCTTTAAATTAAATTATGCTTACATGGTTTGCAGAATGGAAGCTTGAATGAAGAAGTGTTATCTATCCATGTGTAGGTTGAAATTTTTATGTAATCAAGTTAAGAGAGACGTCAGTGGCACTGCCCAAAAATTCTGTTCACTCTTTCTGCTAAATTGGGAAGTATTATGCAAAGACTATTGAAGGCAGAGAAATAATGAAAAGGGTACTAGAGTGCTGAGCGGAAATTAATATAATAGATGTAAATTGGAACAAAGGCATTTAGTGGGAGCAAGATACTTGGAAAGCAGTGATGGAAAAGAGACCTAAGGGTGATTGTGGACTGCTAGTGAGACATGAGTTTGTAGTATGACATTGGCAACAAAAAAGCCAATTCAATTTTGGGATGCAAATCCAAAGGTTTTGTATCATGGACCAGGGATGTGACATGCCTTTGGTGTGTGACAGTGGGGAGATTCCACCAGGAATACTCCTGGTATCTAGGTGTCCTAAAATACAGAAAAACTTAACCAAACTGGGGAAAATTCATGGAAACGTGACATAAGTGATTAGGTATTTATAAGGAATGAAATAGTGTAACTATGCACTGTGGATGGTTGTATCTCCATTATTATACTAGAACAGAAAGAGTGGAATTGATCAGAGTGCTGAAATAGCTAGGAATAATGAGATGAACACGAGGAAAGAAATGTTTAGCGTGCATATCAGAAAACATATCCAGAACCCTAACTGTGGAAGTGTCCCAACGGGTTTCTACAGCTTCTCATTGCATGTGTGATTTTAAAACTAGATTGGAGAAAGCACTTGACCATGTTCTATAAAGAACAATTCTACAGAGGCAGTGGGGTGGACTAGACCTGCTAGGCTTTTTCCATCTCGGATTTCTATAGCTCAAGGAGTTCTCAGTCCATGCTCACTGATGAAAATGAGCTATGTTTCTAATATTATTAAAATGTACTTTGGGCTAGATTGTGCTTTTAGACACATCCCCTCAAGAGTCGTCCCGCCAAAGCACAATTCCTCCCTGCTTCACTTTTGCTCCAGGTAAGGAATAAGTTACATCAGCCCTTGAAAGGGTGTAGTTTACTTCTCCCTCTTGCACTAAGCCAGCTATTCCGTGATGTGGGAGGAGGGGTAAAGGGTAGAGCTAAGACACTATCCCCTTGCTGTCCACTTTCTTGAAGCAGAAAGTATCTGAGAGCAGGGTCTGAGCTCCACAACAAACCCAGACCCAAAATCTAGCTAGGCTGGAGGCCTTACTTGCTCAAGTGAGTAAGACAAGGGCATTAATGTTGATTAACTGCATAGTACGCTACAGGCCTTTAAATGTAAATGTATATTAAAGGTAATATATGCACAGTTGGTTTGGAAACTATCAATTCCATGTGATTCCATTGTGATTCCATTGAGTTCAACGGGAGTACTTGGATGAGTAAGGACTGTAGGGTCTGTCCCTGTTTTTTAAACTCCTTTTAGCTGCAGTGTGCTGTTTTTGGTAGAATTCTGTGTAGAATGCAATAAAGTAAGTACTAGCATTATTCAAAGCTGATTAAGTCATTGGAAAACTATTCATCATGTTAAATTGATTTTTCCAAGAGCTTTGTTTAAAGCATTCTGTATAAATGAATCCTTTCTAACTGCCTGCCATTGTTTCTGGAGAAAGAATGGATGTTGCAGACCAGAGGAGTTAACTGGACTTGCTGGTCTGTTTCCCTGCCCCTAGATAGATACCTGGAGAATGACTGGCAGGTGGAGCTCACCTCATTTTTTTGCTGTCTTGTTTTTATCTTGTTTCCTTTCTCACTTTCCTTTTTGATGGTGTCTGCCAGCTTTTGTCCCAGAAATAATCGTTGCGAGTGAGATAAATGGCCTGACAGAAGGAGTGTTTGCTCCAACTAAATTGAGAAAAGGAATGTCCTTGCACTTTCAACCTCCCTCACCACGTAAAAGAACTGAGGCTTTACTACAAATGCTGTGTTCAGACAGCATGAACACACACTGGCACCCAAATACTGTAAGTCAGCACAACAGAGTCATAAAGGTCCAGTGTTTGGCTACCCTCTCTAAGGTATTTTAGTGACAGCTGAATAGTTAAGACACTTTAGCCTCAGTATGTAGTTAGAAGGTGTCCTGCTATTTCCTTATCAAGTCACCCTAAAAATGTGGTTTGTTTTTTTTTCTGGTCTGTTCCCCATTTTATTTTCTTACCCTGTAGCAGCCATGTTCACTTCAGTAGGGAAAGCTGTCTGCAGTTCACTAAAAGATCAAAAACCCTAAGCAGTTGGGTTTTTAACATCTTTTGTTTATCCCATGAGCCTGCTCTAAATGCTGGTAGAAGAAAATAAACAATAGACATGCCAAATAAATGTGGCACTACCAGGGAGGGAGGTGAGGGCTGTGTATCTAGCTGATTTTGTTTGAAGAGTATAGGCTGCGGGTGGGAGGGGAGTGGGGCAGGTTAAAGTGAAACATTCCAACACAATTCAAACTGACACAGCTTGTTACCTTTAAGATTCAAATGTAGGTGAAAACAACATGATTTCTCAGGATTAAACGTGCCTCTCCTAATCCATAGAATATATTCATGTGATCTTTTAGACAGCAGGTTGTTTAACCTAGAGCTGTTTAAGTATTTGAGGAACTAGGCTATAGGTGCTATACTCTATATATGCTCACCCCCCCCCCCCCATGAGCCATCTGCTGGAATTTAAAAAACAAACAAACAAACCAAGTTCAAGATGCTGATGTAGAGGCATCCCTCTACTAAGAGAAAATAAAAGAAAACCGAAACGATTGATTGGGGTGACTCTGGTGGTTTCATTCAGCTTCAATAAGCAGGTATACAGTTGAAAACTAGCCAGTGGTCTCATTGACTCAGATGTTTTAATGTCAATAGACTTGCTCGCTGACTACCAGTTACTTGCTTGTGGGTGTCAAATCTGAGATGACTTCTACCACTCAGTGGCCCTCCAGGAGGGAGGAGGAAGCACAAGCCTCTTGATCAGACCTGCTGGTATTAGGGTGACCAGACAGCAAATGTGAAAAATCAGGATGGGGGTGGAGGGTAATAGGAGCCTATATAAGAAAAAGACCCAAAAATCAAGACTGTCCCTATAAAAGCGGGACATCTGGTCACCCTAGCTGGTATTGCATGGCCAGCAGCCAACAGTGGCAGCAACAGCCACGACAGCAGCTATTTCAGGCAAGCAAACAAAGGCTTCTTTCTTTCCTTTAGTTTTTAAAGATGGTGGTTTTATGTCTGGTTCCTCCCCCTTGGAACTCTTCCACTGGCAAACTAGAATGAGGCACTCTCCTTCTGAGGCCATGGGCATCACCTAATGGGGTCTGACTAGATCACCTTTATCTAAACAAAGAACCTTCCTATTTCACTAATGTTGGGCTCAGAAAGTCCACAAATCCAAAATGATATCCAGTCATAGTCAGCTGTTCCACAGGCATTTGAGGTCATGTGTCAGTCCACAGGCATGTGAACCATCGTACAAAAGACCTGACTCAAAATTAATTAAAAAATGCAAAGCTAGTGTAGTCATCAGCAGGCAGGGTTGAACCTGCGGCCTCTGGAGCTTAGTGCATGAGCCTCTACTGCGTGAGCTAAAAGCCAGCTGTAGAGCAGGGGTGGCCAACCTGAGCCTGAGAAGGAGCCAGAATTTACCAATGTACATTGCCAAAGAGCCATGGTAATACGTCAGCAGCCCCCACATCAACTTTCCCCCACCCCACTCCCAGTGCCTCCCACCCTCTGGCATCCCCGGTCATCAGTGCCTCCACCCTGCCCCCAATCAGCTGTTTCGTGGCATGCAGGAGGCTCTGGGGGGGAGAGGGAGGAGCAAGGGCACGGCAGGCTCAGGGGAGGGGCAGGAAGGGATGGAGTGGGGGCAGGGCCTCTGGCAGAGCTAGGGCTTGAGCAGTGAGCACCCTCCAGCACACTGAAAGTTGGTGCCTGTAGCTCCAGCCCTGGAGTCAGTGCCTGTACAAGGAGCCGCATATTAACTTCTGAAGAGCCACAGGTTGGCCACTCCTGCTATAAAGCAAACTCATTAATCAATCTGTCTCTCTCTAAGTGGTCTCGGTGCCACTAGATGGACAGAACACCGCACCCAGGAGGGGCATGGGTTACACTAGAAAAAAAATAAGAACTGAAATCCTAGGAAAACGCCAATCACACATTCTCTCAGCCATGCACAGGGAAGGATAGTTCCTCTTCTACTGACAGTTGCTTATAATTCCCCCTTTATATTTTGACACTCAGCAGCTCAACTTTGAAAAGCATTTTTGATACACATCTGTTGGGAAAGGTTAGACTTTTTGACTCAGGATGAATAAAAGCCTTTTTCTCCTCTGAGCACAGTTCTGGGGCTGAGTTTTTATGTATAGGTTTATCTGCCTCACATGTATCAATCCATCAATAGTCTGCTGTTGTGTCTATTTACTATGTCGCTGTCTCTAATAAGCAGTAGATAGTGCTCTATTAGTCCTGTTCCTTCCATCTTATCTTTCATGAGCTCAGTAACAGTCGAAAAGCAGTAAAATATTTTAAAATGCTCGTGGAAATGACAGAAATCCTGGAAAAGGGAAATAATAGTGTAAATCTTCTATAAGAAAGATGGTTCCCTGTGTGTATTCAAGATATCAATAACCTCTGACTGAAAAGGAAGAGAATTATAGTACCAAAGTGTAATAAAGGTAAAATGCGATCAAAGCCGACTGAAATGAGCTCAATTTTCTCATTTACAATATCCAAGCATTTCATATAGCACCATTTTGCAGGGCATTAATGAGAAGTATAATTAATGTTGGATTACAATAGAAGTGCCATAAAAGCACAAGGTACATATGACATCCACAGAAACATTAAATACATTCTTTGCCAGGATAGCCTGGCAATTAGAATGGATGCCAAATGGATTTATAATGAAGGGGGACTTGAAATATAGTCATGCCCATTACATTACCATACCAATTATCTACAATTGTATTCACTTTAATGGTGGTTCTTTGGGAAGAATACTATCACCTTATTCTGAATGTTTGGCTAAAAAGCTCTTCGCAGAATTCGGCACCCTTCTAGTCTACCCTTACTGTAACACGGAGCTGAGCAACATATTGAGACGTTGAAACGAAATTGGTTTATGTTTATTATGAATGTTACTAGCTCTGGATCTACGTAGAGAGGAAGTGAGAAGAAAACATAGTGAGTGACAGCACATTATGTCAATTAAATGTTTGAGTGCGTTATTGAAATGTTCAGATAAAATGCTATTTATTTATGGCAGGGGTTCTCAAACTGGGGGTTGGGACCCCTCAGGGGGTCGTGAGGTTATTACATAGGGGGTCATGAGTTGTCAACGTCCACCCCAAACCCCGCTTGCCTCCAGCATTTATAATGGTGTTAAATATATTAAAAAGTGTGTTTAATTTATTATGGGGGTGTCACACTCAGTGGCTTGCGATGTGAAAGGGTCGCCAGTAACAAAGTTTGAGACCCACTGATTTATGGTAAGAAACCTATTTGTTGTTAATTGCTACAGCACTTTCCTAACATTAATACATCTGGTAATTTCA
Organism: Gopherus flavomarginatus; assembly: GCF_025201925.1. Taxonomy (NCBI): domain Eukaryota; kingdom Metazoa; phylum Chordata; order Testudines; family Testudinidae; genus Gopherus; species Gopherus flavomarginatus. The sequence goes on along the minus strand of NC_066620.1, from coordinate 72,512,084 downwards.
GCTAATAGGCTCTAAAACAATGGATTTCAACCTGTGGTCTGCAGACTATGTCTAAGATTTCCAAAGGGGTCTGCAGTTCCATGTGAAATTTTTTAGGGGTCTGCAAATGAAAAAAAGGTTGACAACCACTGCCCCAAATTATTATATAACAATAAATGTCACATTTTAGGTCGTAACTAGTTATTTCTACCAAATAGAAACACTGTTTGCTTTAAGCCAAGGTTCCTGATACAGTGTGTACCATGTAGAAAGCCCCAAATACTGTGCTGTGCTTAAACTTGCAAATGTTCAGTTTGCCCTTGAATAGAAACTTCCTGAAGACAGTTCAGATTTGTTTTTACAACTCATTTTCTTTCAGCAAGATTGGCTGGAAGAACTTTATAGAGACTTAGCACTGAAAGATAGAAACTTGCTTATAGACTTTATAGAAAATATGGTGTAGTGGGGGAATGATAGGATGTTTTCAAGTTAGTGTCTTGGGAGTTTTATATTCTTGTGAAAATGAGAGTTTATTGACATTCTTATTGTGTTTCTTAGTGAGTCCCCTACTGTTTTGCTTTTAAAGCTGTCTTCTCTACCTTTAACTCATTAGTATTATATAACCCTTTTTCCAATTATAAAATGTATTACTTTACTTCATAAAGTGCAGTTTAATATAAACCAGGCCAACAAGTAAATAAGCCGTACTTTCACTATTGTATATTTCCAATATAACTAAAACCAAACTGTTCCCTTTTAGAGGGAAGATGACATGAGAGATCACCTTAGACATTACATACGTCAGCTGAAATAGTAAGAAAGAGAAATATATGAATCATATGGGTTATTTTCTTTCTGTTTCTTAATTTCTTTTGCCAAAGCACAGAGATTTATTTGAATCATTTCTGCAGACTGCCAGACCATGCTCTTTTCTCATTCTTCTGTCAGGTATTTGTGCTCTGTACAGCTTTCATTCCATTCTAATCTTCCAACACATTCCACTCCGTCCTTTGTAAAACCTGTTGGCATGGCAGTTTTCTGCTGATTGTTATTTATCTACAGAATAGGCTTATTTCCTCCTGGTGTGTTTCCAACAAACAACTGTGTTTTCCCCTCTTGTTCACACTGTGGTTATTGTGAATATTGAATATTTGAAACATTCAGATCGGTTATTTATTTAATTTCAAAATAAAAGACTTGAGATACCATAAATAGATTAGCTTTATGTCAGTTGTGATAATATAATGTATAGGAAAGTATAAAACCCACCTGTTGAGTAGAGCTGGTCTGATTCAGAGCAGGGACATGAACCTGAATTTTCTGCATTCCAGATGAATGTCCTAACTACCCAGGCTATTGGGTATTTTGGGGTAGGTTTCTCTGTCTCTTGTTTTTCATGAAAAACTTGAAAGTTCTTTGTTTCATTCTGATGTGGAATGGAAATTTAAAAGAAAATCTATTTTTTTTTGGTGGGATGGTCTGACAGGTGTATGAGACCCCAAGGCCTCCTGCTGGAGGCCTCATGATCCTACTATACCCTGTACCAGAAAAGAGCAGTGGAGGTGAGTTCTCCAAATAACCAATCAGGAAGAGACTGCAGGAAAGCAGCCAATCCAGGCCCAACAGGGCCATATAAAAAGAGCTGCAGTACCTGAGCAGAATCAGTTGCTGGGTGGAAGCAGAGGATCAAGAATGGTGTTCCTGGCTGGCAGAAGGAACTGTAGTACCATGGACAGAGCAGTTGCTGGCAGGGACCGGGGAGTAAGAAGGAGCTCCTGGCTGACTGCTGAGACTTGGTAGCTGAATGCTCTGAGGTAAGAGTGAAGTGTTCATGAGGGTGAAGAAGGGCTGTAGGGAAGTAGCCCAGGGAACAGTAGCAGGAGCAGCCGAGTTAAAGAGGATGCAGTAGCACATGGCTGCTACTTATAGGGTTCCTGAGCTGGGACCCAGAGTAGTGGTCATGTCAGGTTTCCCCCAACTGGCCACAGATGGACTGGCCTAAACCCAGAGAGGGGAGTCGAACTATCTCTGGGATAGGGAATGAAGACCTCAAAGAGGGTCAGTGATATTGGACTTTGATACACCCCCCAGAAAGGGACCTGAACTGTTTAAAGCAACAAAGAGTCCTGTGGCACCTTACAGACTAACAGACGGAGCATAAGCTTTCGTGGGCAGGGGCGGCTCTATGTTTTTTGCCGCCCCAAGCACGGCAGGCAGGCAGCTTTCGGCAGCGTGCCTGTGGGTGGTCCACTGGTCATGCAGATTTGGCGGCATGCCTGTGGGAGGTCGTCTGGTGCTGTGGCATCGGTGTCCTCGCTGCCAAATTGCTACTGAAGCTGTGTAACCGGCGGACCTCCTGCAGGTGTGCCGCCGAAAGCTGCCTGCAGGGCCGGCAGTACCATTTAGGCAGCTTAGGCAATCGCCTAGGGTGCAAGGATTCTTGAGGGGGCGGCATTTTGCCGGGGGGGGGGCGGCAGGCGGCTCCGGTTGACCTGCTGCACAGGGTCCTGTTGGTCCGCAGCTCCGGTGGAGCTGCCGAAGTCATGCCTGCGGACAGTCGGCTGCTCCCGCGGCTCCGGTGGACCTCCTGCAGGCATGCCTGTGGCAGCTCCACCGGAGCCACGGACCAACGGACCCTCTGCAGGAATGACTGCGTCAGCTCTACCAGAGCCGCGGGATCAGCGAGGGAGACGGTGAAATGGCTGTGCGCTAGGGCGCGAGAAACCCTGGTGCCGGTCCTGGCTGCCTGTCTGCCGTCCTCACAGTGACCAGCAGGCTGCCCCCATGGCTTGCCACCCCAGGCACACGCTTGCTGCACTGGTGCCTGGAGCTGCCCCTGTTCAAGCTTATGCTCCAATACGTCTGTTAGTCTATAAGGTGACACAGGACTCTTTGCTGCTTTTACAGATCCAGACTAACACGGCTACCCCTCTGATACGGAACTGTTTAGTGGCCTAGCTGGGGCCAGTAGGGCCAGAGAGGGTGAAGGCATTGGGTCCAGGGAGGAAGCTCTGGAGGTATGGCCCCAGGCCAGGGCCAGGACTGCTTAAAGACTCTGGGCCTATTTAAGGGACTGAGCCCAGGGAGGGCTGAAGCAAGAGATGTTCCAGTCATGGGGTACTGAGATAGACCCCTGTCAGACTATGTATCCCAGAAAGGGTTTGTTTTGCTTGTGTTGCACTTACAGACTGCGGGTGAGTTTGCCAGAGGGCTGAATCACTGAAGACTTACTGCAACCAGAGAGAGAGAGAGGTGAGTGCCACCCTGTTACAGACAGGAAAAATGTTTCTCACTCAGTCCTAATATTGAAACCCAGAAGTTTTCTCACTAAAACAAATGTTAAAAAAAGGAAATGATTAGTTAAGTCACCAATGTCTAAGCAGAAATTCCAAACAACATATGCTCGTTATTGAACATATTCCTTATGCTACATATATAGATCCACAATCCAAATTAAAAAAATGCAATTTTAATTTCAACCAGTATTCATTAATATCTCCTTATTATGTTTTTAAATAACTAACATCTTAAAATTATTATCAACGTGTCAGTTGTAAGCATAACTCCATTTACCGTCAACTCAGTCACTGTAGCAGAGTGGTTAAAGAAATATAAACATCCTTTTCACCACTTGAACTGCGGAAAAATAAGGTCACTGACGTAGGCAAAGAAATGGGGATGTGATTAATTTGCACAGAGTAGACTTGATGCTGTGCTCCAACCAAGATATACTTGGCACAGCAACTAAGCACCTTCTGGTATTCTGGCCCCTGACGCAACACAGAGCAGCCTTAGGCTTGCTCCAGCTTGCATTCTGGCTGCTCATGGCTCTATAGCCACCACACCTATTCCAGGGCCAGGTAGGGGGGTCAGCCTAAAGCCATTGTAAAAGCTCTATGCTAGCCAGGGATGTCCGTAGAATGGATAAATTTCTCAAGGGGTGCCATTTCTAGTTTCAGCCCCTTTACATCTCTCCAAGAAATGGGCCCAGTGAATTTCCATTGTTATCTTATTTGATTGCTGTATGTGTGGCTGGGAGAAATGCACCCAGCACACTTAGACATTTTTTTGGCAGCTAACTTTCCCTAAATGATCAAAAATATTTAGGATTGTTTTCTCTGTGTTTGTACATTCAAAGCAATGGCAAGCAGAGGGGTGAATTACAATTCATTCAACACTCCCCCAGCCAAACAGCAAGCCTCACAGCAAGCGGGTACATGTTGTTTGTGTTAGGAGCACTGGATGGGGTACAGGGTTGGAGGCAATGATGTTTAGTGTGTCTACAGCTGGCATGGTTAGAATGGCAATTGATTCCTGGAGCAGAGGGAATGGCAGGGCAAGAGAGGGGAGCTGGCAGTCAAAAGCAATATGATTAGGATTGGAGAGAGGGGAAAAAGTAAGTTACAACAGAGAAACCTTGATGGAAAGAGGGATAGGTATGATGATAAAGTGGTATTCTCCCCTTGTTCTGTGTCTGTATGTTGCCTAGCAGAATGGGGTCCCAGTCCATGACTGGGGTTCCTTACAATAATACAAAATAGCTATGAGATAGACAATGGCAACATCCAATTCCTTTCCCTACACAAATACTACTGCTGTTATCCAGTGTCAGTTTCACTTTTGCTTTAATTGCCTCTTAGGGTCCTGTGCCATAAACATTGTCTTTTTAAACAAACAAGCTAAAACACAGCAGGCAGAGCATGCATTGCTTACATGGGCAATTTCATTGTTTTAGTGCAATGAATGACAGAGCCAGCAGGGCTCCCTGTTGCACTATTCACTGGGAATGTTTTGTATAGCTTACAGAATAGGGCCTTGCAGGTGCTTCCCTTTCCTTCTCCCCCTCCCCACCAATGGACTGGGCCCTATAAGCCCAAGGGCTCTGCAAGAGATGAAAAAGGCATTAAGATAGAAAGACAACTATGTAATGCAGTAGAATAGTATCAGTATTAATGGTTGTAAATACAAAGCTAGTCACCAGCATGACTACCTCCTACAGAAAAAAACAATAATAGAACTAACTAGAATTCACTTTAAAAGGAAAACTCCTCAAAGTTCAGAATTGCATAAAAATCGTTGAAGGTAAAAGGAAGAAAAGAGAGAGTGTTATCCAGAGCATTGTGATATCGCAGCTTTCTGGAATATGCACCAGGCAGACAAATGCTAACATACTAGTGAAAAATGCATATCAAAAGAATCAATGGGGCAATTCACAACCACTCAGTATAGAGCAGCTCAGCTGGGGAAGAAACACCTCTGCAAAACATTAGCATCTCATCTCAAAGGAAGGAGCACATATAACAGAACAAATTAAAACAAAAAGAAGCAAAGGAAAGGCATGGATCCCTGGGGCCCAGCTGAGCTATATTTGCATACCTGCCCACATCTTAAATTTACATTTATTCACATAATTTTACACAAAGTTCTGCCTCCTTCTGCATGTGACTTAATACTGCTCTGCATCTCCCCAGCACATACTTTAATTCTGTCCTCCCAACACACTATTTAAAGGCCCAATTCTGCAGCTGCCCGTTGCCCTGCTCTCTGTGCTAGGGCCTGGAGATGTTCCCCCTAGGGATGGGGCCTCTGTTGGAAAAAGCCATGATTCAGCAATTTAATTGTGGCTCTTATTTAAGGAAAGAAAATGTAAAAGGAAGCATCTTAATTTTTTACTTTTCTTGCCCTGGAAAATAAGGTATTAACTGTTCATGTCTAACAATTACAACTATAGAAAAGTCAGTGGCCCTTTCTTTTTCAACTTTCATCTCCTTTCTGTGTGTATTCTATGTCTGATGTGACAAAAACAAGATTGTTATGCCATATAGGAGCACCAGTCATGGATCAAGGCCCACTGTGCCAGGTGCTGTATATACACACACACACACACACACACACACACTGTCAGGTGCTGTGTGTACATGTAAACAGCCCCCCCCCCCCAAAAAAAAAGATGGTTCATGCCCCAAGAAGTTTACAACCTAAGTATAAGACAAGAGTCAACAGATAGATACAGACAGACAAATGGGGGAACACAAGGAAACAAACAATATTGGTTAGCACGACAATGGTTTCAGCACACCAGTAGCTTAACCATTGTTTTTATTGTTTTTTTAAAAGGCATCATGGCAAAGGAAAGCTTTACGGGAGGATCTGAAGGAGAAAAATAAGATAGCTTTGTGGCTGTTTACAGAGAACTCTCCTCCCAAGATTTGTCAAGAACAAATCGTGTCAAACCAAACTCACAGCTTTCTTTGACAAGGTAACAAGCCTTGTGGATGGGGGGAAGCAGTAGATGTGGTAATATTGACTTTAGTAAGGCTTTAATACTGTCTCACATGACATTCTCATAAACGAACTAGGGAAATACAACCTAGATGGAACTACTAGAAGATGGTGCATAACTGGTTGGAAAATCGTTCCCATAGAGTAGTTATCAGTAGTTCAGTCATGCTGGAAGGGCATAATGAGTGGGGTCCCACAGGGATCAGTTCTGTGTCTGGTTCTGTTCAATATCTTCATCAATGATTTAGATAATGGCATAGAGAGTACACTTATAAAGTTTGCAGATGATACCAAGCTGGGAGGGGTTGCAAGTGCTTTGGAGGATAGGATTACAATTCAAAATGACCTGGACAAACTGGAGAAATGGTCTGAAATAAATAGGATGAAATTCAATAAGGACAAATGCAAAGTACTCCACTTTGGAAGGAACAATCAGTTGCACACATACAAAATGGGAAATGACTATCTAAGAAGGAGTACTGTGGAAAGGGATCTGGGGGTCATAGTGGATCACAAGCTAAATATGAGTCGAGTGTAATACTGTTGCAAAAAAAGCAAACATCATTCTGGATGTATTAGCAGGAGTATTGTAAGCAAGACAAGAGAAGTAATTCTTCTGCTCTACTCTGTGCTGATTAGGCCTCAGCTGGAGTCTTGTGTCCAGTTCTGGGTGCCACATTTCAGGAAAGATGTGGACAAATTGGAGAAAGTCCAGAGAAGGGCAACAAAAATGATTAAAGGTCTAGAAAACATGACCTCTGAGGGAAGATTACAAAAATTGAGTTTGTTTAGTCTGGAGAAGAGAAGACTGAGTGGGGGCATGATAACAGTTTTCATGTACATAAAAGGTTGTTACAAGGAGGAGGGGGAAAAATTGTTCTTAACTTCTGAGGATAGGACAAGAAGCAATGGGCTTAAATTGCAGCAAGGGAGGTTTAGGTTGGACATTAGGAAAAACTTCCTAATTATCAAGGTGGTTAAGCACTGGAATAAATTGCCTAGGGAGGTGGTGGAATCTCCATCACTGGGGATTTTTAAGAGCAGGTTGGACAAACACCTGTCAGGGATGGTCTAGACAATACTTAGTCCTGCCTTGAGTGCAGGGGACTGGACTAGATGACCTCTCGAGGTACCTTCCAGTTCTATGTTTCTATGATTCTAAGTGTGAGGGACAGATAGGAAGAAAGCATGAAGGTGCTTGCTTCAAAATTTAACACGTAGGAGATCAAGGCTGGCATCATTGGCAGAAGCAGGCAATGGCATCTCAATAGCTTATGAGAAGGGATAGATCGGGTGGAAACTGGCCATGTAGGGCTTTGAAAGTGAAGACAAATAGCTTATGTTTGATGCAACAAAGAAGGGGGAGCTACTGGAGGGATGCAAAGAGGGGGATGCCATGGTCAAACTGACAAGCTACGTAAATGATCCTTGCAACAATATTCTGCAGGGATATGAGTGGGGCAAGATTACATTTGTCAAGGCCAGAGAAGAGGATGCTGTAGTAGTAACTGAGAAGATGGGAAGCTGAATGAGAGGGTGGTTTGTTTTTGTTTTTTAAACTATTTATTTTTTTTACTCTGGTATAGAGTGCTGGATTCTATTCTGTTCTATTCCATTCTGTTAACAATGATTAAGTATGTTTTGATTATAGAATCATTATTGCTGGCACTGATATATGAAATGGAAAAAGCCTACCTCATCTCTCAGGTTCAAGGTAGAGCTTCAGCAGTGCCAGCCCCAGGGTTTAAAAATAATTAGTCAATCCCCCTAAGTCATAAGATTGGCTTCAAAATCATATTCTAAAAATAATAATTTTAGGATTCTTTTAATTTTACTTCTGTTTTTTCAGCTTTAGGGGTCATATTTTCAAGCTTTTCTTGAGACCCACAAAGGCTAGATACTTTGTTTTTTAATGATAGCTGAGATTTTGCTCTTAATAACATGACTCCAGAAGCTGGGTCTTTTAGAAAAATCATCAAATATAAAAAGATTCAATATTATGAGCATTGGCAACACTGGAATTTGCAGTTAAGAAAAAACTCATCTCTTTCCTTAGAGTAAATTGATCATTAGGAGATACACATGGATGTCCGACAATACGAAAGCAATTACTCGTGCTTAAAACTGAGCACATGCATAAGTGTTTGTATGAACAGAGCTTTAGAAAGCAAAAAGAAAAATGAATGTGAATTACGATGTAGAAGAAAACAAATTATCATATCCTAATGCCACTATATAAATCCATGGTGTGCCCACATCTTGAATACTAAGTCCAGTTCTGGTTGTCCCATCTTAAAAAGGATATAGTGGAACTGGAAAAGGTTCAGAGAAGGGCAGCAGAGATGATCAAGGGCACGGAATGGCTTCTATATAAGGTGAGACTAAAAAGATTAGGGCTGCTCACCTTAGAAAAGAGGTGACTAAGGAGGAGATATGATAGAGGTCTATAAAATCATGAATGATGTGGAAAAAAGAATGGAAAAGTGTTATTTATCCTTTCCCAAAACACAAAAACCAAGGGTCACCCAATGAAATTAATAGGCTGTAGCTTTAATATAAACAAGAGGAAGTACTTTTCCACACAACATACAAGTAACCTGTGGAACTCATTGCCATGGGATGTTGTGAAGGCCAAAAGTATAACTGGGTTTAAAAAAGAACTAGATAAGCTCATGGAGGATAGGTCCATCAATGGCTATTAATCAAGCTGGCCAGGGATGCAACCTCATGCATGGAGTGACCCTAAACATCTGACTGCCAGAAGCCAGGATGGGGTGGATCACTCCATCTGCTCTGTTATGTACTCTCCTACTGAAGTTGTGGTAGTGGCCACTGTTGGAGACAGGATTTGGGTTAGATATACCACTGGTCTAACCCAGTATGGCAGTCCTTATGGTCTTATTTTCCTATTTAAACATTAACATGCACACTAACTAGTCTTTTTAATGTATTTGTGTGTGCATTTGACTTTGCTTTGGAGTGATTACATATAGTTCCTTGCAGAGATGGATTGTTTAGAATTAATTGAAATATTATATTACTGATTTTTTGAAGACCTTTACTAACCTGTCTGAAAGTAATGGTTGGTTGAGCTTCCATTATGTATATTACTAATCTGAAGCAATGCGATGATTTTTTTTTTTTTTTTTTGCAAAGATAATTGTTAAGTTGTCATGTAGAGAGTTTCTCTAAATGGCTTCCTGGCATTTTAAAGGACAAAAGAAACTTCACATAAGTAACAGGTTATTAGAAATGGATTGATGTTTAATTATTCACAGCATCAGAAATGGAAATTTAGTTCACAATGGAATTCTTCAGAAAACTATAGCTACATTATTTACATAAAGTAACATCTGAAATTTGCTGTTGGCCATGTTGCCCCTTTATAATCCCTTATGTAAGTATTACAGCAGTAGCTTTTTGAAGGATTCCATTAGGATTTGAATTGTGTTCATTCTGATGCTGCGAGTAATTGGGCAAAATTCAATATAATGAATTGTTTCTTTTGGCCCCTTAAATATCAAAGATCCTTCCTAAGGGGATATGTGCTTGACATCTTTCCAGTAATCTTTTTCTGTTTCATTCTCTAATGCTGTTTGCATGACATTGGCATTCAATTAATACTCTAATTAGGAGCTAATCTGTTTTTTTAAACCTATATTTTCCTTTGGAGAGCACAGCAGAATGATGGGATTTTTATAATGATAAAAGATACTTTTTCTGTCTTGGAATGCAAATCTCTTCTGAAATGAAACGTACAAGGAGGACTGTGTTCCATTCTGCTCCCAAATAAATGCTTTTCTTAGCAGCAGTAAGACAAAAATCATCTCTGCTGTAATGGCATCTGCATCAGTGGAGCTATGCCATGGATGATCTTGACCCCATAATTGCACTGACGTACTGCATTGGAACCCAATCCAGCTCCCTTTGAAATCAAAGGGAGTCTTTCCATTGACATTAAACAGGAATGGAATTCCTATGATTTCTTTAATTGTGATTTCACATTACAATAACATTGCTGGATGGCTAGTAGTTAGTCTCATAAAAGTACTAATGTTGTTCTAATTATTTAATTACAATTAATTTTTAACAAAGTTCAGGTAAAATACCAAAAGTCCATATAAAAAGGTGTTACAATGAAAAATCACATGATGCTGTCCAATAAATATCACTTTATCTGTATCCTAACAACTTCCCTCTTCACACAAATAAGAGTTGAAGTATTTTCATAGTATTCATGGAATCATATGGGGCATACCAGTTGCATAACAGGGAAAGTCCTGATGGACAATGACCTGGCCTCAGTTAGACACAGTTTTGTCACCTCCTGGCTGGACAACAGCAATGCAATACACCTGGGGATGAAGACATCAGCACTTATGAAATGCCAACTAGTACAGAAAACTTCAGTGCATCTCCTCACCAACACTGGCTACCATGAGCATATCAAACCTGTCCTCCAACCTCTACATTCACTTCCCATAGAATAGCGAGGCAAGCTCAAGGTCTTGGTCCTTATCTTCAAGTGCTCTGTCTAAAAGATTGTGTAAGGCTCCAGGCTGAAGACCACAGCTGACAATTTGCCCCTCAGGCACAAAGGGTTCACTTCTCTGTGCGGGAGAGAATTTTGTTGGGGTCTAGTCTGAGGCTGTGGAATAACTCCCATGGGAACCAAGGAACAGCACAAATGTCACTGCCTTCTATTCCAAGTGCAAGTCACACTTCTTCAACCTGCTTTCTCTATCATAAACACAAAGCAGTATCTACATAACCCCCACCTCCCAAAAAAATCCTCTACATCTAATAAAACCCTACAGAGCACACATAGTTTGCCTCCTCTGGAAAGGCTGAGAGAGAAAGTGAACTACATGCAACAGATGTTAGTTACATTGCTTAATGCACTACTGGAATGCACTCAGATACTACAGGATGAAGGCAGTGCAAAAACCTATGCAGAACAGAACAGACTAGAATAGGTGCCTCAAGTTAGGTACCCAAAATCAGTGGCTAGTTTTAACAAATTTGGCCTATGTGACTGGCCCAAATTTACACAATAATCCATTGGCAGAGTTGGGAACAACTCATGTCTCTCAATTCCTATGCTCAAACCACTAGAAAACATTGCTTTCCTGCAACATCAACTGACTAGTTTTTGTTATTTGTGGATGCTGTTACAGTTTGGTGGGAAGAGGCTCACTCAAGTCATATGTATGGTACATGTAGGGCTATTATGTTATCTGTTTCTTTTACTGATTATTAGATATAATTAAAGTTAGTTCTAACTTTTCCACAGCTATTTTTCTTAGGTTTAGGATTTTTCTGGCAGTACACACAAAACCTCTGCTAATGAAAGCAAATGTCTACATGGAATGCTAAACTTTAAGAGGCAGAAGAATTTAAAATAAAAATAATTCCCTAATTAGAAAAATATAATTTCACTTGGCCTGCCCCAGGTCTTGGCAGACAGCATCCAGCTGATATGTATATACAAAACCAATGATACCAGTCTTTTAGTTTCAGGAAAGGGCTAACTCTTAATCCTCTGAAGATAAATCTGAGAGCACTTAGCTGCTTAGTGAGAGCAAGTTCCTATTTCTCCCTGAAAGCCTGCTCTCCTTCCCTCCCACCCCTGCATCCTGAGCAGGTATGAGAAGCTAGAAGTCTGTCCTTTCCCTCTCCCCCCCCCCCCGACTTCAGAACCAGGGAGGGTTGAAGGAGCAGGAGCAGCTGAATGAGCCAGCATGACAAGTGGAAATGGATGGGAGAGGGCAGCGGAGGAACCAGGAAAGGGAAGGCAGCTGGGACAGCCTGAGGAAGGTGGGAAGTTTTTGATGAAGTGAATGTGGGGAGTGAGTTAGAGATCCTGGAGTGTGTCCTCCATCATTATGCCCTGGCTTTGCATTAGTTTCCATCCTTCTGCCCAGCTCCCTTCTTAGCCTTGCCCCTCTATACTGCTCCTGGTGCCGTTTCCCCATTCTGTAAAGGGACCGCTCAGTGCACAAGAAACCCACTTTACTTGCAGAACTGCAGGCCGGAAACCTGCTGCTTTATCCAACTACATGCAAACAGAGAAAGAGAGAGAAAACATACACTAAACAAGAAGGGAGGGATGGACCATGATTCCAACCCATAATACTGTCAGTAACACAACTAACCACTGGATGACAACTTTACTACATTGCCTCCCACTTCATTCAGTGCCACTCATTCAAACCTCAAGACCATTCCCAGCCTGTGTGTGATGGATTTGATAAACAGGACGGAGACTACAACTTCCATCAGCCTTCTCCCCACTACATATTCCCCTACTTGCTGGCCAGGTAAGGTCCTGCACCTGGCCAGCCTTGGTTCGAAAGCAGTGGCTGCCTGGCTAGCCAGGAGCTGCAGGAAGCTGGATGAGAGAGGAATCCCCGGGAAATATACGTAGAGTCACGTGTGGAACAGTGCAGAGGGAACCCAATGAGAGAGACACCACTAAGTGATCCTGACCTGGAAACCTGCAAGCTCCTGTTTGCTTGAATAGAGACTGGACTGCAGAAGGTTCCCCAGACATTAGACTTGAGAACCCTGACTCACTTGGGCTGCCCCAGGGATCCAAATAGAAATTGCTATTGCTCATTTTGAACTGTAATTGAAGGGAATCTGCAACCTTTCCCTTTCCTGTCAGGCCTAGTAAAATACCCTCTCCCATAACCATGTGTCTGACAGGTTATTGGGACCCACCAGGGTTAGTTCTACAAGGCCTAGCTGTTGAAGCAGCTACAGTGCTCAGAAGTTGTGGTACACCTGGCATGCTACTGGTACCTGTAGGGATTTGGTGTATCCCGGCCATGAGTTCCTGTAATAATTACACTTGTCACCATGGCACTGGAGCAGACACTGCTGCCTCCTTCTCCTCCCAGCTGCTTCACACTAGATAAGACAGAAAGAGCAGAGAAAGTAGAGGAAAAGAGACCACCTGGTTGCTTGCAGTTCCTCTGCCAGTACAGCTCCAAGTGCCCTGGAGGAGAAACTATCCGTGCAGCACTTCTGGATGTGTGAGAGGTATGAGGGGGCTGCCAAATGTGGCAGTGTCAAGAGAAGTATCACACATGATAGCCCTGGACATGTCACTAGCTATGTAGTTCCAATTCCCAGCTTCTGACGTGTCCCACCTGTTTCCTCTGCAGTCTCCAAGAAGAGATTTTTTTCAAAGGCACAAACGAGCGTTAGAAACCAACCCCCTTTTGACTTCTGATTCTTTGGGGAATATCTTATTGGAGAGGTGAGTCTTGCAGAGTCATCTGAAGATGGCAAAGGTAGGTCTCTTCTTGATCACCTAGAAGACCAACTACTGGGAAGATTTCCACTGGCATATGTATGTGAATTCCACACTATTACTCATGCTAACAATAATCTCTTTACTTCAGATTTTTGTGCTTTTACTGGTGCTAGATTTAAAGTCCTGGAGTGGGAAATTTATCCAAAGGATGAGTACAGCATGGTCACCATTAGCATGGACTTTGTTGTACTGCCCTACCTATGCTCCTTATACCTGAACTGAAGAAGAAACTACAGGGATAAGAAAGTAATTCAGCCTTCATGTGTATCCTATCTTTGGTCTTTCCTAAAACTGGCTAGTAGTGCTAATTGTAACGATGTTTTTTGGTAACGGACTAAGAGCATTCACTGATTTCATAGAGGCCACTGAACAGCCATTGGATGATAATGACCTACAGTCAATAACCACCTAGGCTGGATTCAAATCAGTGACCTAGAAGTCTAGAAACAGTTATTTTTAGTCACTTCATCTACAGTCTCCTTCAAGGCTGTTACTTTTCCTCAGAGAAACTTGCCTGTGTAATGCTAAAGAAGCAAAGGTGATCCCCAGTTACATGTTACCAGAGCAGCATGTGATGTGAAGTCTGCTATTATGTAGAGTGACAAAAGGATATTTGTGGTCTTGGGGCTGCCAATACAGGCAAAGATCTAGTGGCACATTCCCAAACTGAGTGTGCAGGGAAAATCATTAAGGCTGGAGAAGTGGAGAGCAATTGAAAAGTAGTGAGGAAGAACTGAAGAGCAAAGGAGGAGAATAGCAGATTATGGAAGAGATTAGAGGGTGAAAAAAAGGAGGCGACGAGGGGCAAACTGGAAGGTAGAGCTGTGACAAAAGAAGCCATATTAATTCTGGCAAGCCCAAAGTTTTGTTATTAGCTCATTTGTCTTTCACACTACAAAAGCCTAATCATCACCATCTTAAATCATATGACACAAACCACGACTATCTAGTAGTGCACCAGTTGCTTTTTCTACACAGTAGCACATTCAAAGAACAATTTGTACACGATTATCACTCTTGTGAACTTCTCATTATCGATCCCCAAGCAAAAGCTGGAACTGCTCTAGCCATTGTTTATTGACCACCTAACCTCAGCCCTACTTCTATCACTGAACTTACTGATTTTGTAATTTTACTGCTAATGAAATCTGACCACATTTTAGCTGTAGGAGGATTTTAGTGTCTGTAGTGATGTTGCAAGGTTGGTGCTAGAGATTCCAATTATGTTACACCACTTCCAGCAGCAAATTCATTTTCTGCTCATGTAGAGGGACATACTCTGAACCTAGTTTGCCCACAATATTCACTTTGAATTGAAGAAACTAATTTTTTTTCTGATAATGCCTCTCTCTCTCTCTGTCTCTCTCTCTCTCTGCATCTTAGACCTATCACGTTATTATCTGAGGTCCTGGTTTAGGAAAATACTTAAGCATGTGTTTAAGTCTGTCTGTCTGTGTTCAGGAAAGCACTTAGGAACATGCTTAACTTTAAATACATGCTTAAGGGATTTCCTGAATTGAGGCATATGATCTTCTCAGCTGTATTAGATCAAAATAATGAAGCCCTAGTGGATCATATGGAGTCTACAGCCATGGAAGGGAAGAGAGAAGGAGATTTTGCATGGTTTAAATGCATAATCATGTTAAGGGGAGAGGTAAGGTTGGAAATTTCTTTTTTTCCCCCTCCCTTAATTTTAAAAAAATATTTCTATCCTGAATAATAATAATAATAGTGTCAAATTGTGGTGGAAATGCTTCCTCAAAAAGGAAAGTCTTGCTGTGTGCCTGAAAGGTGGTCAGCTGCGGAGTTAGTCTGACTTCCTACAGGAGCTTGTTCCACAACCTGGCGTCATCAAACTGACAGTACTTTTTCTCCAGTTCTCACATTCTTCATGCTGGGCTTTGTCAACTGTCTTGTCCCAAAGGAGGGCAACTATCTTGGCAGGTCATGGAGGTAAATACAGTCATTGATGTTGCTGGGTCCTGGTCCATTGATGGCTTTGTAGAGCAAGACTAAGGCCTAAGGCTCATTGCCAAAGCACACCTCTTTGTTCAACATCAAATCTCTTAAAAATATGATGATAAGGACTACATAGGACTCATAGTCAGGTCACCTAAACTAAATCATACTACTAATATTCAGAAACACTGTCTGCTTGCTATTAAAATATTCATCAGAACAAAAGATGGGCCCAAGGTGTGTGATTAGGAACTGGATCCAAATTTTGAATTCCTTAAAGTTTGTGTGTACTTACAGCTGGGGATTTGTTTGTCCCATTATAGAACCAGAGATCAGCAGAGAAATGTGGATCCAGATTCTGAGCCACTCTCCCTCTCCAAGGTCTTTGTATGGCAGTGTTTTAATTTGGGACCCAAATGAGAGCCAAATGTAGAGTATAGCTAGACTGATCATTTCTATTATCCTGCAAACACTGACAAATTTAATACAATACATAAAAATAAAGATCCTTTATACGGTGTATCACAGAAGATTCGAGAGAGGAACAGAAAGAAAGAATACATAGAGGGGAAAAAACATTTTCACAGACTGGAGTCCTTCCATACAAATAAACCACTCAGCACAAAAAGCCCCAGATTGTGATCAGAGCCTCTGGGTGAAATTACAATACAAATAATAAAGAATAATTAATGCCTTAATCTCTCCTTGACTGGATTGTCCTGGTTTGCCACACAGAATACCAAGCTCCCTGTGATGGGGGTATCCATGCCATACAGGATTGGAAGGGGTTAAGTTGGCCAGGCTAGCCAATCAACTCCCCAGGCTGCACCTGGAAGAGGAGCTGGGGAGCAGGGAACTAACTGAATGCATGCAGGCTCACCTGTGTGAGAACACCGCGGGCCTATGAAGCCAAGAAGCTGGCTAGACAAGAGTTTGCAGGAAGACAGGGAAGCAGGTTATAGCCACTCCCTGGGTGGAGGAAGTTGGAGGAGAAAGAGAAAGAAACCTTGGCCTGGAACCAGGTGTAGAGGGCAGGCCTGGTGGGGGTGGCTTGCGGGGGCTATAGCCACCCCAAATTTTGCCTTCGCTACCCCCCATACAAAGGTTATGCAGAAGTAAGAGTAGCATGGTATGGTATTGCCACCCTTACTTCTCCACTCCTGCTCGTGGCAGTGCTGCCTTCAGAACTGGGCAGTTGGAGAGTGGCAGCTGCTGACCAGTGCCCAGCTCTGAAGGCAAAGCAGAGAGAGTGGTGGCTGCTGGCTGGGCATTCAGCTTTGAAGGCAGTGCTGCTGCCAGCAGCAATGGAGAAGACAGTGAGAGGAAGCAAACCAAACCCAGTTCTGCTGAGAAAGTACTGAGGGAGCCTGGGGAGTAGCTGTGCTGTGAGCCCCACCTACCAAGCAGAAGCAGGAAGTTTGCAGCCACGCTCAGGGCTGCAAAACTTTCTGGTGCCTGGAGGCTGGGTGGCATTTCTCCTCCGTTCACAGCATCAGCATCTAGGTATGTGGGTTCTTGGGTTGCAGCCTGTTGGCTGACTCACACAGAGGCACCTGGCTCAGGGATTTGCGGAGCACTTCGGGGCAGACAGATTGACAGGGGATGTATTGGGGTCCTCATGGTAAAACATACACACACACACACACAGCTGTACTGCTAAGCTACCCTCCAGCTCCTTGGCAGTTCAGCCATGACTGTGGAGTTTGTGCTTTTCCCCCGCTCCATGTCACCAAAGGGCAGAGATGGAGAGTGATGCTGGGCAAGTGTTTGGCAAGCTAAGCTCTGCCTGAGGCCGCAGCATCCTCCCTCTGCAGTCTCCTGGCTACCTCTCCAAATGTATTAAAGATATTGTTAAAAATAAGTAAGTATGTGTGCCCACAAGATGTATAATTCAGCCCCCCCCCCTCAATTTTCTGTGTAGCCCACCTCATCCCCACACTGGAAAGAGGCTGGCACTGCCACTGGGAAGTGGCAAGGGTGAGGGAGACAGGATGCTAGAACAATTTGTATAGTGCGGGGGTGCTGAGAGTCATTGAACCAATACTATAAACCTTGTAAATGATGGAAACCATTACAAGCCAGGGGGTGCGGCAGAGGCTGAGTTCTTGTTGAGTTAAGACCCTGCATAGCAAGGATACAAAGTAGAGTATATTTCAGGTTAAAATTTAAGACTAATCTTTCACAGATTCCAGCTTACTGCAGTTCCAGTCAAGAATTGTGGCTCTATGCCAGACTGTTTCCCTCAAGCTTTATCTTTCTAGGAGGCTAGCTCTTTGCTTTTGCTGAATTCTCATTTAAACAACATTTTTTGCATTCTGTGGTATGTCTTCAAAACACATTTTTCTTTTTCACAGGTGGGCTGGTTTTTGTTTTGGGCCTTTTTAAGAATATAGGGATTGCCTTGCATTATCAGACCAGGGGTCCATCTCTTCCAGGATCCTCTCTCCAACAGTAGCCAGCACCAGATGCTTTTGAGAAAGGTCCAACAAACCCCACAATATGCAGATGTGAGGTAATTTATTCTGATGATTTTTTCCACCTTAACCCGTAGCAGTTTAATGACTACTGAAATAAAAACTGAAAATATTGTAGCAATATAATCTAGGCCTAATCAAGTTATACTACATTTGCTTCTCAACAGTTTGCATAATTCTAGTTGTCTTTCTTAAGTGAAGCATATATGGCTCTACTTCCTTACTTGCTTGCTTTTTTTCTGTAATGTGCATGGCATATAAACAGAGAAATTAAATAAAAAATATAAACACTTGCTGGAAGGATGTGATGTCACCAGGACCAGCTCCAAGCACCAGCCCAGCAAGCAGGTGCTTGGGGCGGCTAATGGAGAGAGGCGGCAGGTCCGGCTCTTCAGCGGCGAATCCCTCACTCCCTCTTGGAGCGAAGGACCAGCTGCCAAATTGCCGCTGAAGAGTGAAGCGGCGGCGGCAGAGCTGATCACGGCTTTTTTTTTTTTTTTTTTTTTTTGCTGCTTGGGGTGGCAAAAACCCTGGAGCCGGGCCTGGATGTCACACTAACTTATTTCTTAGAATTCAGAATGATAACGCACAAAACCTCCAAAACACACAGAGAAAACAGGCTGCTTCCTAAGACACAACTCACCTCACCTGTCTGTCTGCTGACTGCCTCTGCTTGCATGCTTTCCTGCAGAGCCCCCTAGCCTGCAAGCAGGACCAAGAACCCCCTGATCATTTAAAGTGATAGCTCTAACATTTTAATACAGTTTTCCATACACCATATTAGCAAAGCAAATATATGGAAGAAGTCTGGCCCAGATCCTCAATGGCTACTTAGGCTCCTAACTTCCATGGAAATCAAAGCCTAAATACCTTTGAAGATCTGGGCCTCTCTTGTCCTTAAATTAAAGGGATCAAATGTTGTTTTGGCATATGCTTCACATGGACTGCCAAAGGCTTCGGACAAGGATTACATAAATCTATTCTTAGCAACATGTATGGAATTATGGATGTTGAAGGTTCTATTTCATAAATTAAGAGCCTAGGATAATTTCAGCTGCTGGAGTTGAATATGAGCTCTTGTCATCTTTCAGCAATAGCAAAATTGAGTATAGTTGAACTCTCGTGTTTATCGAACTGTGTTTATGGGGAATTTGCAGATATAGCAAATGTTTTTTTCAGATTATTGACACCTTTCAATTTATGTTAGCCACATGAAATAGTCTTAGTAAGAAAGTATTCTAAATATATTAAAATTTGGGAAAAAACAAAAACAAACCCTAAGTCCCTTTTTAAAAAAATCAAAGGAAGTTTTATATTATAATTTATGGACCAGGGTGGAGTGACCAGAGATGAAGTTGGACCTTAATATTTAAATAACACTTAAGAGTTAAGACAGAAAAAGCTTGTGGATTCCAAGTTCAGGTTCTTGTGCTTTGGCACAGTAGCGCAAATAGTATCATCACACATTTTTCTGAAAGCAAAACATTACTTAGGGCTCAATTTTGCAAGCCTTTCCTCATGCAATTTTTACTCTGTGAGTGGTCGACGTTTATCTAAGTACCCTCGTTGTCTTCAATATGACAACTTGTGTGTTTGCAGAATCGAGCCACAAGCTGTACCAATTTGACTTAAAGAAGCAATGACAGATGTAAATGGCTTTCCTTCCTTTTCTTTAGTTGAAGTAAGCACCTTTAGCTAAACAATAGTGGAAGGCTATGTGGTACAGGAGCTAGGGCATTCAGGAGGTCTGGATTCTATTTTTGGGTTTGCCATGGACTCACTGTTTGATCTTTGCCAAATTACTTAGGCCCAAATATTTTTGGGGAAGACTTTGAAAGATGCACAGAGCAATTACACACTCCATTTTCATTGACATTCAATGGAAATTGAATGACTAATTGCCCTCTGTGCCTTTGAAAGTCTCCCCTGAAGTGCCTAAACTTAGGTAAGTTGCCTGAATTTCAGAGGTACTTGAGCACCCACTGCTTCAACGCTAGCACCTCTCAAAATATCAAGCCACTCAGGCCAAGAATTTCCAAAGAGGTTGCCTAAAAGTAAGTTCCTTAATCCATATTGAGGTTCCTAAATAAGTGGCCAGATATTCAAGAGTGCTGAGCACCCAGCAGCTCCCATGGAAGTCAATGGGACTACTTATGTGAGTAAAGTTACTCATGTGTGTAAGTGTTTGTAGGATCAGGTCCCCTATAACAGTGGCAGCTCCAGGCACCAGAGCTCCAAGCGCATGCCTGGGACGGCAAGCTGCGGGGGGGCACCCTGCCTGTTCCTGCGAGGGCGGCAGCCTTCGGTGGTGCACCTGCGGGAGGTCCACCGGTCTCGCAGATTCGGCGGCAATTTGACGGCGGGTACCCTGAAGCCGTGGGACTGGCAGACCTCCTGCAGGTATGCCGCTGAAAGCAGCCTGACTGCCGTGCTTGGGACAGCAAAATACATAGAGCCGCCATTGCCCTATAAGTAGCCCTTTAAACAGGATACTTTTTAATTTTTATACATCACCATTTAACTAGAACAACTTAAATATGAATAAAGGTATAGATACCTTCTTGAGATAGCTGATCTGTTTATGGTTTGTACTTATTCCTCTGCTTGTTTACCATTCCATGAGAGGCAGAGATGTCTTTGGCTGGTCACCATGATATTTTCAATTAAATGCTTTTTTCCCTGACAATCTTTTCCCCCCCCCTCTAGTGCTTCTTTTTTATTACTGGCCTGAGCTTTCTTTAGCCAGATTCACTGTGCTCCCTGGGCCTTGGAATTTTATAAGGCTCATATTTAAATCTGCCATTCATTTCTGTTGCTACCTTACTTCATAAACAAGAAGCCTTTGAAATTGATGTGACATGGCCACAGAAAGCAGTGAAAATGTCATTTAAAATAGTTGTCGCTCAGTGCCAGTATATTGAGAAACTAATAATACGGGCAGCTAAAATTAGCCCACATTTCAAGGAAGGATCCTGCTTTTTCCTTGGTAGAGTTGAAAGTCACATTCCTGCACTGCACCTTTCCCAGAAATCGTTGCATGTTATTTTCACTACTAGGTTTTGCTGCGGCATTCTCTTGCCCTTTTGAGTATGCTCCCATGATGGTATAGACCAGAGGTTCTCAAAGTTCATTGCACCGCAAACCCCTTCTGACAACAAAAATTACTACACAACCCCCGGAGGGGGCACCAAAGCCTGAGCCTGCCCGAGCCCCATGGAAGCCTGAGCCCAGGGTGGTGGGGCTCGGGCTTCAGTCCTGGGTGGTGGGGCTCAGGCTTCAGCTTTGGCCCTAGGCCCCAGTCAGTCTAACGCCAGTCCTGGTGACCCCCATTAAAATGGGGTCATGACCCACATTGGGGTACCGACCCACAGTTTGAGAACCGCTGATATAGGCAAGGATCAGAGTATGCTGGGATTCCACAATTGGGCTCACCACAGTAATGGTGAGACTATGGTATCACTATGCATTTTAGTCCCAACTGCCAAACACTACTGCACATGTTTAATTAAAGTTAAACTTTAAATATTAAAGTTGGCTTCAGTGGGATTTCCTCACGTGCTTGAAGTTAAGCACGTGCATAGGAGTTTGCAGGATGAGGGCCCTAATTTATTGCTGATAAAGAAAAAATATTGCCTCTTGAGTTATAAAGATTTCTCATTATTTTGCCTTGAAATGAAGCAGTTTACTGTATTAGCTGTGCTTTGATCACAGCTATATATCCAGAGAACATTTCACCTGTATTTCAGGCTTTGATGTCAATGTTGCCTGCACAGTATATATAAGATAGCAGTCATTTGTTCCTTCATCCCACAGCCACTATTCAATTCCCAAATGGTCCTAGCCAACATTTTTTTGGCAGGATTTTAATCTGTCTATCCCTTCATATCAGTGACATATTATCTGCACAATGACTTTAACTGCGTGATGTCAACTTCTTTGGACAAATAGTCCAGCCTTATATGCACCTGTGAGAGCCCTCTACTGAGCTTGATTAATGACCTTGCACTAGTGGACATTGGAAGACTCTTACATTTAAAGGCATATCTTTATCCTTTCCCCTCTTCCTAGTTATTCTTTTTTCATTGATAGACATTTTTATTTCATAGGCTTTAGTTGTTAAGTGGTTGATGCTGATGTCCGCAGTAACTTCATTTCAGAGCATGCCACAGTTTTAGTTAGTTTTGCTGAGGATCGAACTCAGTATGACCTAGTGGCTCAGCCACTAGAAGAGTATTGAAGAGACATAGGTTCTGGTCCATGGCTCTGCTGTGATCTTGGGTATGAAACATGGGAGGGCAAAGCTCCTCATTTCACAGCTTATTTAAAATATAAATCAGAGTCATGACCCCCCCAGAGGAGAGGAGGTCACAAACAGGAGTCGGAGGGTTCCAACCACCATATCCTTCCCATACTGAGAAATGGGAATTTAAATGCTCTATTTTATACAACGTCTCCATATTCATTATTTGCAGCTAAGCAAGAGGTTTTTATTTCACAAAGTAATAAATGAGGGAGATTGGCTGCATGTACATTAATCCCTACAGTTAATGTGAAAGGAGATAGGTACATAGATAATGCAATTACCACTGCTTTCTCAGAGTTTTATTTAAAAAGCAAACCAAACAAATACATAACTCTTTGCCTCATATCAGATAATTGCTCTACCCTAATGGAGGAATTTGTGAGTTGGATCATTGTCGTGGTTTTGGACCAAGAGCTGAGGGAACAGCCTAATACATTTATCCAGCTAGAGAAAGTTATCTCTGCAATTGTCCAGCTCAAGTTGCTCAGGGCCCTGTTAGGTTTGGAGCTGCTGTGTTAAACAGTTGAGGCAATCTTTGGTTCCTGGCTCATTTGGAGTATACAATCAATCTTTTCCTGGGAGACCTCTCCCACTATTTATTGAAGTTAGCCCTTATTTCTTTAATACCAAAATCTGGAAGGGACCCTGAAAGCTGCATCTCTTTTGGCCTCATTTCCTTCCTGAATGTAGATGTTAAATTTATGTCTAAAATGTTGGCCTCTTCTCCTCACCCCTTTGGTTAAATTAAATCATATTGGCCTTGTCCTAGGCTGCCACTTGGTGTGGGATCTATGAAGGACTTAGGCATTGCAGCACTGAGCACCTAACTTCCAGGCTCCTAGAAAAGTGCGGGAACAACATTGTGAGCCAAAGAGCTGAGTTAGGAGCTGTAAGCGTGCGCAGAATCACCTGGCAGTACCTCTTGCTGGTTGTCTCAGGGAATTAGCTCTTTGACCCAAGAGCACCCTCTGCAGGCTAGTGTCCTGCTTGCCGCTGGGCCTGAGTCCCTCTTGGACACCAGTGCCCCTTTTATCTGGGGTGCTGCCCCCTGGCAATACCTCCACACTCTGCCTCTGGGTCTCCCCTCTGTGGGGAACCCCCAACCCTCTAATCCCCACCTTGCCTCATCAACAAGCCCTTGCTCCCTGGGGAAGACTGCAGTGTAAAAGGCCACTCATCACAGGCAAGGTTGGGTCTGGACCTGCTGCCTCTCTCTGCAACCCAGTGCCTCAGAGAAGGTCCTGCAGCCTAGGGAGTTGCCAGCCTGGAGCTCCCCAACCCCACCTCACTCTAGGCACCCTGAGCTTCCCAGCAGCCAGGCCCTTCTCTCTCTGAAGGCAGAGAGAGTCTGCCTGTGTGCGTGGCTCAAAGCCTTTTTATAGGGGCTGGCAGTGGTCTGTTTGGGGCGTGGCTCCCAGCTGTGCCTACTTCTCCAATCAGCCTGGGAGCTGCTTGCCCCAGCCACAGCCCTCTGCTGGGCTGTTCTAAGCACCTCAGGAACCTTCTCCCAGTGCTTAATGTCAGATTCTTTCAGTACATCTTTGCTTCTATGTGTCTGAGAGATCTCCAAGACTTGATGGTTACACTGGATATGGAGAAAGCTTTTTGACAGGGTTGAATGGAGGTCTCCTAGTGAAGTTAATATACAAAGTTTATCAAATTGGTGCAGATTTTATACATTTCTCCCAGAAATGCTGTGACAACCAATGATTTTTGCACCGATTATTTAACTGTAGGCTTAGGACAAGGCAGAGATTTCATCTCTCTCCCTTGCTCTCTGCCTTATAGAAACCGTAACACGGTCCATTAGCTTTCCAGGTTCCATTGAAGGCATTCTGGTGGTTGGAGTCTTTCAAAAGGCAGCTTTTTATGTTAATAACATATCTCTTTTTAAACATCCATCCCAGACTTAATTTCCTTCATCGACCATTGTGGTGAAATTTTAGGTGTCAGAATTCAGCTGTCTGATCTGTTGAAAATCAGCTGTCTGATCTCCAGGGATTCTCTTGTCTGGGAAATCATGTTCTTCTTTTAATTGCAATTTGGGCAATCTCTTTATTAGCTAAGGGTCTCCAGCCCTTGCAGGCTTTCTGATCTGCTTTCTGGCAACTTCTATTCAAAGTTTAACAAAATAAGGGCTCTCCTTTCCTATCCCTAATGGGTAGGGAAAAAACTATTTAAAATATTATTCCCTAAAATACTATGTGTTGCGAATGCTTTCCTAATTTTTAGCCAAGATAGAGGTGTCTGTCTTGGAGGGTGGTGTTCTCTCACTTTATCTGTTATGGCAGACATCCAGGTTTATGTCTATTAAATCTGAAGGGGTTTAAAACAGAGGGAGGTATTGGTTTTCCCTGTACCAGACTCTAGAGTACTGTATGTTAGCTTTGTTTAATCAGTGATTGGATGAGTGAGGTGGGAAAGTAACTATGGTCTAGAAAGGGAGGTAACATGATCTAGTGGATTAGCCACTGGTTTGGGATTGAGCAGACATAAATTCTATTTGTAGTTCTGCTGTGTGACCTTGTGGAAATCACTTCTCCTCTCATCCTTTGTTGCTCTAATTGTTAATTCCCCAGGGCAGAGCTTGTTTCTCACTACAGCAGAACAATCCAATTTATCTGATCTAATTGGCACTGGGGCCAGACTGGATAATCAAAAATTCGGATAATATGGAGAATGGGAAAGTGCGAGGCTGCAGCGCCACCTAGCAGCCACAGGAGAGATTACCCACTTCTGGACCTCTGTATGTTGGTTGTTCAGTTAATAGGGAGAGCTGGATAAAGGAGGGTGGGATAAACATGGTTCTGCTTTATGTGTTTGTACAGCACTGAGTACAGTGGGTCTTTGATTTCACTTATAAATCTATATATGCCTTTCTTGCAAGACATACTAAACTGCAAACATATCAACTCAAATCTTTACTCAGGGCCACATATGGGCGTAGGGAAGTGTATGTAACTTGTTGGGTGAGTCTTTGGTTCTTTGGTCATTTCAGCCTAACATATGTTTCTCCCAAGCCAGGACAGCTCTATCTTTTTAAATTATTGGTGCATGTAGAAATTAACGTTTTGATCCATAGCCCATTAAAGTCAATGGGAGTCTTTCCATTGACCTCAGTAAGCTTTGGATCAGGCCTTTAATGCATTGTCGATATGTTTAATGAGGAAGGTGATGTTCATTCATAGAACTTCAACACACCTTCAATCTCCTTCTAACTAATTATTTTTATTTATTTACATCTTCTGCATTTAAATAATTCACAGATTTGTTAAACTAAAGTGGAATTATCTAGGTCTTCTGGGGAAGCACTCCTAGTCACACCTGGGTCTAATTAGAGGTTTAATTTCCATTCTACATGAAGCTTTAACTAGATCCTGTTATATCTCTGGGGTGTGATAGTGAGAAAGAGCTGGGAGGATTGAGTAGAGCCAGTTACAGAAGAACTGAAATCTTGTTGGATGGTCATAAAGTCTCCAAAGCAAAGGACATGCTGCAGATTCAGAATAAAATAGCTCACAGACTGTATATCACTCCATCTCTCTCTAGTTCAGGGGTAGGCAACCTATGGCACATGTGTTGAAGGTGGCACATGAGCTGATTTTCAGTGGCACTCACACTGCCCAGGTCCTGGCCACTAGTCTGGGGGGCTCTGCATTTTAATTTAATTTTAAATGAAGCTTCTTAAACATTTTGAAACCTTATTTACTGTACATACAACAATAGTTTAGTTATATATTATAGACTTATAGAAAGAGAACTTCTAAAAACGTTAAAATGTATTACAGGCACGCGAAACCTTAGAGTGAATAAATGAAGACTCGGCACAACACTTCTGAAAGGTTGCCGACCCCTGCTCTAGTTGATTTGTTTGTAGCTCTCGGTGTGTTTAAAATAAAGGAAGAGGATTGGTAACTAGGCATGCTACTGGTAGAACTGTCCATGGTCATGCCTTTTGGGCCTGGGTTATTTTAAGAAATATCTGATTGCTTTAGTGTGCTGATTCCAGATCTATCATTCTTCACACTTCTGAGTGACCCCACTTCAACTCCTGACTGTTATTACTATATTATTTATTTGAATTACAGTAGCATCTTGGAATCCCAATCAAGGATCAGGGCCCCAATGTACGGATGAATGATAAAGTAGACAGTCCCTAGCCCAGAGAGCTTACAGTCTACATGTCAGACAGGATGGACAAAACAACAAATGGAGTGGGGGGAAGATGATAGGACAAAATGAGCAGAAAAAAAGAAGTGGTTTCCCTACATTCGAAAGGGTGTGAATTTGGGCCTTTATATGACTTGAAAATTATTTTATTATGTTGGGCACAAGATAATTTCCCCTTCTGTCTCTCTATGGAAAACAGTGTTGTTAACTCTAGTATTGGATTAAATGCTCTTCTCAAAAAACAAAACAAAAACCAGATCCAAGACACAGGGATTTTAAGTAGTATGGAGGCCAAACCTGAATTCTCTTCCAGATAGGGATGATATTAGTTTAGCATTTATATATTAACACAGAAAATGATATTTATTTCCCAAAATATTTGTCTAGGGAACATTTCCACCACATACGATCACAGCTGCCAGTTTTGTCAGAGTTGATAGGGAAAACAGTCTTTTGCAGAAATAAAAAGGGAAATGCAGGTGAGGATTGAAGTGCAGTTGGGAAAACTGTTCAGAAACACTAAGGGCCTGATACAAATCCCAGTTATGTTAATGGGAATCTTTCCATTGTTTACAATGGATTTTGGATCAGGCCCTAGGCTAATAGCTTTTGGCAGTGTGAGTGGCCTCACTTTCACAGTACAAAAATGCATCAAATCTCCTTAAAATTACTTGCAATAAAAGCATACCCGGGAATGAACAAACCAAACTGCCTACCCCCAACGGAAGAGTACATATAAAATCAGCTATAAATATATCTCCCTCTGCAGATCAGCAGAGTTGACTGTAGAGTTTCACCAATTGATAGTCTGTGTCCTGTTAGAGTCTTTTTCCTAAGAATTAATTATACCTGTAATGAAGTGGGAGAATAACATGAATGTTTTTAGCCTCTGCTGTGCTATCTCCTCTGGAATAATTGGCTTTTGTGGGCAGCAGTCTTCTTCCCTGGTGCTAAGTGTAAATCTTTTCAATATATCTCTGATTGAAAATCAGACTGACTATCATTTTTCTACAAGGGATTGAGAGCTACTTTGCTTTTCTTCTGTATAATTTATTTCTGACGAATGGTGCGCTTCCATTACAAGCAATGATCAAATTATGGGCAGGGAGGATAGCAAATTGGAACAAAGATTTTCACAGAAAAAGCGAGACACGCATACAAACAAAAACCCATAAATAGATTTTCTGCTGAGTGTTTACAAAAGCTGATGATTAGTTATTTTTGACATTTTGCCTGGTAAGAGTTTCCTCAAAAGGATGAAAAATTAATGTTCTCTCTAAGAGGACATGGGATAGAGTTCAGCAGTCACTCAGCCAAATGCTGACATTAAGTGCTTTGTCAAATATTCAAGAATTACAAGATGTCAGGTAAACGATTGTTTCATGGTTTCATCCACAGCACTGTGTATCTGTGGCCGGTATCCCCCCAGCCCCAAATAGCTCCAAAACAGCTGAACTGATTTTCCTCAAACTTGTTCACACAGAGAAGTTCCTTTTTCTTAGTACTTTGATTTTCACAATCATTTCAAAACCATGTCTAAAGACCAGGAATAAAAATTTGCTCCTGAACTCTCTGTTCCTTATAGTCGAGGACTGACTGTGGTGATGGCAATTTTGGCAGCTTCTCATGCCAAGCTCCTCTGGTAAGTCTTGCTCAACATAAAGGTTAAAAGCCTCTATTCTGTAGAGGGATTTTTGAAAGCATTCTGTGCTGGACTAACTTTGCTCCCTTTGAAATCAATAGTAAACCTCTGGGAGTAGAGCTAGGCCATTGGTGAATGTTTCTGAAAATTCCACTTTTGATATCCCTTACCCCTACCAAAGAGGTTCTCATGAAACATGATATGAACCTTTGAAGAAAGAGGTACAAAGAGATAAACTGTGTTCAAATATTACAAAGGGAAATATTAAGGTCATTCAACACTTTCCATTATAACCCCTTGTTTTCAATTGCTTATAACTTTGCCAAACTTTTTCTGTTTTGGAGTCTATCTTGGTCTCTGTGAAGGTTGAATTTTTTTTTGCATGTGTGAAAGTTTCAACAAAAACAATATAGCTGTTTTTGGAAAGAAAGCTAATGAATGTAGTAGTTTTGCTAACATTAATGTCTGGTCAGTTTTTTGTAGACTCTACGTTTTGGAATAGGGAACTGGAATTTGGCTGTGGAATATTGCTGAGGTCAGGGAGGTGCCTTTTTGTTTTCTCGATGAAAATCCAGGCAGATTTGGCTAAGTTATAAGTCACAGAAAATTATTTGCTTGTGCACAGTAGAATTTATTAGATTACCACTGAATTCTCTGAGCATCCCATCTGCATTCTGCACGCTCCCTGGTCCCACTGAGCCTCAGGCATCAATTTAAAGCGTTCACACAGATCAGAAAGTCTGGACAGGACACAGACAAAATAGAGGATGATGATCTTGATTCACCCCCTACCTATCAAAATATCCTGTGGTCTAGGGGCAGATGTATTGGCTTGGAGTCAGGAAACCATGTTTGTCTTCCTTTGTGCAAAGTAGTGTTAACAATTTCATGTACTCCACAACCCTTAATATTGATGAAAATCTCAATGCCTACATTAGGACAGAGTCAAGTAGTAACAGAGAACTTGCACAAACCACTTTTGGCAGAACTAGCAATAGAATCCATTAGGCTTCTAATATGGCAGACTCCTGTCTCTGTCACTTAAGCACACTGCTTTCCGAAGTGACCTGCTGGTAAGGGTACCCTTCATCCTCATCTTCTGATGCCCCAGAAGCCTTTCAGAGTCTGTCAGTAGAGGGCAACTTCATATGAATTTATTTATATTCCCATCACTAGTAAAGCAAAGTATTTAGAGAGTCTCTGGCCCTCATTGAGGTCTCTCCCTCCTTGAGAGCTCAGCACATATTAGGCTCAGCTAGCACCAATGCTCCCTCCTCACTTCCTGTCTGTATCTTCTTTTTACCCCTCAGCTGATGGCTAATTTGTTCATCAGCCCTCCCAGCCTGATCAGCTAGTTAGCCGCATTTCCTCAATCAGCTATCTCCAGGGAACTGATTGGTGCCTAAGTGATCAGAGGGATCAGCTGCTAAGTTACTGCACTCTGTCATGCTGCCAAATCTATGAACTTGGCCATGCTGTTTGTAAAATTGGGCTACCCCTGCATGCATAAAAATGGTTTCACAGTGAACATATGAATGGCCATATTGTATCAGACCAAAGGTCCATCTAGCCCAGTATCCTGTTGTCTGACAGTGGCCAGTGCCAGATGCTTCAGAAGGAATGAACAGAACAATACAATTTTGAATGATCCATCCCCTGCCCTCCAGTCCCAGCTTCTGACCATTAAGGTATTACATGTCATGTCTTCCCTCTTGTAGCTGGTCCAGAGGGAATAACAGCCTTCTGTTTCTGCAAACCAGTGTAGTTTAATTCAAGAAGGAGAGGCATGTGCTCTAGACATGTGCATCTTGACACCCTGCTTATGAGCCAATCAAGGATCATTATAATGGTATCTGATAGTTTTATTTTAATTTTTTGGAAAAAAATTAGGAAATGTCAGACCAAAAAATCTTCAGAGGACTATACTGAACAATGTGCCAGACAAAAAAAATTTTTTTTAATGACAAATAGTGTCAAATGGTTTGCAGGGGAACTTCTTGGGGGAGATGAATGCAAATTCCCCACCTCCAGTTATGCAAAAATCCAGCCTTTTGAAACTCTGCTCTGAGGAGGGGACCACTGTCTACTGCTCTGTTCCCAGTATCACAAGCTCAAAGGTGCAGGCTGCATAAAGGAAAGACTAACCTATTCATGGTTGTGCTAGTTGTGAGCTTAGGGTGTCATGAACTTGTAACCATAGAAAAAAGCCTTTGGTGGGGTTTGAGGGACTTACTCTAACCTGAGCCCTTGCTGGAACTGGGGTGATCTCTGGTTAGCTTATTAGCATGCATGTAAGTTCTATTGTTTAATATGTTTTCTCTGTAATGCTTTTACCTTAAGAATAAATGTGCTTGCTTATAAAGAGCTTTGTGGTAACTTGTAACTGTGGCCCATTACAGCTGTTCATAGCCTCTGGAGAGAAAACAAAGCTCAGATGCTGGCCTTTTTTGGCAATCTGGCTTGCTGGGAATGGCACAGTGTAGGCAGTCTGGAGGAAACCCTGGTTAGGAAGGGAGAGACATAGATCTCTGCCCAAGAGAGGTGATGGCTGAAGAGCAGGGAACCTAGAGTAGGGTGCCCTTGGTGGACCATGGAGGGGGAATATAGGTGAAGTTTACCTGAACTGTATGGATGCATTCTTTAATTACTTGCTCAAACACAATTGTTCCTATGATACCTGCCCCAATCAATGTACAGATTAGATAGTGATTAGCAAATAAGGTAGTTGTTCAGTACTTCTTTTACTTCTTCTGCTTGGCCCTGTGCCTGTGCATTAATAGGATCATTTGGTTTTTGATCTGAATCTCATGACATGAAGGAAGTAATAACTTGGCTTGATGGTAACAGTAGTGTAGTAAGTGAGCTGCTGGGGATCTCCCCAGTAAGGTATGAAAAAACTTGCCTAATAATGGAAAATAGGAAGAAGGGAAAGGGACTTTTAAGACAACTTCTGGATATAACTTATAAGTCAATTGGATCTACCTGAAAATCTTTTTTGCTCATTACCAGCTTCCGATGAACAGAGGCTAGGGACACCATTCCTGCCCATTCTGGCTAATAGCCATTGATGCACCTATCCTCCATGAGTTTATCTAGTTCTTTTTTGAACACTGTTATAGTCTTGGCCTTCACATCTTCTGGCAAAGAGTTCCACAGATTGACTGTGCATTGTCTGAAGAAATACTTCCTTTTGTTTGCCTTAAACCTGTTGCCTATTAATTTTATTTGAAGCTGGAAATGGGCAATAGGGGATGGATCACTTGATGATTACCTGTTCTGTTCATTCCCTTTGAAGCACCTGGCATTGGCTACTGTCGAAAGATGGACCTTTGGTCCGACCCAGTATGGCCATTCTTATATTTTTGCTCACTGTTGCACTCTGGAAAGGAACAGAAACTCTTGGCTTTGATTTCCTCGCTGCTTTTCTGCAAAAACAAAAGGTAAGCAAGAAAGGTTATTTTCTGTTAGACAGAGCCATTAAACTTTTCATGGCAGAAATGACCTAGAGTGCACAAAAGAGTGAATGTATTAAAGTTTGGGGTGACCTTTCCCATCTCTCCTTGTGCCCAGAATCCTTCTGCTCATACACCACACGGTTCCACAGATACTTTCTCACTCTCATTCCTGTGATCCTCTAACTACCATGTTTGGCAGGGATAGAACTTCCCAGCTGGGCACCATGGAAGAGAGGCATTTGTGGAACCAAAAATCAGCTTCTGTTACAGGCAAAAGACATCTAATTTTTTTCTGAGAAAGCTGATAAATTCCAGAGATGCCTTTCTCTTCCCCACCTGTCCCCAAGTTTGGCTTTATTGCAAACACATGGAAACATGCCTGTACAAATGTTAGCCGGGGTTTGACCCTCTCCGGGGTAGCAGGGAGCCACATCGGCTCACTAACCGCAGTTGGCATTTGGGGGAATAAGTCTGTCCATGGGGTCTCCTCCGACAGGACCGTAAGCCCAGGCCCTGGGTCAGAGCGGGGAAACAATGAGTCAGGCGCTCAGGCTGGGCTGAGCAGTAGCAGTACAAACAATAGGAAGCCCAGGCCCTGGGTCAGGGCGGGCAACAGGCCTGGGAGAGAGGGAGACTGCCAGTGCCACCCATGAGTTGCAGTGGTGGATTAACAAATTTGCCGCCCCTAGGCCCTCAAAAAATTGCCGCCCCCCTCCCCCGCTCACCTCCACTTCCCTGTGGCAAGCCTGGGAGGGAGGGGGAGAAGGGGAGTTGTGGCGCGCTGGGGGGATGGTGGAGGTGGAGTGATGGTGACCTGAGGCCGGCGGGCGTGGGGAATAACTCTTCGGGGGCAGGGAACTGCTCCCTGCCCCAGTTCACCATCACTCCGCCATCCAGTTCCCTGCCCCCCTTCCCCAAAGAGTTACTCCTCGCGCCTGCCGACCCCAGCTCACCTCCGCTATTCCCCGAGCACGCCGCTACTCGCTTCTCCCTCCCAGCGCTTTTGTGCGGCAAGCCTGGGAGGGAGGGGGAAGAAGGGGAGTTGTGGTGCGCTCGGGGGATGGCAGCTGTGGAGCAGAGGTGAGCTGGGGTGGGGAGCGGTTCCTGGGCTCCCCCCGGGTTACTCCCCACTCCCACGGGCCCCAGCTCACCTCTGCTCCTCCTCCTCCGAGTGCTGCTACTCACTTCTCCCTCTCTCCCAGCACTTTCGTGTGGCAAGCCTGGGAGGGAGGTGGAAGGAGGGAAGCGTGGTGCGCCTAGAGGAGTAGGCAGGCTGGGGATTTGGGGAAGGGATGGAGTTGGGGAGAGGGTGTGAGCAAATTTGCCGCCCTAGGCCTAGGCAATAATACGCCACTGACGAGTTGGGTGACGGGGGTCGCAGGCCCACCCACTCCACTGTGTCCCAGCCCAGGGCGCTAACAGCAGCCAAAGACCCACTGCTTTGTCAATGGGGATCCTGGCCGCAACACACTGACATGGGCTCTGGCTGTGCTGCAGCCAGACTAGGGTCAGCTGCCCCCAGGTTACTTCCAGACTCCCCCTCGGTTAGTACCCGGGTCAGGGTGTGGTCCTCTGGGGGATCCAGCACCATAAGTTCCTCGGGCTAGTGGGCAAGTGGCAAGCCCAGCAACTCCTCTGGGTAGTGAGCGCACGGCAAGTTAGGCCAGTCCTGGCCTGCAGCTTGGGCTGCGGGGGGTTTCCCAGTCACAGGCTAGACTGGAGAAATCTGGTCTCTCCAGCAGCTGGAGCTTTACTGAGCTCTGAGGGTGAGCCTTTATACTTTGGGTCGCTGCCTGACCCGCAGGCTCAGAGCTCCCTAGGTCCGCTCACTCCAGCCTCCAGATGGGCTCGGCACCCTCTGGAGCGGCGGGGAGCCACATCGCCTCACTACAATGCCCCCTCCACCGTTCCAACAGTACAATAACAATTTGGACCTAGTGGCTCTATTAGAGATTGGTACCTGAATATTACAGTGTGCTCAAATTCCACAGGTTACTCCTAGCTCTTATTCAGTCAGCTGTTACAGATAATTACTATGTTTGTTCCATTTTGTTTCCAGCATTAGTGGACATTATTTCTTTGCCAACATCTTTCTGGAGCTCATTCTTTTATTAGTGATACTTCCCCACTCCTACGACTAGCAGTCTCCCTCCTCCCCTGTGAAAGTTAATGAAGCATTATGGGAACAAATAAAAAATGCAGAACTGTTTATTTCAGCACCAGTTTATTTCAGTGCAGGAGAGGCTGAGCTTATCTTTGCTGCATTGCTACCTCTGTGGAGACAGAAATAATCTCTGTAAATTAATTTTTGCTGAATTTTCAAATCTGAGAGTACAGAATAAATTAAATGTAGCACAAATATTCCCAGTGCTTCTGTAGTTTAACTCATTGTTGACTTGCAGACTAACTTTTTAATATGTTGCTCCTCATGGATCATCAATACTAAGGACTCTGAATAAAATAAGCCAATTTTAGCTTAGTCTATGGGTTCCGAGACCTAATTTTGGCTCAGTAGAGTTGCTTTGATAAGTATCTGCGTATGAAAATCTCCAGCGTTGTTTGTTACAAATTGGATCAGATACCGTTGTCACTAACAGAATGCAGAGCTCCATATGAAGCCACATGTGGATTGAGAATTGTGTAGGAAACTAACAAAAGAATAAATATTAAGTGTTTTTATCAATTTAAAAATATCTTTGTAGTATGCTGCAACAATGGTGTCAGAATGTGTACTATTTGCAAATAACCACTAGATGGCAATATCCCACAGCCAAACATTTCTCCTGCACATTTCAAGTTTCATTTATTACTAAAATTAATATTTTGTTAATGAAACAGTGTTTCTCACCGAGGAATCTTCCATCCTGAAGAAATAAATAATCTATATGCTTCTAGAACTCACAAGTAAATCATTACTACTTTGATCTTTACAATCTATATCTCAGAAGTGAAGTAAACATCTAGACAACCCTTGTTAGTCATTCTCAAATATTCAGAGGTACAGAGAGAACTTTGGCACCAAAAAAATAGTTAGCAGTTGAACTCTCTGTATTGCCTCCCAAATCATGGTGTGCATTCTGGGAAAGGATTACTTTTAGTTTGATATTTAACCAGTAGATCACTGATAATTTGTGTCTTAACTGAAAGAGGAACTAAGCATGTAATATTTTTAAAATATCAAACTAACTATTAGGAATGGAAAACATTAAGTTTCATTTAAGATAGTGACCTTGCACTTTGGTGGAATATGTTGCCGTCACTGACCCTAAGATCTCAGAATAGAGTGATTTTTAACAAGAATCTTTCGGAGCTAAATTATCTCAAAGCCCTATACAAATTTGTAAATGTGCGGGTCTCACCACCACAGCACCTCCTGCTGGTCATCTCAGGGAATTAGCTCTTTCTCAGCCTGGGCACCCTCCCCAGGCTGATGTCCCATTTGTTGGTGGCCCCATGTCCCTCCCAGACCCCAGTGCCCCTTTACCTTGGGGCTGCTCCCTGGCAATACCTCCACCAGTCTCACTGGGTCTCCCTTCTCTGAGAAACCCCCAACCCTCTAATCCCTACCTTGCCTCAGTCTGGGCTACTGCCAGTCATCATCAAGCTCCCATGCCCTGAGGCAGACTGCAGTGCAAAAGCCACTCCTCATAGGCAAGGGGGTCTGGACCTGCTGCCTTCCTCTACCTCCCAGTACCTCTATGGCCCTTGGACCAGGCCCTGCAGCCAGCTTGGAGCTCCCCTGCTCCTCTAGCCTTTCTCCAGCCCTGCCTCACTCCCAGTACCCTTTCTGCAGGTAGCCAGGCCCTGCTTTCTCCTAACCTGGAAAGAGACTTCTAGGCTTCTGGCTCACAGCCTTTTTATACAGGCCAGCTGTGGCCTGATGGGGCGTGGCCCAGCTGCAGCCGCTTCCCCAATCAGCCCAGTTTAGCAGCTGTCCATCACAACCTTCTTCCAGGGCTGACTTTAACCACTTTTTCCGCTGGAGTGGGGGAGCTGCCCCACTACACAATAAGTTAAAGGTAGTGTGCAGCTTAACCAGATAGATAATTGCCAAGTTCGCCTTCCAATATCTTACAAACAGCAGTAAGATTAAAGGAACCTATTTTGTTTTCACAGGACTTGTGCTCAAAAGTTTGGCTTCAGATCCCAGTCGAGATTTTGAACCTCTAGAACAGCATTTCTCAAACTGGGATCCATGAGGGTACGCTAGGGGGTCCGCAGATCCTGCTGATCAACTCCTCCTCTCCCTACTAGCGCCTCCTGCATGCCGGGAAACAGCTGGGAGGGAGGAGAAGGCAAGGAGACAGGGGCATTCAGGGGAGAGGGCGGAAAGAGGTGGGGAAGAGGAGGGGCAGGGAGTGGAGTGGGGGCAGGGAGTGGTGGGACAGGGGTGGGACCTTGAGAGAAGGGGTGGAATGGGGGTGGGGCCTGGGACTGAGCAGAAGGTTTGGGGGGGTCTATGAAAAATTTTAAATCAAAATGAGGGTCCTTGGGTTACTTAAGTTTGAGAACCACGGCTCTAGAAGTTCAGATTTGGTTTGATCTGGGGCCTAGATTCAGCCCATTGCAGATAGAGGGCTAGATACCAAGTCTGGTTTCCCAACTCTCCCCCCACCGACTTCGGGGGTGTTTTGATCAGGGGTTCTGGTTCAAGCCGATTGTACTAAAAGGGAGTGTTGGCCGGGGCTTAGTCTATATCTCTTAGCTAAATCTTTCAGAAAGCATGTAAATTAGTCTTCTACCTGCAAGTCACTAGAGATGAGGAGAGGGAGTCTCACATTTACAGCTCATCATAAAAGGGCTGCAGTGTGGCCTAAAGAAGTGATCCAGAAAACTAGTAGCATCTATGTGTGAAGAGATTAAACAGAGCACTAGCCAAAGCCAGGGCTGAACTTTTGATCTGATTTTGATCAGTTAATGGAGGATAAAGTATCCTGTGGGCAAAACAAGTAACATAATAGTCCTTTCAAAGCCTAACATAAAGGTTGAAAGCTAAATGGAATAATGATATACTCACCTGTATGAGGAGAGAAATCATTTCTCTGTGGTACTGTAAAAAATGAGCACTCTGTAGGCGCAGTGATTAAAATGACTGTTTCCTAGAGGTAGCAACTTAAATCATTACCTAAATTAATTCTTGCCTTGCCTTGTCAAGTATTACTAAAATGCTCCAACAGCTAAACATGCAACTGTATGGGCTGGATTGTGACTCTAAAACACTGTCTGCCTGAGGCAGGCACAATTGCCTTCAGAATTTCTGGGGGAGTGCACACAGCAGTGGCATCTGCTGCGCTCTGTAACAGCTTGAGTCATCATCATGCATCCAGTAACCCAGCTATGGACTCTGTCTTGTCCCTGCACACCTTGTCCCTATAGCGGTCTAGCCCTGCTGGCAGTGCTAGGCTCCCTTGGTCTTTGCAGATCAAGAGCACAAAGACTGAGATCTTGAATCCCCACTTTTTTACACACTGGTTTAATGCTGGTCCATTGGCTTCAGAGACAGTCACCCCCTATAACTAGTGCACAGGAGAGGAGAATCAGGTTCTGAGATTTTGTGAGGCCCCTGCACACAGGTGTGAAGGGGTGGGAAGATCCATACCCTCTGTCTCCACTTGCACTCTTACAAAGGGCCAGGCACAAGCTAACTCTGTTTGCGTAATTTGCATGACACATGACGATGATGATCTGAAATGGGTGCTATGTCACATTTCCAAGGGCTTGATCCTGGAACTCCTTGTGAAGGAAAATTCCCTAAAAAATCAGGCAGCTGTTTGCAGTCAGGCCCTAAGCCTTACTATATAGACCTATTCCAGTGTTTTCTGAAATGATAATGGAAATCCCAAACCTATTGGAACCTTGTTTCTCTTCCTTTTCCATGTTAATGTGTGGGGAGAGCACGAGTCTGCCACAGGGAGGAGCCGTCCACTTGCCTGAAGGTTTAGTGCTGAAGTTTGCTTCAGAGCTGTATCCACTGAGAATAACCTTGTCTTGAAGCATAATTAGTTCTGAGGAAGCATTTTATCAGCCTAGGCTTTGGGGAATGGTAGCATGTAAACACTTATTAAAAGGTGATTTGAGGGGTCATCATTCTGTCATGAATCAAACTAGATAAATGCAAAGAGAAGCAGAGGTTCTCCCTCCACAGAGATAGTTTGTATTTCACTTGGTTTATGTGAAATGGTGGATTTGCTTCCAAACTCTGAGTCAGCAGGAAGGATAAAGGACTCTCTTAATTTTCTAACTACAACGTGCGAAGAAGCACTTGGGTTCAGACTAACGGAAATGCAGACAATACAGGTTTCAGAAGTGAACATTTCTCTTATGGCAGCTTAGGAACAAAGGTATCTGCATGAGAAGTGATTCAGATGAGTCTGTCCATTTGCTGAAACAAATAGCTAATCAGCAAGATAGCTTGCTGGTTAAAGCACCAGACAGGGGTTCAAATCCTGGCTCAGCCACAGACTCTCTCGGTGTCACCTTTCCCCATCAGTCTGTCTTCTCTATTTAGACAGTGCTTAATCCTTGGGCTTTATAGCTTGAGGAGTTTTGTTGTAATGTAGTGGCCCCTTAAAATCTTAATCATCCCAAATTACAGCATGATGAGTATGAAGTAACAACTATTCTACAGCCTGCTCCCATTGAAGCCACTGGCAAAACTCCCCACTGATGTCATGAGGAGCAGGACTAAGCCCTTTGATATTTAGAATGGGTCAGCTTTAAAAATAGAGCAGAAATTAAAATTAACCCTTTCCCCAAAATAACCTCTCATTACCATCACAAATATACTTCAAAAGCAGGAATTGCAGCAAATCCTCAAAGAGCTCTGCTTTTAGCTGTCTGTTGCACACTTCTGTAACAGATGCCCCAAGTAGATGAGCTTCCACTTACGGGCTTGATTTGCCTCTCCAAAGTTTTAGACTGTTGTAACTCCACTGAGTCTCATTTTGATCTTGCTTATACAGGTTGCATTGTTGTCAGTGAGTTATACAGATGCAGCTGAGGTTAGAACTGGGTCTTGGATATCCAAGCATCCACTGAACTGGTGACATCTGTATCACCTCCCGGGGCAGCAGGGAGCATTGGAGCAGGGAGCCTACCTATGAGAAAAGGATACATGAACTTCCTTTTATTAGCAAGTGACTATGTTGTATGAAATTTTTATTTATATACATTTAAAATCATGGAGATCTGTCCACCAGTACTCCTTAGCAGTGAAATTGATTACATCACTCCATTTCATGTGGGGACAATCAGATGCTGTCATTGATTGAATGTGGAGGCAAATTTCAGATGTTTAGCTAGGAGCAAAAGCAGTTTCTAGCAAGTAGGCTAAAAGTAATAATGGTGATTACTACTGTATAACAAGCCAGATAAATATCTTTGTCTTCTCCCTTGGTGACGGTTTAAATGTGGCATGGCCATTTGTTTGTTGTATTATTCTGTAAATGCAGAAGATGATTTGGAGTTAAGGCAGGAAACATGGTGTCAAGAGATCTAAGTTCTATTTCTGCCACAGACTCCCTGTGCATCTTTAGGTAAGCCATTTAACCAGTCTTTACCTCAGTCTTCCCATCTGTGAAATGGGAAGTTTTATATTTTTGTCACACAAGAGGGTAATGATGCTCAGTTTATTAATATTATGTTGGAAGGTGCTAATGGCTGACAACGGATGAGTCTTCAGCCAATGATTGTACAGATACACTCTTTCAAGCTCAACAGAAAGAGCAATCAAGTCCCTTTCTGTAGTCAAAACAGTTGGGAGCTGTGGAGCTACTGCCTAAGGCACTCGGCCACATGATAGGTTAGAGCTAAGCTGTATAGACAGAAGGGTTTCTCTAGCTGCAAATGAGGGGGCTAGGGTTGTTTTTCACCCTGTGTGAGCTGGAGGCAGAGAAAGCCAGAAATCAGGGGTTGAGGACGTGACCCTGAGAGGAAGCAGAAGACAGAGCTTCTTGGGCATAGAGCTCATGGGAGTGGCAGAATCTTGTTTGTTTCTACTGTGTTCAGGGAAAGAGGACTCTGTGTACATCCTTTGTAAATAAACAGGATTACACGAAGAAGAATATATCTGACTCATCAGTGTTTTCTTATCTTAATGGAACCAACCCTGCCAAGCCCTGAATACTGGATAACCATTTGGGATAAGGAGGCAACATCTATATCTGAAAAGTGCTTTGAGAGC
Organism: Gopherus flavomarginatus; assembly: GCF_025201925.1. Lineage (NCBI taxonomy): Eukaryota > Metazoa > Chordata > Testudines > Testudinidae > Gopherus > Gopherus flavomarginatus. The sequence goes on along the minus strand of NC_066620.1, from coordinate 72,472,317 downwards.
TTTACATGGCAAGTGTCATATAAACACAAGGTATAATTTATAACATGGCAGTTGAGAAGGTGGAGCAAAAGCATAATTTAATGGAAGTATTTAGAATCCTGAATAACTGGTTAAAGAAGGATCTTTAAAATGACAGACATACTGAATGTAGACGAGGAATGACGTAGAGAGTGGAGGACTCTTATTCTAGATTCTAAGGCCAGAATGGACCATTGTGATCGCCCCCAAAATAATTCCTAGAGCATGTCTTCTTTTAAGGATATATAAGCAATCTCAATTTCCAGTGCTTTTTAATCTGGCACGTCACGAAGAGTGATATGAATGAAGAACAGGCTGGGTTCCATGTCTGTGGGGGAACAGTGCTAGATTTTTTTTTCTGGGCTGTGAGGGAGCTGAGCTTTTAGTTATATAATCTACTGAGTATTTAGGGCTGTGCTTTTAACATAGGAGACTCTGTAGCAGGACTGGAGCTTCATTTTTGCATAGCTTTCAATGATATTAGGTTTAATGTTAGTGCCTGATCCTGCTTTCCTTATGCACTCAAAACTCCCTTTGCCTTCTCTGCACAAAGAATGCAGGATTGGGCTCTCTGCTTTTGTAGCCTCCTTGTATGAAATGAAACAATTTGTTCTTTACAAGTATGTACACTACCTCCTCTAGGAAAAAGTCATGGTTAAGATAGTGTCTTCTAGTGCTCCATTCATATTCACTTAGTGATGTCCTTGCCATCTTGCCCAGATGAATAACAAAAACAGGTTTGCTGTTCTCTCTTGAAAGGTAATAAAAATGAACTCAAGCTGTCTTTGCTCTGCTATATAATTTATTAGCTGTGATCTATAATCGAGTCAGAATTTGTTTTCTGTTTTCTAGCTGTTGGTGGTGCTGATGTACGGGGAAACACTGTAGCCTGCATTTAACGAGCAAAGTTGATAGTGTGGAACAGAGACTAATACAAATATGGCTATTCAAGTATATAATAAATTAAGCAATCCTGACACGGATGTGATGAGATACAAACAGGTAACAGCGAGTTGTTGTGCTTACTAGGACAGTTTTCCCTCAGAAGCATAATCAAGTAGCTGATTCTCATGCCTTTTCCCTCTTCCTCTCCCACCTCTCATCTTTTCCAATGTTGTCTCAGTCTAAAATTTTGCCACTTTCTCGCTCTCTCACTCACATGCACATGTGCGCGCACACACACTCACCCACCATTATCAATCTTTAGTCCAAAAGACCAGGCAGAGGAGACCTTTTGAGGGGACATTATTTATAAAGATTAAATACAATTAATGCTTTCTGTGATCAAAGATAGAGAATCAGAGTTACACTGATTGACACTAGCTGAGGATCTGGCTCAGCGCACCTTGCATTTAGGATATCAGTTTGATGTTGGTAAATGTTTAGGGCTAGGTTGCAGGTCTTCAGCTGCTGTCTGTATTGGGACACCTCACTGGAGTGGGAGTTCCTGGAAGCATTGTGAAGCTCCTCCAGGGCAGAAGGAGCATGATTGCAGGGTAGCAGTATGTGCTCCTTCCTGTGTGGGGCCCGCTGATTAGGGTGGAAAGGCAAGGTCATAGCCCTGTCACTGCCTGCCTACTGACTCTGAGCAACCTAGCGCTCAAGGGAGTGCAAAGCCTGCAGTGACACTTCACCTCTGTGCTGGGTTACAGAAGGGATGGCTTCTCAAGTACTGAGGCAGCTTTTGACAGTCTCAGTTCATTGGCAACGTAGTACAAGAACAACAGGGCTCCTTGTGCTTCTGAATCCCAGATGATGCAACACAATATTTATAAAGAATTGACTTTATCTCCTGAGGTGGTGAGAAAAATTATGTTGTGCCTGTCATCATTCCTCTAAGTGCTTAATTACTTCATTCTGAGTTCATAAGGCTCTTATTATTTGTTTCCTGACGCGAGGGCTAGGATTTTCGTACAGTGGAGGTCACCCACCACTGCTTTGGCTTTACAGTCTGTCTAATCTGTCTCATCATAAGTGCCTAGCAAACCCCTGCTTTCTTTTAAAAAAAAGGCTTGAAGCCTCAGTAGATCAGTTAAAGAAGAGTCATGTCTCTCTTGGAAGGAAACACCTGGGAAATTAACATTTTATGATATGCCAAATTAATTTCTTTGAAATGGCAGCATGGGGACGGGCACTAAGAGCTGCACTGAGGATTTATTTAGTGCGGTGAAATACCTACGTATTCAGTGACAACCTGTTCTTTCCACAGGTGGATCCTAAAACTAGATTAGTGTTTTTCCTTTTGTATTGGTCATTTCCTTTCCCCTGTCTTTTGAAGAGTTATTCTGGGCTGGTTTACAATCCTAAAAGACAACTATAAAATAGACTAAAAGGTTTGAATGGACTAATGACACAAGAATGAATCAGTTTTAATGTGTAGAGGCCCTGGGTCAAATTCAGCCCTGATGTATCTTCATGGGAATTCTATCTACTCCCACAAGGGCAGAACATTGTCCCATATCTGTGTGTGTAAAGTTTCTTCATGAACAAAGACGTAAGCAAGAGATGCCTAGCCTAATAAAAAAGTATTTGCACAGCTACTGGCTCAGGAGTCAGCATTTTAAGCAAGATGATTCAAGACTGACAACTAATTTAAAACCCAGATCTTTCGAGCTGGTAGATTTTATCCAAGAGCTCAGCAGCCCATCTCTGCAATGATTTGTACCTCTTTTACTGACTGACTGTAAACAAGAAACAAATAGCTGAAGATGTGGCTCCTTTCTATGGAGAATTATGCAAACGTCTTGGCTCTCACAACACCCTTGTAACTAATTATAATCAATATTAAATTGGAGAAGGAGATATCAACAGCTCATGTGTTTCAGGTCATCCTCAATGGAAGCAAGAGCAAAAGGCCAAAGTGTTATCCATTAGGCCACCATGACTCCATTCACTCTTCCTTTTCTTTGTGATTAAACACACAAATAAACAAAGTATAACCCTCTTGACAAGGAGTATCACTTACATTAAACACATTATTAAGGAAACCAGCTGCTGGGCATTAAAGTCAGATTAAGAGTTTTGTATAAGGATTTGCTTTTCTTTTGATAGTGTTATCAACTTGCCAGCTTTAAAAGTCAAGATGTTGTACAGATTGTTTGTTCTGCTTCATCTCTTAACTGTTATAAATAGTAACTCTGCATGCTGACTAACAGAATGCGTTGTTTAATAAGTATAGTGTCTCCCAATGCTCCTTAGATATTGCAGCATTGCACTGGAGTTGCTAAAAGCTTGGCTGTATCATGCCTATCAGTTTTAACATTACTTGATATGGGAGATTTAGGCTCAGAGTTATTTTAAATCTCACTGAGATGAAACTTAATATACAAATTGTCAGTCTAAATGTGTGATCTTTAATAAAAATTATTTTGATCTGTTAAGCTACTTTTTGAGTTATAAAGTGACAGAGAGCTGCTAACTTTTCAAAGCTTCAAATTCTTTAGATACTGAGTTTCATAGAATTATAGAATATCAGGGTTGGAAGGGACCTCAGGAGATCATCTAGTCCAACCCTCTGCTCAAAGCAGGACCAATCCCCAATTAAATTATCCAACAGATTTTTGCCTTATATACCTAAATGGCCCCCTTAAGGATTACGCTCACAACTTGGGTTTAGCAGGCCAATACTCAAACCACTGAGCTATCCCTCTCCCCAAAATCAGCTGAGTTGTACAAAATGAAAAGGTACCTTGAATTATTTTTGCTTTTAAAGGCTAGGGTGTAATATAAGATCTATAGACCAAGATTTTCAAAAGTGGGAGCCTAAAGTTAGGGTTCTTGGTCCATAATTAAGCATCCAAATGAGCAGCCTGATTTTCAAAACTGTGGAGCATGCACTGACTTCCGTGGGAGCTTCTGGGTGCTTAACATTTTTGAAAATCAGACCATTTATTTAAGTGCCTATTAATATTTTAGTAGTACCTAGTCTTCCATCAGGAGTGAAACCTGAGTAGAACAGGCAGTGTGCCCTAGTGAATAGAGCAGTGGAGGCAGAGACCTGGGTTCTAGTCACTGCCACTGTCTGCCTCAGTTTCCCCCTCTGTCAAATGGGGATAATGATACTCGTTTCCTTTGTAAAGCACTATGGAATCTATAAATGAAAAGTGCTGTATAAGAGCTTGGTATTATTGTTGTGCTAGGTGCTGTACTAACACAGGAAGCCATCACTCCCCCAAATAGCAGCACTTTGAAAGGGCCAGCACCACTCCCAGGAACTCTGATAAATTAGGGGGCAGGCAGAGAGAGGAGCCATTTCCCAAATTCTGAGCTGGGTAGGGGAATGTGAGGAAATCCTGTCCCTGACTTCCCACTGCTAGCCAGGGAAGGAATCTCACTCCAGAGCAGCAACTGAGCCTGGCCAAATGAGGACTGAGGATTGACTGTAGGCCCCCTGATTGGCTCAAGGCCAATCAGCTGGCACAGGAGCAGGGTTAGAAAGAGCACATACATGACTGTTGCTAGGCTGGCCTGGCCTAAATGTAGACTGGTACCAGGATGGCAGGTTTAGCTCAAGAAGCAGGAGACCTGGCTGCCAGGGCAACCTACACACAGCACAGTGATTGTGGGAATAGAAGCCAGGCAACACAACAGAGGTCAGGACTCTGCATGCTGAACTGGCACCAAACCCAAGCACAGGTGAGCTGTGCAAGGGGCAGAAGGTTCTCTGTTTGGGACTGACACACAGAGGTTGGAGGGCTGATTGGACTCTTCATTGGTTTAGAGACTATTAACATATATAGTTTGGTGTTTGGGCACTCAGTGCATTGTAGTGTTAGTGGGGATGGGGTGGGTGGATGTGGAACTCTCTATTGGGAAATCCTCCCACCTCCAAATAGTCCTTGATTACTGACTGAGGGTTTGGCTCTGCCCAGATAATTGTTGAGTGCAGCATTTGCTTCTGAGGCTAATTCATGTTCGCTGTAAGGTTGTGGCAGGGAGCCAAGGGGTTTGGGCCTACCTGGAGGCAGGTGTGTTCTCAGGTAGCTGGCTTGGGATTCAGGATCCACTTAACTAACTCTGTAGTGCTCCCACCAAATAACATAACAAGGGCTAACTCTGCCTTGCAGATTTTTCAACCTTAAGAAGCAAAGTGATGTGCCCAAGGTTGTACACCAGCTCCATGGCAGAGCCAGGAGTACAGCCCAACCTAGCTTGAAGGTCCTGTTTTTCAAACTCTTGGCCATGTACTTGAAAGAGCTTCGAGCATCTGCAAATTGAATGGGAAATAACAATACTGCATTTTTTTTTAAAAAAGAAGGGGGTTAAAATAATGTTAAGGCTGAAATGTAAAGACAGAAAAACAAATCCTTTCTGAATTCAAGTTTATATCATCCACAATCTTTCCCCCTACCTTCTATCTTCCTCCAGCCACCTGTGTCCCTCCAACATCTACCCATGGGAAATCATGAAGAATAAAGATAAAATGAAGTATCCTTGGCCTTGAAGCTGTGGCCATCTCACCATGTGATACTCTCTGAGGATGCAGGTATCCAGGAGAGGGGAGTGGGATTAGCCTTTTGTCTGCATGGATATCATGAGAACTATTGGTGGATATCAAACCATTGGCCTTGTGGCTTACTCTGTGAGCTGTGCTGCCATTGGCTGTCTACCTACATCTACACCCTGAAGCTACCAGGATTATAAGCCTGATCCCACGAGCCCTTGCACAGCAGTCCTTAAACAAGTCTTCACTGTGACTTCTCATGGACAATGGTTTGTGAGATCAGGCCTTGTATCCTGCAGCTTTCTGCTGGAGATCTTGTGTGTGTGTGTGTGTGCTGTGGGATGATGCCCAGTAGAGTAGCTGGCAAGTCTTTATGAAAACACTCTGCTCTGGGCACATACAGAGTGGAATAGGGGGGCTTAGGGGAAGATACTATTTCAGCTTTCACTCTGTTTCTCACTCACCTTTTCCATTCCCTCTGTACTGAAGAGTGGAAGATGGCGTGACCTTGAAACTTCCAACTGCCTGATTGTGACTAGGAATTGCAGCACGTAGTCTTTACCGATTGACCCTTTGAAGAGGAGATAAACTGACACATCACATAGGCAAAAAGGGGGTGCGTTAAAAGCAGTGTTAACTCAGAATTTCCTATCCTTGGTGGATGGGTCTCAAATTTGAACACTGTTGATTTGTTTTGCTAACTAAATGCAATCAAATTTGCCTCTGAAAATTACCAAGCAACAAATCATGTTACATTTATAGCATTTTTGGTTTAAAAAGAAAGCCTGTAGTCTTATAGATATGTGACATGAATGTCAGATGCTTTTCTAATGAGAAGTCCTACAGGATGGTTGCTTTTTGCTTTTAACACCATGGCAGAAATAAGCCTCAAGAAAAGGCGTCATGTCTTGTCACCATCCTATGTTTTCTCACAGCCACTCACCAAGAATGTACTAGAAAATGTCTCTTGATCATGGAAGATGGACAGGCCCCTGGCAACAGCTGAGCTATTAAGATCTCACATTTAGTATCATTTTTGCCTCCGGGTACAGTTTCAGAGCTGTTTTCATCTGGCTCTTAGCCAGAGGTGTAAAATAACTATTATAGGAAAATATGGAATTTTCCCATTTAAAAAACCTGTATATGAGGAGGATTTTGTTGGAAATAGATGAACTACTTATTCCTTTCCAGTCACCTAAACATTTTGACTGCAAACAGAGGTGTACTGGAAAATGGAGCTGCTTCTGTGTATTTGGGTAACAGTGCATTTCGCACAGCTTGAATGCTAAAATATGTTCCGGAAACATTTGTGCTCTGTGGTGTTTTAATTTTACCTGAAGCTTAGAGGCAGACAGCAAGTCTTGCTGTCACAAACACTTTTATTCAAATCCATGAAGCCAACTTGACCCCAGCTGATCCTGATGTAGAAGAAACTTATTTTTGTCATTTCAAGGTGATAGGAAATGCTTTAAAAAGAAAAACAGCTACATATTTAATTCTTTGTCTTTGATAGGATAACAAGTCTTGTGGATAAGGGAGAAGTAGTGGATGTGGTATACCTAGACTTTTAGTAAAGTTTGATTTGATATGGTCTCACATGATATTCTTATCAATAAACTAGGCAAATACAACTTAGATGTGGTTACTATAAGCTGGGTGCATAACTGGCTGGATAACCGTACTCGGAGAGTAGTTACTAATGGTTCCCAATCCTGCTGGAAAGGTATAACAATTGGGGTTCTGCAGGTGTCTGTTTTGGGACTGGCTCTGTTCAATATCTTCATCAACAACTTAGATATTGGCATAGAAAGTACGCTTATTAGGTGTGCAGATGGTACCAAACTGGGAGGGATTTCAACTGCTTTGGAGGACAAATGATCTGGACAAATTGGAGAAATGGTCTGAGGTAAACAGGATGAAGTTTAACAAAGACAAATGCAAAGAGCTCCACTTATGAAGGAACAATCAGTTTCATGCATACAGAATGGGAAGAGACTGTCTAGGAAGGAGTACGGCAGACAGGGATCTAGGGGTTATAGTGGATCACAAGCTAAATATGAGTCAATAGTGTGATGCTGTTGCAAAAAAAGCAAACATGATTCTGGGATGCATTAACAGGTGTGTTGTGAGCAAGACACAAAAAGTCATTCTTCCGCTGTACTCTGCACTGGTTAGGCCTCAGCTGGAGTATTGTGTCCAGTTCTGGGCACTGCATTTCAAGAAAGACGTGGAGAAATTGGAGAGGGTCCAGAGAATAGCAACAAGAATGATTAAAAGTCTTGAGAACATGACCTATGAAGGAAGGCTGAAAGAACTGGGTTTGTTTAGTATGGAAAAGAGAAGGCTGAGAGGGGATGTGATAGCAGTTTTCAGGTATCTAAAAGGGTGTCATAGGGAGGAGGGGGAAAACTTGTTCACCTTAGACTCTAAGGATAGAACAAGAAGCAATGGACTTAAACTACAGCAAGGGAGGTTTAGGTTGGACATTAGGAAAAAGTTCCTAATTTTCAGGGAGGTTAAACACTGGAATAAATTGCCTAGGGAGGTTGTGGAATCTCCATCTCTGGAGATATTTAAGAGTAGGTTAAATAAATGTCTATCCAGGATGGTCTAGACAGTATTTGGTCCTTCCATGAGGGCAGGGGACTGGACTTGATGACCTCTCGAGGTCCCTTCAAGTCCTAGTATTTATGAATCTATAAAATATGATGGGATTTTCAAAAGCACCTAAATCCCATTGAAAGTCATGTAGACTTAGGCTTCTAAGTCCCTCTGCTGTCTGAAAATTTTACCCGTAGTGCCCAAAAGTGCGTGAAATGCTTCTTGGCCATGTAGGACAGACAAGTCTTTGCCTTGAAGAGCTTACATTGTAATGGCCCAATCATGCAAACAGATCTGTTCCCATGAGCCTTAATTCTTTGTGGAGCTCCATAGAAGTCCAAGTGGGCCTCCAGTTTCAGCTTCCAAATGTCATCAGTAAAAGTCAACACCTTTATTAAGTGTGCTTCAGTCTTCTTCCTTTAATATGTGGAAGAAATTGCTAAAGGGAAGGGCACAATAGAAACAAGGCTTAGCTCTGCAGCCCTTATACTCATGTGAGTTAATCCCAATGGGTTAAAGCCATATCTGCTGTAACTCATGAATTTACATCATGGATGAAATAGGGCCTGTTGGATCTACTCAAATGATAGCCCTGATGATTTGTTTTCAAGTATGAAGCAGATGCCTGTGAACATAGGAACCATCATGCCTGACATGGCCAATGGCCCAGCCTGTTAAGTGTCCTGTCTCTGGCAGCAACAAGTATTGCATGCTTTAGGGCAAGATGGTGATAGAATTGCTTGCTCATAGGAGAGGGTTCTTTCACAGCCCATATTATTAGTAGTTTTATGCTCCGATGCATGAAGATTTATATTTCCTTGTATATTTAAATCTTATCTACCCCTTATACTTTTAAATTCTATCTTATGTGAATGAGTGTTTGAAAAATGTCATATCCCTTTCTGAATACACCATTCTAATAACTGAACACTTCTGGGGATTAGTAATCTACAGGAATGAAAATGTAGGAGAAAGGGAATATTTTATGAGATGAAGAAAAATTCCAATCTAAAATCCATGGCTTCGGTGAAGGCAAATGTTAAAAGAAAAGCTAAGTTTGGATCAACATGCTCTTCCTCCCAGGTACTTACTATCTTCTCAGTTTAATAGGTCATGTCCCACTTGTATGCAGTGGTCCCCACTGCAATCTATTAGTTTCCTTGAATGCCCATGTTTTCTATGAATGGCCAGAAAGCATATTCTGTCTCTCTAGGATACATTTTCTGTATGGTGTTTGGGAAATTAGGTGCAATTAGAACCAACCCATTAACTACAATGATTCCTTATACACCACATTGACTATGGACCCCTCTAGGGGTCAATACATTGGCAATTAGCCTACATCTGTCCAGTAACAAGGTTCTTTTGATCCTTAAATCTAACCTAATATTATTTAGAAGTAAAGATGGAGAAAAACCCAAGTGTTTGCACTTCTAAATGAGATGAGGGAAAGTATCACAAAATGCCCCTGTTATGTACAGAATTTGGTATTGTAATTGTTGAGGGAATGTAGTTTTTGTTTGTACCTCATTCTGTAATAAAATGACTTTTTATACTTAAGCCTTGTGGGCAGGCTGGCATAACTCAAAAGCTCTTGGGTGTTAACAATTCTTTCAAGTAATAAAAGAAACATGTTCTGAAAGAGTGCATGTGAGATGACTTGGGGCCAGGCATTTATATGGTAATATCAAATGTCTTTTTATTCATGGTTGGTTTACTAGGGATGTTGGCGGAATAAAATGGTGGGGTAGTCCTCTCAGTCCGATCCAGCAGTTTGCTGTTGGCTAACGTCAGTAATTTCACTGAAGATAGTAACAGAGCTCAGCTTGCTTTATTCCTAAACAATTAGCAGTTATACAGGTATTTTAATATACGTATTAACCAGTCTTCCAGAGCCCTTAGATACTCAGAGTTACAGGGCATGTAAATAGAAGCATTCAAGGGTACTCATACTTAGTTTTTCTTCCCACTGGGCCATCCCTCTGCTGGTTTTTTACATTGAAGGGGGCAATCTGACCCCAGGATAGCATGTCTACTAGGGAAGTGAGATGCCATCTATGAAGTGGCATCTGTGGGTGGGCCATGTTGCATGACTAGAAGCTGGACAATTATTTTTTTGCCACTATTAGCGACTCACATAAAAGCAAGTGGTTTTCATTCACGCCTTGAATTGTTTGTGAACAGGAAATCACAACCTGGTGAGCCTTACATCTGCAAATTGCTCAAAAAGATAATTAAAAATACAATAAAAACGCTTCGAAGAACATGCCATGAAAGAGCATAACCAGCATGGTTTGTGCACTAATCTATAGGAATTCTTCAAATATGTCGGTAAGATACTTACAAAAGGAGAACTGGCTGATACACTTTATTTTGACTTTCAAAAGGCCTTTCACAAGGTTCCTTGTAAGATGCTGCTACAAAAATTTAAGCAGTCATGGGGAGAGAGGCAAAATATTGTCCTGGATCGAAAACTGCCCGAGAGAAAAACCAAAGAGCGGGAATCAATGGTCAGTTTTCATCATGGCTAACAGTAAGGTCTCATGTTCATTAATACATTAATAATCTGGAAAAGAAGGTGAGCAGTGAGGTGGCATAGTTTGCAGATGACACAATAGTACTTAAGTTAGTTAAGTGCAGAAAAGACATGAGGACCGTAAGTTGAATGAACAATATGATGATGATGATGATTACATCCTTCTTGTGCCAACGTTAGTGCACGAGTCTCTTTGATTCCTCTGTCATTTGTTACTGTTTCCATCTGACCTGATGTTGATAGACCATTCTGCCCTCCCTCCTAAGGGTTCTGCTTAAGGTTTTTCTTGGTAGGGTTGCCACCCATCTGAGTTTTACCCAAACATTCCGTTTTTTGGTGTCTGTGTCTGGGTGCCATTTAGGGTTGCCAGGTGCCTGGTTTTTGACTGGAAAGTCCAGTAAAAAAGGGGACCTGGCAACCCTAAATGGCACCTGAACCAAAAGTCCGGTTACTGCAGATCGGGGGAGGTGCCAGGTTATTAAACCACGCCAGCCCCTGCTCAGTCGGGGCCATCTCCTACCTGAAGAAAGGCTCCCTGAAATGATCCAGTGAGTGATGGGGAGAGGGTGGGAGAGATGGGGGTGAGGCCTCAGAGGAAGAGGTGGGGAAGGGATGGGGCTTTGGGGAAGAGGTGGAGCAGGGGTGGAGTTTGGGGGCCCAGTTACCAGCAATTAGAAAGGTGGCAACCCTATTTCTCGGGCACCTTCATTTTCTCAGACATGTTGGTTTCTACTTGACAGCTTCATATGGGAGTCTTCATGTTTGCATCCACAGTACATGCCCTAGATATGTCCAGTGCTTCTTTTTGATTCTGATGGTAACAAGCTGGTGGCTGGTGATTTCTAAGATTTCGTCTCTCTTCACTGGTAATGAAGTCTTTCCAAATAATGCCCAGAATCTTTCATAGACACTTATTTTCAAAGGCATCTAGCTTTCTGTCTGGTATTTATTAGATCTCCATCTCTCTGAGCCATATGTTAGCACTGAGATTACAGTTGAATTGGAAATTCTCAGTTTTGTACTGGAACTGTATACCTTTGATTTCCATATGTTATTAAGTTTTACAAATGCTGTGGATGTTGGCCCTATCCTTGATTGGCTAACATAGATGCTGCCCAGGTAGAGGAACTGTTCAACTTTCTTGATATTTTTGCCATCTAATATAATGTTACAGTTTGACTTCTGGGTTTCAAGGATGTATATTTTAGCATAACAAATTTTGAGCCTTGCTTGGCTCTTCCTGCCAGGCTGTCTGTCTTTTTATTTGTAATTTTTCAGGGATGGTGCTCAGTGCAATATCAGCAAAGTCTAGATCGTCTATTCATTCTACAGCAGTGTTTGTGTTGTTGATGGCAGATGAATGTGAATACATGTAAATAAACACACATTGGAGGGAAAACTTTGAATTACTCATACACCTTACGGGGTTTTCAATTAACAACATCAACTTAGAAAAGGAAATGGACGTCATTGTGAACAGCTCAGTGAAGACCTCTCCCTAATCTGCATCTGTGGTCAAAGAAGCAAACAAGATATTAGGATGCATAAGGAATGCGGTGGAGAATAATACAGAAAAAGTCATTATTTAACTCAGTGGTATATCTCCATCCAGAATACTGCATTACCCCCTCTCAAAAAGCATACTGCAGAAAGAGCATTCAGAGAAGGAGAATGAGAGTGAATAAGGGCCTGGAAAAGCCTATCTTACGAAAAGATTGGAATAGCTACTTCAGAAAGGAGATAAAGGGGGGTGGGGTATTGAAAACTGTGCTAAATTTCACTTTAAGTTTCAGAGGGTTTTCCTGATCTTGCTTGCAAGCTAGGAGGCTCTATAGGGAAGCAAATGATATGATCTTAGCAGCAGTCCGTCTGCAGCCCACCATCCTACAGTAAGATGGAGTGAGTTGTGCCTTTCTGCCTTAGGGAGCAGCCTGCCTTGTGACTGTTTTTTGTTTTTTGTATGTCCTAGACTCTAAGATATAAAGTAGTGTTAAGTTGCAAACTTCCTGAAAAAAGTTTGTTTTAATCTAAATTCTCTCTGTTTGTGTGCCGTGAACACAACAGGGAGGACATAAAATAATGAATGGTCTAAAAAAGATAGATTGGAAGCTTCTGTTTTCTATGTCTGATAACACAATATACCTTTTTTTTTTCCTTTCAATAAAACTGAAAGATGGAAAATTCAAAACCAGTATAAGGAAATACACATTGTGTGAAAAAGTAAAGTAGACTGTAGCACCCACTGCCACATGAATCTGAAATTATAATAGTTCATGCTAAAATAGTTTTTTATTCCTTGTAAAATCTCATGCTTCAAGTTTTAAATCTCTAACTATGGGATGAGAATGCAATCTTCATGGGGGACAGATTATTCCACTTCTTCCTACTATGGAGTTTCTTACATCTTCCTCTGAGGCATCTGGTGCAGGCCATTGTTGGGGATGGAATACTGGACAATTGGACCATGGACCTGATCCCATATGGCCATTCCTATGTTCTTCCCTCAATGGGGTTTTCTCAGCTGAATTTCTAAATTCCTAAATTTCCGTATAGCATTGCTGTGCACTGGCAAACGATTACTGTATTCAGTGGTGAAATGATCTCTACAGAGTTTGTATTTATGACTTTTGCATTTAGTAAATTTCAGACTCTGACATGAGTGTAAGAAGAGAAAATGGCATAATCTAACTTGGTTCTTATGCTCTTGATTCTAGTTAGAAATGGCACATGCTTCAATGGCTTATCTTTCGCTTGTAGCCTGAAAGAAAAAACTGTTAACTTTACACAGCACCAACTTTTGCTCCAAAGAAAATAATATTAACTCTGTTTCACAGTAACTGTGACTACCTATTTACTTGACATCTCATTCTCCCCCTCCCCACCAGTTAATAATGCTGCATACCAATACGGGGCAAATCCTGCTCCCATTGACTTCAGATGGAACAAGATGGGGCTCCTAGCACTGAGTGGAGTCTCACAGGCAGCCTGTCAGTGGTATGGAGCAGGTTCAAACAGAACATTATGTACCGAACATAAATAATACACACAATACACTGAGCAGTATGCCAGTATCTTTTAATATTCCTATTTTTCATGAAATGATAATAATCATAATGGAGTACGCACATAGGCCACAGTCCAGCAAAGCATGTGAGCACTTGTTTAAATATAAGAATGTGAGTAATCCTACTGGATTCAAATCCAGGCTTATGGTTAAGTTTATACTTGAGTCCTTTGCTGAAACAAGGCCTTATTCTTTCCAAACCAATGTCTATGCACTAGTTGTGGTATCCCTCTCACCCTGAGAATGGCATCTAGGAAGTAAAAACAACGAGGAGTCCTTGTGGCACCTTAGAGACTAACAAATTTAATTGGGCATAAGTAATATCTCCTGGTATCTGTTTACTAGTATCTGGGAATGTTCACTAGTATCTGGGTATTCAGTATAGCTTGCTGTACTTTCTGATGAGTGGGAGGATTGTTGCTCCTCCCTGGATAGAACTGTGCACACAGATTTGATGTCTAGTGTTTTTATTTATTTTTTTAAGCATACTTCATCCTCTGTCCCTGGCCATTTGTTTTGTTTCATCCACCTCCTTGGTCTTGTTTGTCAGTCACATCTTCCATTCCAGTCTTGTTTTCCACTGATTTTTTTTTTAGCTAACAACCCCTTCATTGATTTGTTCCAAAAGAGTCCAGTTGCATTTGTTTTATTTACAGTCCAAAGCGTCACATCACTGTCCATAGTGAGTTGCTGTGATATTGAAGCATATTGCTCTAGAGCAGCGGTTCTCAAGCTTATTTGATTGGCCCTTCCTTCTTTGTGTCTGAAGTCATTTATGCCTCCCCACCCCTCAAGTACATATACTGCCACACAGCTCTGAAGGCAGCGCCATGCCAGCAGCGGCACAGAAGTAAATGAGGCAATGTGAAAAGTGATATTCATCGATATCACAGCAGACAGTGCCCCATTAGCACCCTTAACTTTTGTGCTGCTGCTGCTGCCACCCTGGGACTGGCAGTTGGGGCCCTTCTGCCTCCAGGTGAGGGATTGTGGAGGGAGAAGGAGAGCCTGAACCTAGGCTGCCTCCTCGTGAGGGATTATGGGGAGCTCTGGCTGTCTCCTTTACCCCCACCTCCCTGGGGGCCCTTCTGCATGAGCCTCAGCTACCCAGAGTTGACAGCCAGAGCTCTTCCAAAAAAAAAAAAAAAAAAAGGCACCCACCCCATAATTTGAGAACCGCTGCTCTAGAGAAGCTGATTGACTTATTAGGCAATTAGCACTGGGGTTATAAATGGCTACAAAGAAAATAAAGTCTTTTGTGCTAGGTGCTGTACATACAAGTAGTAACACCGTCCCTGCCCAAAGAACATACAATCTAAATAGACAAGGCAAGTGGAGGAGAGGCACAAAGAGGTGAAGTGACTTGCCCAAAGTCACTCAGCTGGTAGTAAAACCCATGTCTCCAGAGCCTCAGTCCAATGCTCTGTCTGCTGGGTCATGCTGTCTCTCAAGTAAAATGCTGTTGCCTGTTTGCTTTGTATGCACACAGACCAACTCTACTCACCCCGCACAAAGCACAAGTGCAAGTAAATTCTTTGCATGTTGAGATACTGAATTCAGTTTCTTGAAAACACAAACCTTCCATGGCTATTATTGCAGCTCCTAAATTGTCGTAGTATCTATGGCTGTTGTATCCCCCATCGGTAAGTTAGATTTTTCAGTGCTCTGCACCTTGTATAGTCATTTACTCCAATGCAAAGCGGATGTAAATTGTTAGTGTTTGTTTGACATCCATGTGGACCAACGTCAACACTGCATTTTGCAGGGCAGTAGAGACTCAGGCTCAGGAACTTTGACCAATAGGTTTGTGAAATTGTTGACCTCCATTTTGTATACCTGTGTGCATAGGCTCCCTGTAGCCTGCCTCCCAAACATCCATGCAGTGGAACTACTCTGGATCTGCTGCATTACAGGCCATGTGCCTCTGGAGAAGAATGAGCAGGATTTGGACCTGTGCATAAAGTGCTGTTCTGGCAACCAAGGTGTCTGTAATGTTTCCCTTGCAATGTTTCTTTTTATTTCCAAAAAGCATATTTTTAACCTTGCAGTTTCTTTGGTGTATGCCCATATGTTTCAGGGCCTGATCCAAACCCACTGAAGTCAATGGAAGCCTCTCCACTGAAATTAATGGGCTTTGAATTAGGCCATCATGCGTGTTCCCCAGCTGAACTCCAGGTTTATTCACTGTACCCTGTACTGTCTAACTGCAAAAGAGGAGCACTCCTCAGGAAATATTTGTCCCCAGCCTGCATCTGAGATTTCTTCCAGTTTAATGTGCTGGAGACCTAGGAATAGCACACAGGGAAAATCTTGGTTTATATTCCCACCTTGTGGCTTCCCTCTCCGCCAATCACTGGGACTAGTATGTTTCTGTCTTTGATTTTGGGGCACTTGTCCAGAGAAAGCAACACAGAAAAGTACTTGTTTTTTCCTTACACAACCAAAACCACATCTAGGGCTTGCATGTATCTGAGATGAAATAGGAGCACTTTTTTTAACCATCTTGCATTGGTTATGAGTGAGCTGCAGCAGTGGTACAAGTGAGGGCATTCTGTCTGCACTCAGAGGTTTTGTTGGCCAGCTGGGGATGGGAACATGGGCAGCTTTTCTGTCTGGTAACCTGGTCCTTGTCTCATAGTTGCCCCCCTTACCTCAGATGTCTATTTGATCTTGACTGATAGCTGATAAAACTGCTACAGCCTGCTTGATTGATTGAGTACGTGTGTTGTTAGTGCTGCAGCACTCAGGGGTGGCAGGTCTGTAGAAATTTTGGTGGTGCCCAAACTCTGTCCCCCCCCCCAACTCTGCCTCCCACCTGCCCAAGGCTCTGGGCGGGAGTTTCGGTGAGGGAGGCGTGCAGAGGGATGGGGTGCAGGGGTGAGGGCTGTGGGGTGTGGCTACAGATGAGGGGTTTGGAGTGTGGAAGGGGCTCAGGGCGAGAGTAGGGGTGTAGGGGGTGAGGGCTCTGTCTGGGGCTGGCAATGCAGGGCTTGATGTGAGAGGGATTCAGGGTGCGAATAGGAGTGTTGTGGGTTAGGGCTCTGGCTGGGACTGGAGATAAGGTGTTTGGGGTGCTGGAGGGGCTCAGGGCTTGGACAGATGGTTGAGGATGCGGTGGGGGGTGAAAGCTCTGGCTGGGGTGTGGGCTGTCAGGTGGGGCAGGGCTGGGGATGAGTCTAGGGTGCAGGCAGGCTGCTCTGGGACAGGAGCCAGAGAGGAGGACTCCCCCCAGCCCTTCCCTGCTGGCAGCAGCAAACTCTGGGGGAGGAGCCCCCCTTTCCTGCTCCCCCCCAGCAGCACACTCACCTCCACCACTGTCACTGCATGTGCTTCTAGGACCTCTCTCAGGTCCAGAAATCTTCCCCACCTCCCCCTGGAGGGTGCTGGGGGGTGCTGTGTGCACCTCCTCACCTGCTGTTGCCCCGACTGTAGCCTCACTGGGGCTGACGGAGGGAGCTACCTCCTTGCCCAGCATGGGGCGGGAGCAGTGACTATGGGCCGGAGGGGTGTGGGGTGGCGGCTGTGCTGCTGGAGAGTCCTGCCGAAAAAGGGAAGGGTCTGAGG
Source organism: Gopherus flavomarginatus (assembly GCF_025201925.1). Lineage (NCBI taxonomy): Eukaryota > Metazoa > Chordata > Testudines > Testudinidae > Gopherus > Gopherus flavomarginatus. The sequence continues at coordinate 72,455,091 of NC_066620.1, read as the reverse complement.
GGGAAGGGCAGGCTCAGTCAGTCTGCCCAGACAGTGAAATGGGGGCACTAGGACCCTGCGGCAGCAGTTGCTTCAGGAAGGCAACATGGAGCTGCCCTGAAGAGACAGTGTGTCAGTGCGTCTCTGCTCTGGAGCCCGGGAAAGGCGAGCAGGGGGTGGGGGCAGCAATTCGGGGCCTGGGGACACTCGGGGAAGGTGTGAGTGGGGGGTCGCAGGTGGGGCTGGGGCTCCCCCCCGCCCCTAAATATTCGTGGAGCTGGGCTCTGAATATTGCTGGTGCCTGAGCACCACGTGGGTATGGAACTCGCCGCCTATGGCAGCACCCACCTACTAATAGAGGCTGTCTGAGTACAGATATTGTGGGAGGCTCCTCAGACCCGTATTTATCACTACATCTTATGCACCAGCAAGATATCCAGTTTTCCATCTCATAAGACTCCTCTTGGATCCACTGAATGCGGTCACCCAGGGACTTCTGCCTGCAACATTCAAAAGCAGACAGACATTGGCAGCTTTCAACAATTCCACATCTGTATTCCCAGTCCCAGGCAGAGCTGCAGGTGCTACTCGACCAGGAAGCTCAGAGGAACTTACTTAATGGAAAAAGGAGGTTTTATCCAACAACAACAAAAAACCTAGAAAAACATTCTATGGTCACCAACACAGAGTTAGTAAGAGCAAGCTAGGGAACACCCAGAAACTGGTGAAGTGGAAAATAAACAGTTATACTGGGACAAAGGTTTGACAGAAAAATAAGAAATATAGATGGAATTATTTTTAATAGTGATTTTGACCAAAATTTGGCTCCTATATCAGTAGCTTGATTTTCCCCTCAAAAGCTCTAAGCACTTTGAAGCTCCCATTAATTTAGGAGCCTAACTATGGATGTAGGAGCCTGATGCTAAGCATCCGTTTTTGAAAATCTGTCTTTTCTCATATGATTGAAGGATTTGTTATCTTACACATGTGTCTGTCTTGGTTATAGCTGCTGCATTTTGTGGGAGAATTTTGCAGAATGTCTTTTTGTGCTCTCTCTCCCTACCTCCCCCCGCCCCATGGCTAACTATATGGTGGCACTACTTAGAATCTGATAACTAATGCTGTGTATCTCCCAGGGGCCACATACTGCCCCAAATTCCTGACTTTTAGTACAGATTGAAAATAGCAATTTATTTGAACTTTGCAAAGGAAAGCAAAATATTCCCCCCCCCCAAACCCACCAGAAAAACTATCCTAGATGTAAGCAACATCTCCTTGATTCCTCCCTGCCTCTTGCTGTTGAATCTAGTCCTAGTGGGTTAGCCAATTCCTGTTCTTTAATTCGGTGATTGCTACATAGGGAATGGTCACCTGATGTACTTGCACATCTCTACAGACAGCCCATTTTGGTGAAGCAGTAGGGATTTAATAATGGCCAAACATGACCAAGAATCCAATGAATGGATAGCTTCCAAGTCCCTTTACAGACTCATTAAGGGCATTTTCCATAGACTTCAAGAAGCTTTGCACTGGGTTCTAAATGTCTGATTACAATCCTCCTTATTCTCTAAGGGCTAGATTGTGAGAGAGGCTAGGCTCCCATGCAAGAGAGTGAAGATTTTCCTCTTATAGCCCTGCTTGGGCTCCCAAGACCTTGGAGAAGTAAAGGTACTGTACACTCACCCACTTTGCTGAGAGCAGATGGGCAGGGAGGAGTGGGGAATGGGTAGAGCTTTAGCTTTGCCTCTCCTTTCCAATACCCCAGCCCAATACCCCCAGTGAAATGGTACACCAGGGATAGTAACTTATTGCTGAAGTACATCTATGCCAGCAGCAAATTACTATCTTCCTGAGTCACATCTCTCTTCCTGTGCTGCTCCTGAAACAGCCGAGTAATGTGTCACCCCTTGCTAAGGGGCCGTGTTCTGGGGCTGCATTGTGTCCCTAAAACAAGTACATCTAAACTGATCTTTTGCTCCACTCTTCTGTGGCCTGAAGCAGCAAACAGGAGTGTATGCTGTGTCTGGCATTTGTGGGGTCAGATACAGAAGGGGGTTGGAAAAAACAGCTTTCTAAAAGCCCAGAAAGCTTAATAACAGATAATGGCTGAGAACTAAACATTCAATGTGTTTATCTTTTCTGCAGCTGAGAAATATTTTTGGGAAATATGTTGAAATATTCATTATACTTCCCAATGATAGACTAAAGAGATATAAAGCTTTTCCTGATTAAAAACAAATCGATTTCTCATTGCTAGGCATTTTTTTTGGGTAGAAACTGATGAATTCAACATCATGTTAGCTTTTACAAATGTCACATGAAATAGATGACGACAGTCAATTGGAAGAAAAAGTGTAATCAATCACCAGGCATACCTTACAAGACCGGACATACTTGGCAACGTCCTTGCCCATCCCCTCCCAGTGGAAGGACTTCCCCAACCGGTCCTTGGTTCTGTTCACCCCAGCATGGCCACTGGGATGATCATGGGCTAAGCTTAAGAGCTTCCCCCGGTACTTAGTTGGAACCACCAACTGTTTTTGCGGCTGCCATTCTTCCCGGTGTCCACCAGAAAGAATTTCCTTGTATAAAAGTCCTTGGTCAATAACAAACCGGGATCGATTAGAAGAGCTGAGAGGCGGTGGGGTGTTCCGTGCCGCCGCCCAAGCTTTCTGAAGGCTGTCATCCGCTTCCTGCTCAGTCTGGAACTGTTCCCTTGAGGCTGGGGTCACCAGTTCTTCCTCAGACTGTGGACTTGGGCTTGGTCCCTCTGGAAGCGATGTAGGTGATGGGGTTGTTTCCGTTGCTGGTGAACCGCTCTCCGCTGGTGCACCTGAGGGTATTTCAGGCTCTGGCTGAGCCTTTTGGGTATGGCTGTCTGTTGCTTCTGCCAGTTCTGGCTCGCTGGCGCCCTCTGGTGTTGAGTTTGAAGATGTGGTTGCACTTGCTGGTGCTGGTTGCTGTTCGAGTTCCGGGCCTGGGACTGGAGATGCTGTGGCTGTTTCAGTGGTAGGCATGGAATTCGGGTCCACAACCTCTGTCTGGGTCTCCGGTAACACAGACGGGGCCTCTGTGGACGGTTCAGGAACAGGAATGGGTCTGGAAGCTTGCCTGGTTTGGCTACGTGTAACCATTCCCACTCTCTTGGCCCGCCTCACCTGGTTGGCCAAGTCTTCCCCCAGTAGCATGGGGATAGGATAATTGTCATAGACTGCAAAAGTCCACATTCCTGACCAGCCTTTGTACTGGACAGGCAGTTGAGCTGTAGGCAAGTCTACAGCTTGTGACATGAAGGGGTAAATTGTAACTTTGGCCTTTGGGTTGATGAATTTGGGGTCAACGAAGGATTGGTGGATAGCTGACACTTGTGCCCCCGTGTCTCTCCACGCAGTAACCTTCTTTCCGCCCACTCTCAAATTTTCCCTTCGCTCCAAGGGTATTTGAGAGGCATTCGGGCCTGGGGATCTTTGGTGTGATGGTGGTGTAATGAATTGCACTCGCATGGTGTTCTTGGGACACTTGGCCTTGATATGTCCCAGTTCATTACACTTAAAGCATCTTCCATCTGATGGGTCACTGGGCCGAGGTGAGTTACTGGAGACTGGTGAGGTTGAAGGGTAGGGTATCTGTGGCTTTACTTGGGTGGTATGTGGGGTCTTTGGCTGTCCTCGGTTGTAGGGTTTATGGTCTGTGTGCCCCCTGGGGTAATCGTTCCCCTTGACAGTAGCTTTCTTGCTTTCTGCCAGTTCCATCCATTTGGCTCCAATCTCCCCCGCCTCAGCGATATCTTTGGGATTTCATCTTGTATGTACCGTGTGATGTCTTCAGGAACACCATCCAAGAACTGCTCCATTTGTATGAGGAGGTTCAGTTCTTCCAAGGTTTGAATGTTGTTTCCTGTTATCCAGGCCTCATAGTTTTTTGCAATGTAGTAGGCGTGTTTGGGAAATGACACCTTTGGTTTCCACTTTTGGGTTCTGAAACGCCGACGGGCATGATCTGGGGTTATCCCCATTCGGTATCTGGCCTTGGTTTGAAAAAGTTTATAGTCATTCATTTGCAGCTTAGGCATTTCAGCTGCCACCTCTGCTAAAGGTCCACTGAGCTGTGACCTCAATTCTACCATGTACTGGTCTTCGGGGATGTTGTACCCAAGACATGCTCTTTCAAAATTTTCCAAGAAGGCCTCGGTGTCATCACCTGCCTTGTAGGTGGGAAATTTCCTGTGCTGTGGAGCAATAATTGGCGCCGGGTTGTTAGGGTTGGCTGGCACAGGCAGCCCAGCTTTTGCCAACTCCAGTTCATGTTTTCTCTGTTTTTCCTTCTCTTCATTCTCTTTTTGTTGTTTTTCCAGTTCTCGGTGGTGGGCCGCCTCCTCTTCTTCTTGCTTCCTTCTGTGGGCCAACTCTTCTTCTGCTTGTTTCCTTCGGTAGGCCACCTCTTCTTCTTCTAGTTTTCTTTTGTGTGCTGCCTCTTTGGCTGCCTGTTCTCTTTGGTAGGCTGCCAGTTTGATGCTTTCTTCCTTTTCTTTTAGCTCCAGTTGTCGCCTGTGTTCAGCTTCTTTGATTTGTTCTTCGGCCTCAATTTTTGCCTTAGAAGTCATGGTTCCTGTTTTCTTGTGTTGGGGTGCCCTCCGGTGTTTATCTTCTGAACTGCAGGTTCTGTTGCCTCCTGAAGTCTGCCTAGCAACAGTGCCTTTAGCTAATTTTCAATGTTAAGTAAACCTGAAAAACCACTTTATTTGCATTCATATAGTGCTGGACTTGCCTCCTAATGGGAGGGCTATTGCATGACAAAAGACCCTTAACAGTTTGGTAATGGCTTCTCGCTTAACATGCAAGCCACAAACTGCCAGAGAGAGCAGAAAAAAAAATTCTCTCTGGTTCCCTTTTAAAACCAACTGTTTCTCTCTGCTAAAAAGCCCTTAGCAGAGAAAAGAAAAATATAATATTCCTACTGGCTTCTGGATTCTGTCTAGATCCCACCCACTGCCACTCATGACATAACCTTAGTCCCAGATTTGGACCTTAGCGTCCAAAATATGGGTGTTAGCATGAAAAAACCTCCAAGCTTAGTTACCAGCTTGGACCTGGTACCTGCTGCCACCACCCAAAAAATTAGAGTGTTTTGGGGCACTCTGGTCCCTCTGAAAAACCTTCCCTGGGGACCCCAAGACCCAAATCCCTTGAGTCTCACAACAAAGGGAAATAATCCTTTTTCCCTTCCCCCCTCTAGGTGCTCCTGGAGAGATACACAGACACAAGCTCTGTGAAACTACACAGAGAGACTCCCCCTCTCTGTTCCCAATCCTGGAAACAAAAAGTACTTTCCTATTCCCCCAGAGGGAATGCAAAATCAGGCTAGCAAATCCAACACACAGATCTCCCCATTTCTTCCTCCCACCAATTCCCTGGTGAGTACAGACTCAATTTCCCTGAAGTAAAGAAAAAACTCCAACAGGTCTTAAAAGAAAGCTTTATATAAAAAGAAAGAAAAATACATACAAATGTTCTCTCTGTATTAAGATGATACAACACAGGGTCGATTGCTTAAAAGAATATTGAATAAACAGCCTTATTCAAAAAGAATACAAATCAAAGCACTCCAGCACTTATATTTATGCAAATACCAAAGAAAAGAAACCATATAACTTACTATCTGATCTCTTTGTCCTTACACTTAGAAACAGAAGATTAGAAAGTAGAACTACTTCTCCAAAGCTCAGAGAAAGCAGGCAGGCAGACAAAAGACCTCAGACACACAATTCCCTCCACCCAAAGTTGAAAAAATCCGATTTCCTGATTGGTCCTCTGGTCAGGTGCTTTAGGTGAAAGAGACATTAACCCTTAGCTATCTGTTTATGACAATGTTAGCTTTTACAAATGTCACATGAAATAGATGACGACAGTCAATTGGAAGAAAAAGTGTAATCAATCACTAGGTGCCACAATTCTCCTTTCTCTGTTAATCATCTTCCCAGACAGCAATTTGAGGGATGGGGCAAAATTACAGGCACAAGAGGAATTTGAAGAAAATAGAAACAAACAGACCTCCCCATTTGTGTTAAGGTAGATTAAATAAGATCAACAATTGTCTTTTTCTTTGAAAATAAAAAAAAGGTAGATCTGGTGTGGCCCTTTGGTTTTAAATAAAAGAGCGTAAACAGTACAGATGTATTATCTAATCATACTCAAATCAGGTAGTCAAGTTTCAAATACAAAAGATTAATCATGTGACAATATGCCTTTAAGAGCACAGACAGCCCTCTCGGTTAAGGCTTTGTGTTACTATAGGAGCATGAAAGAAATTCACTCTACTTTGCATGAAGGTGAATGCACCACTTTGTAGACTAACTGGGGTGGCAGGCTTCGAATAGATCTGATTTTTCTGGAAATTCTTTCCCATGAAAAGTGTGTTTGAACTTGGTCCTTATGTAGGATTGGAAAAAAATTCAGGCCAGCTCCTACTATGGTATGTGAGCTCCCCTGCCATATATTGACGGTGCTGGGGTAAAACTGCAGTGTCAACATTTCAATCAAAACTGGATGACTAAATTATGTGCTGAAATGGACACATAGGGTATGTCAACACTGCAGCTGGGAGCGTGCTTTCCAGCGTAGATAGATAGACATGTGCTAGCTCTTTGAGCTATGTCTACCCATGTTGGAAAACAAGCCCTACAATTACCCGTTTTATATACACATATCTGCAAAAGGGAAATTTGCCCCCCCATGTTGCTACTCTGCAACCTAGTGGTGACTATATTTTACAAGTGCCATTGACTGCCTGGGCCACTCCTTCAGCTGGCTGTGCTGTTCCAAAGTCCAGGACCCCGGCACTAGCATGCCTTTGGTTAGCACTCTGCCTTGAGTCAGCAGCCCATCCCTGCTCAGCAAAGCACTTATCCTCATTGAGACTTAAACATGGGTTTAAATGTTTTGCTGAATTGAGGCCTCTGTTCACTGTTCTAACAGAAACGGTCAATGTGGGGCTAATTATTCAGCTGTGAGGATGGTTTTAAAGATAAGAGCTGGAAGGAGAGATGTGAGAAAACAAGCACTTTACAATAATCAAAGTATGTGGATCAACAGGATGGGACAACTAGGAAACATTAGTACACACCAATGGAAATGGGGAGCAAGGGGGCGGCAGAAGGATGAAGGTTCTTGCCCAGGATTGTGAGTCACCCTGTTAGCCTCCAGTGAGAGGGAGACTTGTTTGTGCTTAACTGGGTGTCAGCTTCCTGACACTGGTCTGTTAGCCACCCAAACAGTCTTCTGAGCTATGCCAGCCCTTCCTTTGTCTTGCAAGTTAAAAGTAGGTGCACCTCAATCCCTGAGCCCCTTTGAAGCTTTCCCATATAGTGTTCAGGCCCTTCTCCATTGAACAGTCACAGAAATGTCAAGTTTCAGAGTAGCAGCCGTGTTAGTCTGTATCCGCAAAAATAACAGGAGTACTTGTGGCACCTTAGAGACTAACAAATTTATTTGAGTGTAAGCTTTCGTGGGCTACAGGCCACTTCATCAGATGCACAGAATGGAACATACAGTGAGGAGATATATACACATACAGAGAACATGAAAAGGTGGGAGTTGCCCAATCAACTCTAAGAGCCTAATTAATTAAGATGAACTGTTGTCTTAAATGGGCTATCTTAAGTATCACTACAAAAGTTTTTTTTCCTCCTGCTGACAACAGTTCACCCTGGACCTTGGGGCTCCCAGCCGCCTCTGCAGCTGGTATCTCAGGAGTGATTTAAAGGCTCCAGGGCTCCCAGCTACAGCCAGAGCCCTGGGGCTTTAAATATTGAAAGGCCCCACCTCTTCCAGTTGAGGCCACACCCCCACCCAGGACTCTGGCATACTGGTAAATCCTTCAGGGCCACCCAGAGGATTCAGGGGGCCTGGAGTCTTCGGCAGCGAGGCGCCCCTGCTTCTGTGGTAATTTGGCGGCAGGGGATCCTTCTGCTCTGGGACCCACCACTGAAGTGCCCCGAAGAGCCACGGTGGGGGCCCCCCACTGCCAAATTACCACCGAAGACCCGGCATTTTGGAGGCGGGTCCCGCTTTGGGGGGGGGGTCTGCCCTGGGGCAGAAGGACCCCCCCTGACGCCAAAGACCTGAAGTGGAAGAAGCTCAGGGGGCCCGGGCCCGCAAGAGTTTTCCAGGGCCCCTGGAGCGAGTGAAGGACCTGCTTCAGGGGCCCTGAAAAACTTTCATGAGGGCCCCTGTGGAGCCCAGGGCCTGCGGCAAATTGCCCCACTTGCCTGTCCCCTCTGAGCGGCCCTTTTAAGTTACTTTCATCCCTGGGTGAGAGAAACCATCTTGAACAAAGACTGTATCATGCTAGATTAAATTTTAGACTTTTAGATGCATGTTTTCACTTTGATTTGCTTGTAACCATTTCTACCTTCTGTCTTTTACTTGGTATCACTTAATCCATGCTTTTTTGTTACTAAACTTGTTTTGCTTTCATTATAAAACATCACTGCTGGATAAGGTCAGTAGAGTATGTGCTTCTAGTGACCTAACAGGTTGGAGTGTTGTATTGTCTGCAGAGGCAGCAACCTAACATCTTTATGAGTGTCCAGTCCCTCTCACCAGGGAGCATGACTCAGGGGTTGATTCACTCCTGGAAGGGTACTAAGATCAGCCTGACTTTGTCTTATGTTGGCTTATAGTGCTTCATTTACATGCTGAGAGAAAACCTTTTTGTCAACTCTGCCTTGATTCAGACCTTATTTTCACTATACACACATAACTCCTTACACGGTATTTGTACATACATTTCACAACTATATTAATGACCAGTGTGACCCTGGCTTTCATTTAAGAACTCCCATGATAATCTTTGAACCAGAATGTACATACCAGGATCAGGATATTCTTGTAACCACCTTGACAGTTGGCACTGAAGGGTTCTTAGGTCACACTCATCCTCCTAGGTTTTTGTTCTGCTACCCATCACTTTGATATCAGAGTGCCTTCTGTGTAAAATAGATTGTCAATAGCAAAATCTCTAGTGAATTCTTGGAGTCTCTGGCTCTTCTCCATTATTGGGTTATAGAAAACTTGGTTGAGGTAGGTAATTTTTTAAGCAGTCAGAGTGGGGAATAGGGGGGTGGTTGATGCTGTGAATGTCATTTTGGTCCTGGTGGAAAAGCTTAATCTAACTAGAAGGTTTTGCAGCATTTCCTAAATGCAGGCAGACTCTGGATTCACTAAAAAGAATGAGGAGTACTTGTGGCACCTTAGAGACTAACAAATTTATTTGAGCATAAGCTTTTGTGGGCTCTGAAATCTGGATCCACTGGAGATTTGCTCCACTTTGGTCCTGATGGCAACAGCCCCTATGGGCCACTGTAGAAGAGCTAGGGGTTTGGAATGCCCCAAGCTCAGCCCCCCCTGAACTGCAGTACTCTACCAGGGTGGGGTAGAGACCAGTTGGCTACTGGTGAGGTCACAATGCTGGATGCTTGACTCCAAGTGGGTTGAAGAGGGCCTTATGACTGCTTTGTGTTCTCTTCATTCTGCCAATGTACTGTGGCTGAAGCAGACCATTGAGTCCTTCCCCTCCACTTTTTTAATCATAGACAAGAAAAATAGGATAAAATAATAGAAATGCTTAGGAGAAATAATTAAGCAAAAAATTAACATCTCTGATAAAAGAATAGCGTGGGCCCTCAGACAGGATATTAGACGAGGAGTCAGGAGACATGACTTCTTTTCTTGACTTGCTCTGTGATCTCAGGCAAGTTGCTCCACCTTGCTGTTTCCTCTTCCACCCTTTCTGAATTGTCTGCTTAGACTGTAAGCTCTTTGGGGCAGGGACGACCTCACACTGTATCTATATACTGGCTAGGACAATGAGCCCCACTCTTGGTTGAGGCCTATGTGGGTTACCGTGATACACTATCAAATAAAAACATTCTTCCCTTGCCTTATGAATTTGAAATACCTCTTTTGGCAAGCTGAAGTGCCAGGCAGTAATGGCGTTACTGGGTTGTGGAAACAGTGTGTAGGGTTATTTTAAAGGCTTGGAATGAATGTTTATTCGAGAACGAGGGAGGCTGGCAGTCAGTGAGTGGGGAGGCCCGGAAGGAAGCAGACACGTTTGAGCTAAGATTTGGAGGTTAGACTAGGTGATCATAAAGGTCTCATCTGGCCTTAATATACTAAAAGTATTTAAAAACCAAATACTGCTTAAGATCAGTGGAGCTGCTCCTGAAAAAGGATCAGGATTTGTCTCTAAAGGTATGTTTTGTACTTCAAAGTGAGGGTGAGATTCCCAGCTGGAGGAGACATATCCATGTGCTAGGTCTCATTGAGCTAGCATGCTGAAAATAGAAAGTAGCCATGGTCATGTGAGTGGCAGGAGGGGCTAGCTGCCCTGAGTACATGCCTAGCATCTTGGATGGATACATATTTTGGGTAGCTAGCATCTCCTACCACCTGTGCTGCTGTGGCTACATGCTACTTTTAGCCTGCTAGCTTGATCAGAGCTAGAGTATGTCTCTTCAAACCGGGAATCATATAAACATACTCTTAGTTTTCACTTAGCTTTTCTATTCTTCTTACTGCGCCATCATTTTAGTTGAATTGTTACTGTCTTTTTTTCCTCTATTGTTCAAGTCGGTAACCCCATTGCTGCCCTAATTCACAACTGTGTGTCTAGGTTTGCTTCTTTCAAGGTGGCTACAGTAAACATTTGCAATCATATACAGTACTGTATGTGCCATTTCTCAGGATATATGCTCTGTGTTTATTTCCAAAGGTTTGCCTCAAAACCTTCAAATGGGAGGCTTTTATTTCATTCTTGAAGGATCAAGCTGAAATACTGGGCAGTGGATGTCCTTATTTTAGATTTAACCTACAGTAAGTGTTTCAGCTTGATACTTCAAGAGTGAAAGAAAAGTCTCCCATTTAAAGGTTTTGAGACAAATCTAACCAATATTGGAAGTCTTTCCATAGACTTAAACCCTGTTGTAGATAACCTCTCAAGGTCCCTTCCAGTCCTATGATTCTATCTAGTACAGTCCCATGCACCCATGGCAGGACTAAGTATTATCTAGATCATCCCTGACAGGTGTTTGTCCAACCTGCTCTGAATCTCTAGTGATGGAGATTCCATAACCTCCCTAGGCAATTTATTCCAGTGCTTAACCACCCTGACAGTTAAGAAGTTTTTCCCAATGTCCAGTTTAAACTGTCCTTGCTTCTTCTCTTATCCTCAGAGGTTAAGAGAACAACTTTTCTCCCCCCTCCTGGTAACAACCTTTTATGTATTTGAAAACTGTTATCATGTCCCCTCTGTCTTCTCTTCTCCAGACTAAACAAACCCAATTTTTTCAATCTTCCCTCATAGGTCATGTTTTCTAGAACCTATTCTCCAAAGCACTTGCAACCCCTCCCAGCTTGGAATCATCCACAAACTTTATAAATCATTGATGAAGATATTGAACAGAACTGGATCCAGAACCGGTCCCTGCAGGACCCCACTGGATATGCCCTTCCAGCTTGTCTGTGAACCACTGATAACTACTTTCTGGGAATGGTTTTCCAACAAGTTATGCACCCACCTTATTATAGTAGCTCCATGTAGGTTGTATTTCCCTAGTTTATGAGAAGGTCATGTGAGACTGTATCAAAAGCCTTGCTAAAGTCAAGATACACCCCATCCACAAGGCTTGTTACCCTGTCAAAGAAAGCTATTAGGTTGGTTTGTCATGATTTGTTTTTGACAAATCCATGCTGACTGTTACTTATGACATTATTTTCTAGGTGTTTGCAAATTGATTGCTTAATTATTTGCTCCACTTTCTTTCTGGGTACAAAAGTTACGATGACTGGTCTGTAATTCCTCAGGTTGTCCTTATTTCCCTTTTTATAGATTGGCACTATAGTTGCCAGTCCTCTAGAATCTCTCTTATCTTCCATGACTTTTCAAAGATAATCGCAGATGGCTCAGATATCTCCTCAGTCAGCTCCTTGAGTATTCTAGAATGCATTTCATCAGGCCTCGGTTACCTACCAACTCCTTGAGTTTGCTAAATTCTACCTTCTTGAAATCCATTATCTTTTTTGTGCTCTTTTCCCTCCTACCATTCCTTAGAATCATGAACTCTACCATTTCATGATCACTTTCACCTAAGCTGCCTTCTACTTTCAAATGCTCAACCAGTTCCTCCCTATTTGTCAAAATCAAATCTAGAACAGCCTCTTCCCTAGTAGCTTTCTCCACCTTTGGAACTAAAAAATTGCCTCCAGTACATTCCAAGAACTTGTTGGATAATCTATGCCCTGCTGTGTTATGTCCCCAACAAATGTCTGGGTAGTTGAAGTCCCCCACCACGGCCAAGTCCGGTGCTTTGGATGATTTTATTAGTTGTTTTAAAAAAGCTACATCCACCTCTTCCCCCTGGATAGGTGGTCTGTAGTAGTCCCCTACCATGACATCACCCTTGGCTTTTTTTACACCTTTTATCCATACTCAAAGACTTTCAACAAGTCTGTGTCCTACACTCAGTCCAAGTGTATACATTTTTAATATATAAGGCAACACCTGCACCCTTTTTTCCCTGCCTGTCCTTTCTGAGCAAGCTGTATCCTTCTATACCAATATTCCAATCATGCATATTATCCCACCAAGTCTCTGTGATGCCAACTAAGTCACAGTTGTGTTTATTAACTAGCATTTCAAGTTCTACCTGCGTATTCCCCAAACTTCTCGCATTAGCATAGAGACATCCAAGATACTAATTTGATTCCCCTCCCATGTTCTCTCTTATCTTTCCCTTATCCCTGCTTCCCCCGCCCCCAAATTCCAACCCTTCTCCCAGGACTCCATGTTTTTGACTTACCTGTGGGCTTTGGTCACGTGCCCACATAGAACCTAATTTAAATCCCTCCTCACTAAGTTAGCCAGTCTGTATCCAAATATGCTTTTCCCCATCCTTGATAGGTGGGCTGCATCTCTGCTTAGCAGTCCTTCTTGGAGCAGTATCCTCTGGTCAAAGAAGCCGAAGCCCTTCTGGTGACACCATCTTTGCAGGCAGGCATTCACCTCCAGGATGCATTTATCTCTGCCTGGGCCCTGGCCCTTGACCAGAAGGATTGAAAAGAACACCACCTGCCCCCTCAACTCCTTCACCCTTACTCCGAGACCCTGGGATAATGGGACTGTCTCCTCTTACACCAGTGTAAATTGGGAGTGTCTCCACTGAAGTCAATGAAACTACACTAGTGTAAATCAGAGAAGAATCCATCCCATTGTTTCTTTTGATTAATATAGTGTGTTACTAATTTAAAGTGAGCTAATGCTTCTTTTCCTATGGGAGGAAAAATTGGTAAGTTGCTGCGGGATATGTAAAACTCTAAGGCTTCCCTCATGGAGACTTTCCTAGACAGTTCTGTAGGAAGTGAATTTGCAGTATTGCCAACCCCCAAGAATCTTGAGATTCTTAAAAAAACACCTTTGAGGTTCTTTTTATAGTTCTTCTGGTATCAGAGCCTTTGTGGGGTGTTTGTGTGTATGACATTTTAAGCTTTCTTCTGCAACCCAGAGGGATAGAAACTTAAATTGAGATGATCACATAGTCACATGAATCCAGAAGCCTGGGTTTTTTAAATAAAGGCACCAAACACCACTAGGCTTGCTATACAATTGTGAGAGATGACAACACTGCATTTATCCTTCATGAAATTAGTAGGTGAGTTAGCTGAAGATCCTCTGAAATCCAGGTGGCAATGTTGAGCCTGAGCCATCCATGCAGAGCACTGCGCTTCTGCGGTGGCTCCAGGGTCCCCATTTTCTCCTTCCAGCTTCATTGGCGCTGTGATGCCAGGGACTCTGCTGCCTCTCACTGTGCCTAGAATTAGCCTCAAAGCCTCAGCTGTTGCAGATTCATCAGTGATTGCCAGGGGAATGATGGATATGGTCTCTAAGACTTATAAACAAAGCACTTTCCTTCTGTCTCTGTTCCTTCCATAACTGCAGATTCCTGAGCCCACAAAAGGCTCTCTGTGGGTCCAGTGACAGGAAGGATGGTATTGTCAAGGCAGCTGGCCTCCACTTCCATATATGACTTGAACCACGTGTGCTTGGATCCTTAGGGATGATCCCTCCACTGTATTTATATCACTGGCACCAGAGCTGATGTAATAGGTCTTTGAACATACTAGAGCACTTGGTCAATATACAAGTCGGAAAACATCTTTTAAGTAGGAAAAATTCCAGCAGATGTTGTTTTCTTAACTCTGAGTTTCTGATTATGTTGTTGGGGCTCATTCTGTATACTGCTGTCACTCACAATATATGCACATGTGTAAGGATCTTCGTGTTCTAGAATACCAGGAGACTCTTCTGTACCACTCTCCACTGATTTGAAAAATAAGCAATTTCAAAGGAGTTGTCATCAAAGCTAGAAAAGGGTTCTAAAGAAGGGAGTTTTTAAAAAATCCTATATAACCCCCATGTGTAAAGCGTTGGTACAATGCAAGTTCAAGTAGCCAACTTCAAATGACGTTGCATAATAACCTTGAGTTTCTGCACTGTGACCTCTCTGGAAAAAAGTTTCCTTTTTTGTTCTGTTTTTTTTTTCTTTTTGTTCAGATCCAAAACTGGGTAAACAGAAGGCTAAATTTTAAATATATTGGAAAGATAAATTTGATGTGAAAGATTCTTGTTTAAACTGGAGCATCCCAAATGAAAGAAAGATAAGAGGCAAAGACATTTTCATTAACAGATGTCAGAAAATCTGCTTCAGTGCAAGAGATTTGTTTAAATTATGTTATGTGCAAAATGAGCACTAAAGTTCTTTGCAGTGAGTTCTGCAAATCCATATTTGTGTGGTATTTACTTAAGTTTCCTCACAATCTCACAGACAATGGACATGCATCCCCCCAAAATCAGATTTTTCAATTAGAAAAAACAGGCATCTAACAATATTGAGTGTTTAAGATAGCGCAGTAAGGTAGGCAGTTGAATGTTCAGTTTTGGTGGAGTGTTTTTTAGTGTGTGACATTGATCCTGGGAGCTGTAAAAACTCTGGAAGAAAAGAAAGAATCCATACAAATCCTGCTAGACAAATGTATCCAGCTGAACTTTGTTTAAGACTTCACAGAAGGTCAAGTGTTTCAAAGATCTTTTTTTGAATTCCTCTGATGCACTACATGTGGATTTAGAGAGTAGCTGAAGTAAAGAAGTGACTGAACCTAACTATTGTGAGTTGTAGCTATAGGCACCTCTCTTGCTGTAGGCAGATCTTTTCATATTATTACACTGAAATTCACACCAGCATACTGTATTAGCTATGTACCATATTAGCTGCATTCCCCATGCTGCTAGTCCATTCCATACTGAATCTAGAAGTCTCAAAGTATAACTTTTAATATGATGAAATCACATTTCTAGGGCTGCTAGACAAAGCAGCTTGCCTCTTACAGTCAGAGTACAACTGTGCCTCAGTTTCCCTCTGTAAGTTGTATAGTTTATCCTCTGACTCTGAGTGATAGGTCAGTTCTCCGGCCAAACTGAAAAGTTCTCTGCTTCTGGATAAACAAGCCAGTCCTTCACCTCTTGGTTGCACAAATAGTCCCTCATCCTTCCAGGTCCAGCTCCCTCTAAGTCATCCCTTAACCACAGGGTTCCACAACAGGGGCAGGAACCTCTATTGTCTTGTTCTGTATTTGAACAGCACCAAGCCCAATGTGGCCCTGGTCTATGACTAGGGCACGTAGGTACTATGATAATAATAACATTAATAATTTATTTTTATCTGCTGTTCTCCAAGGTGTCAGCTCGAGGTGACTCACCTGAGGGAAAGGGGAACTGTCCTCCTACCCCAGGCTTCAGACCCATGCGCTAAACTGTGAAGCAGCCATCTGCTCCTACCGCAAGTATCCCCCTTCACTTTTCTCCCTCCTTCCACCAGGCTGCTCCCTTCTCTGGCTTATATGCTTGTCTGCTGCCTTTACCTGGTGGGGAATCCACCACAGGTGAAATCTGTACTCCAATTATCTCCTCACTAGACTCCTGCCAGCAGGCTACTATTCTCTCCAGGTCTCTTCCCACACTGAGGAAGTACACTACAGTAGAACCTCCAAAGGCACAAACACCAGAGTTATGGACTGACCAGTCAACCAAACATCATGTGGAATGGGAAGTAAGCAATCAGGCAGCAGTGGAGACAACCGCCTCTCCCCCCGCCTCCTTCCCCCAGGAAATACTGTACCGTGCCTGTATTGCATCTTAAAGGTAGGCACATCTGGGATCCCTGTCCCCACCCCGTCCCCTACTCGTCACATGGGGGGCAGCTGGCAGGAGCAGTGCTAAGGTCTGCACTGCTTTCCTATAAGCTGTGGGCACAGTTTCACCCCCCCTGTTTTGGCCGGGAAGGGAACAAGCTTGTATGCTCAGTCTGAGCCCAGAAAAGAAACTTCCTAGGCTCCTGCTGGAACCTAACATGGAGTGTTTGCTGCTGGAGCTGGAGCCCAAGCTCCTGTCTGCACACCATGCTCTGGAGGAGCAGCTCAGTTTTAAAGGGATACACCTTGTACCGTGCACCCACCCATCACGCACCCATTGCCCCAATGTGCCTCACTCATCACCCTTTCAGCCAATTGCTCCACTTAGGAAGGAACAATCAGTTTCACACATACAGAATGGGAAGAGACTGTCTAGGAAGGAGAATGGCAGAAAGGGATCTAGGGGTTATAGTGGACCACAAGCTAAATATGAATCAACAGTGTGATACTGTTGCAAAAAAAGAAAACGTGATTCTGGGATGCATTAACAAGTGTGTTGTGAGAAAGACACGAGAAGTCATTCTTCTGCTCTACTCTGTGCTGGAGTACTCTAAAGTGGAGTATTGTGTCCAGTTCTGGGCACTGCATTTCAAGAAAGATGTGGAGAAATTGGAGAGGGTCCAGAGAAGAGCAACAAGAATGATTAAAGGTCTCGAGAACATGACCTATGAAGGAAGGCTGAAAGAATTGGGTTTGTTTAGTTTGGAAAAGAGAAGACTGAGAGGGGACATGATAGCAGTTTTCAGGTATCTAAAAGGGTGTCATAGGGAGGAGGGAGAAAACGTGCTTACCTTTGCCTCTAAGGATAGAACAAGAGGCAATGGGCTTAAACTACAGCAAGGGAGACTTAGGTTGGACATTAAGAAAAAGTTCTTAACTGTCAGGGAGGTTAAACACTGGAATAAATTGCCTAGGGAGGTTGTGGAATCTCCATCTCCGGAGATATTTAAGAGTAGGTTAAATAAATGTCTATCCAGGATGGTCTAGACAGTATTTGGTCCTGCCATGAGGGCAGTGGACTGGACTCACTTGATGACCTCTCGAGGTCCCTTCCAGTCCTAGAGTCTTTGAATCTATGAAGGGGTTAGAACCAGCTGCCTATCCCCAACCCCATGTGCAGATGGTAGCCCCTAACAGGTAGGAGATGAAGAAGCTGACGTCTGCAGTCTCAGATATGAGCTCCTGCTCTTAGTGGTCCGAGAAGCATCCCATAATGTCTTGTTCAGAGTTACATACATTTCAGAGTTACGAACAACCTCCATTCCCAAGGTGTCCATAACACTGAGGTTCTACTGTACCTTTATTCCACTTCCTCTCCCAGCAGGCTGTTCTCTAAGATCTATAGCTCTACTGGCCCTTGGACTACAAGTGCCAAAAACCTCTTGAAATTGGTGGAAACCAGGTTTGGTTTAGAGTTGGGACTTGAATTCCTTTTAAAGGTCCAACTCTCTCTCTGATGGGCTGAAAAATATCCATTTACACCCTCCCCTCTGAAGTTATAGTTCCACTAGTGTCAGTTCAGCATGGCAATGAACAAGTGTGTACTGAAAGTTGGTTAGAATTCTACTAGGAGCAGGGAGGGAATTTTACTGCAGTCTAAGGACAAATTCTAATCTCACCTCCACCTTTGCAAATCTAGAATAACATCACTTAAATTAATGGAGTGGTTCTGGATTTACACAAATGTAATGAAGATCCAAATCTGGCCCTTAAAATATAACTACAGTGAGCTATTAACTTGTGATACCTATTCTTTAGCAGGGATTCTCAAATGTCAAGTACTTCACAGAGCTGATTCTGGTGGCCTACCAGATTAACTACTTTATGGGCAGTGTCGATGAGAGGAGATCTCTGACAAAAATAGTCCACAGATCAAAACCAGTGAACTACTGCTCTGCAGTCCTAAGGTTATGGATAGAAATCAATATAGTATTTAAGAAAGACTGGAGGATAAATGGACAGAAGATTTCACTGTGTTGTATAAGAAATTTGGACCATTTGACTTAAATTGATAAATTTGACTTGATTATACTGCTCAGCTAGATTCATTGGCAGCTACAGTAAATGTATAAATATCCACAAATGAAGATGAGAGATTTTGTTAGTGGTTTTGGCAAAGAGGTCCAAGATGGAAATGGCTTAGATACTGAATGGGTCTTTCCCTTCTACAGAAGAATTGTGATGCTGTTGCCATGGTAGTATGGGGAAGGCTGCACTGTGGCTGATCTTTTGTGCATCTTCTATGGCTAGAGAATTGCAGTACCCAGTAGTTGTCAATCTATCACTTGTGATCTTTACTAAATATTTATTAAGAAAATAGGAGGGGACTAATATGCACAGTAGATAGAAAATTGTTGCCATTTATTATAGGACCTGTTAATTTCTACCTTTTCAGGATTATTTCCTGCAGAAAGTGTAACATTTTTTTCACTGCAAAGAAGCAGGAATGCTTAATAGTCAGTCATGCCAAAGGATAGAGCACAAGTATAGCAGCTGTTGGTTCTCACACAGTCAGTTTCCCTGTTTTAGGATAAGCCTCTTTCCAACAATGATGCTTCAATTAATGATGTGGCTGGCAAAAAATTGAGGATTGATTATTCTAGTGAAAAAGCTGATTGTAGAAGAGATGCTCATCGGGAGATTATTCTGCTTTTGGACAACAGTTGTACTACTCTTAATAGAAAACTTTCTGGGCTTGTGGAGAGAGTGCCAATAATGGAAATCTCCTAAGAGAGACACTAATTTCTCCGAGTGGATGTTAAAGAAGAAAAAGAAGAGATGAAATTAAAGCTGGATTAATAGTACTAAGGTGATGAAATAGTCTAGAAGTTACTGATCTCACAAAGTTTAGCTCATGGATATTTTTGGGTTTTTGCTGATCTGATGTGTTCTGATTATCTAGGGATAACATCCATGAGTAAGATGTGAGCTGAAACTATAAATACAACAATCCTTGTTGGCATGTGGGGGAATGGTCCTGCTATTGTGGGGAATTTTCCTGATTTATACACTACCCCGGTGGAATTGGCTAGTGAAAGGATCTGAGTCCTCATTCCCACTCCTTTTATCCAGAGGGCTGCCTGACCTTGAGGACTCCCGTTTCACTCTCCTGTGCAGCAGAGTCCTTGTTACCCTGACAAGGCTGGGCCCAGATTCTGGGGAGATTGCCCCCCAATCTTGTTCTGGTCACTTGGGACACCCTATTCCCCATCCTGACTCTGGGGTAATATCTCTACACTGGATGCTTCCCTGACATACTGATCATTATGCACAGTTCAAAGCAAATACAATTTATTAAACAGCAACCAATTAAAAAAAATAAGGAAAAAATGGGAATGGTTAAAAGAAAACACAACCCCATTCTGTGGCATGGTGACATCACAAGAAGCCATCTCTCGAATGTAAGGACGGTTCACAGACTGTTTCTCACATGTCCCAGGCCTCCTACCCAGGCCCTGGCTGTGCTGCAGGGATGCTGTGGGTTGGACATTTGCTCTGGCGGTGGCCACACGCCTTCAGGCTCTAGGTAGCAGGACCCTTCTTCCCAGTGTTTCCCCCGCCCACGTCGGGGTTACATTCTCCCTTGGCTGGGGCGTCTCCCTGCCCAGCTCCCCCTCGCTCTCCCCAGCTGCTCACCGCACTTGGTTCCAGACTACTCCTGCTCTAGCTCCACTCTGCCTCAGTGCTGCTGCTCTGCCTCCTGTGCAGCACCCTGGGCTGCTCTTCTAGGCCTTCTGGCTGCTGTGGCTCTGTTCAGCTCTATCTGCTTCTCTGGTTCTCTGTCTGGTACGGCCCTGCTCCCCAGCTCAGGCTCCTGCTCTCCCCTTAGCTCAGCCCTGCTCTGGCCGAGGCAGCGCCAGCTCACAGAGGACGGGACCTCTGGCCTCCTGACTCCCTCATTGGCCAGCCTGCCCTGTCAGCAGGGCTTTGGAGCTGTGCTCCTGCTCTGCTCCAGCTCCAGACAAAAACCTGCAGCTCCACTGTCTGAACCTGCTCTGCACTCCAGCTCCAGGCTCTGCTCCAAAGCCCTGCCTGCCTCTCCTCATTGCCTCTGGGGACTGTCACTGTCAGGGTTCTGGTTTCTCATCAGCTAGAGCAGCGTTTTTCAAAGTTTGGGTCACGACCCAGTACTGGGTCGTGGCATGTCAGGCAGTGGGTTGCTCTGGTTAGCACTGCTGACCAGGATGTTAAGTCCTGTTGGTGGTGCTGCCTAGCTAAGGCAGGCTAGTGCCTACCTGTTCCGACACTGCACTGTGCCCCGGAAATGGCCAGTAGTGGTTTGGCTTCTAGGCAGAGGGACCACGGGGCTCTGCGTGCAGTCCCTGCCCTGGGCACCAACTCCGCACTCCCATTGGCTGGTTTCCTTGCATGCCTCCGCCTAGGAGTTGGACCTGCTGCTGTCCGCTTCCAGGGCACAGCGCGGTCCACGGTGCCAGGACAGGCGGGAAGCCTGGCTCTGCACCCTGGCTGCGCCACTGACCGGGAGCCACCAGAGGTAAGCCTGCATCCCAACCTTGTGCCCCAATCTCCTGCCACAGCCCTGAGCCCCCCAAAACCTGGAACCCCTTCCTGCACCCCAAACTCCTCATCCCCATCCTCACTCCAGAGCCTGCACTCCCAGCCCAGAGCCCTGCCCCCTCCTACATCCCAGCCCAGAGCCCCCTCCCATACCCTGAACCCCTCATTCCCAGCCCCACCCCGCAGTCCTCACTCCTGCACCTCAACCCTCTGCCCCGGCCCTGACTTCCTTCCACACCTCAACCCCCTCATCCCCAGGTCCATTGGGTAGCAGGCATCAACAGTTTTCTGCAACTGGGTCCCCAGAAAAAAGTTTGAAAATGACTGGGCTAGAGTGACCAGATAGCAAGTGTGAAAAATCAGGACAGGAGGTGGGGGTAATAGGCGCCTATATAAGACAAAACCCTGAATATCGAGACTGTCTCTATAAAATCGGGACATCTGGTCACCATATCATCAGCACTTCCTCTTTTTTTTTTAGTACTGGGAGATGGCCAACCAACCCACCTCCCAAGTTTTAGTAAGGGGCCAACAGTCCCATTACACATGACAGATTTTCAGAGTAACCCCCTGAGGCTTGGCTAGGGAGATGACAAATGGTTTATATCAGAGGGTGTAGATTTGATTTTCTCCAGATTATACTTCAACAGTGTCAGAGAAATAGAAAGAATGTGATTATATCAAGAAGAAAGCGAAGCTTATTGAGAGCTTGATCCAAAGCCCACAGAAGTCAATGGACGGACTGTTATTGACTTCCATGGGTTTTGGATCAGGCCCAATAAGCTATGAAGGGAAGTAAAAAGTGGTAAATGGGCACAAAAATGTGGTAAAGGGGAAGTAGCAATAAGATCAAAGGCAAAAAGCACAGCTTGGTGTGAAGGCAGTGATTTAAAGGTAGGGAGGAAGAAAAATGCAGAAGAAAGGGGGAATTAGTGGGATGTTCCACTGTAGTGGGAAAGATGAACAATGGAATGGTGGTGGGATGATGCAGTGCAGAGAGATAGTAGAAGTAATGACATGCTCCAGAGGTCAGGGAAGTATGACAAAGAAATATAGGGACTGTGAGATTCTCTCTTTCACACTCTCTCTCACACACACACACACACATTGTAACTCCTCACATCAATCTCTTATTGGTATGATTTTCCTGCTTATTTTTTGGATTGGCTGAAACTGCGCTCTCTCTTAGACAAGTTTTTCTCATCCTTTTCCCTGGTAGTGGTAAATAGGGGTTAAAACCTGGCTAAGTATGGGGTTGTGGTTTTGCCCTTCCAAAAAAAAAGCATGTAAATTACCTACACGACTTTACTTGAAGACTCAAGACATTTTGGTGTGGAAAAGTTGTCGTCATGTCTATATGCCATTTTACCTGCACTATTTTTTTTTTCAGTATTACAGGAAATGATAGCAATCATACTGTAATAACTCATTAAAGTCCAGCTGAAATGACATGTAACAGTTAGTGTAAAATGATTGTGCTCATTTAAGCAGTCCCATGGAGTAAGAATATAAAGCATCTCAGACACCTTTATGAAAACAAAATCCATAAACTTCTATTTCTATAAATAAGACTAATGAAAACACAGGAGGAACAAATGCATTTTCAAAAATGGAGTCCAGACAGGATACAGGAACAGAAAAGATTGCACAGGAACAACACATACCAGCTGTTGGAGAAGTCAAAGCATTGGCAAGGTTATATATGGGATATCCAGTGCTTGAACAAAAAATGTGTCTGGATAAATAAAAGAATAAATCATTTTCATGAGACTGAACTTTAAAAAGCCTGTTAAAACTCACAAGGCCTGACTGATTACAGCAGCTTCTGATGAAAACAGAGTGATGGCTTTCTTCTCTCAAACATGGAAACAATTAACAAACATTAACAACTTTTCTGACCTCCTATGGTAGATGGCAGAGATTGTTCATTGGTTATGTTCATTGTTGGAATGACTTGTTCAATTAGAGCTGTGCTGCTTCTTTCAACACTTTTTAATGTCTTCATTCCTGTAATAGAATATTTTGGGTGCATAAACATCATTACTGATTTATGTTTCAAGAGGCATTTATCTAAACTAACAGAAAACTTAATTTTTTTTCCCCTGCAGAAGCAGGAAGCCTGCCAAACAATCAGTGGGGGCTTTGAATTATTAAAGTGCTAAAAGAGGATGCAAGGAAGATAAGGTTATTAAGGAGAAGCTAAATGAATTCTTTGCATTGGTCTTCACTGCAGAGGATGTGAGGGAGATTCCCATACCTGAGTCACTCTTTTTTAGGTGAGAAATCTGAGGAACTGTTCTAGACTGAGGTATTGGTAAAGGAGGTTTTGGAATAAATTGATAAATGAAACAGTAATAAATTAACATGACCAGATGGTATTTACCTAAGAGTTCTGAAGGAACTCATATATGAAATTGCAGAACTACTGGATGACAGAGGATGGATCACTTGAAATTGCCCTATTCTATTGCTTTCCTCTGAAGCATCTGGCACTGGCCTTTGCCAGAGAGAGGATACCGGGCTAGATGGACCATTTGTGTGACCCAGTATGGCAGTTCTTATGTTTTTAAGTTTCCAGTAAATTTGGGGTTTTTGTTAGTTTTGGGTATAATCTCTGTACACTGTTGCTGCTTTTTAACCCAAGTGGCTAGCTGAATTGGGGGGCCCTGGGATATTCCAGTTGGAAGTAGACTTTGATGGAGTCTGGTATCTTCTTTTGATGTAGTTTTTGTTTATTTACAAAGAATGTAGGAAGTCCTATGTCTCTGAAATAGCAGGAAACTGCTTCTTTTGCTCACAGCACCAAGAACGCTCTTCAGTCTGAATCCTTGACCCAAAAAACCTCTTCCCAGGTTTCTTCCAGAGTCAGCCACTGAGCTTTAAGCTGCTCCTTCAGGCTGTCTCTCCCTTTGTCTTTTTTTTCATTTTTCTGGGTGTTCCCTCCCCACCCACCTGGTCACAATGTCCAGTTGAGCCTTCTGCCCACCTGGTACAAGTTTGTGAGCAGACTCAATTAGCCTTTGGTTTAGGTATGGCCCTTAACTGTCCCTTACAACTGTCTTTAATGGGAAATTCATTCACACAGCCATTTGAATGAGGTTTTAACTCAACCCACAACAAGGTTTCACCCAGCTCATAACATTATTAAGATACCTTTTTCTTCAATACCTTCCTCTCTTCTCTCCTGTGTCCAGTACTCAGTTACCTTTCTCTGAAATGTCAGATGTAAAAGAACGGCACCTTTACTTAATCTCTGCACTCCCCCTCTGTACAAGAATATTGTGTTCCATATGTAAAGAGCAAACATAGTTTAAGTGACTTTTTTAGAGTAAAGAAAATAACAAAGTGAACTCTGTATGAGAGCTGGTGTTTATGAGAGCCTATGTAACATGTCACACCAACTGTGCCTCACAAAATGGCATCTGCCCTGGTGACAGAAATACTCATTAAATTAAAACAGACAAGTAAATTAATAAAATTGAAAACCAAACCCCTGCACCAAGCAGAATTTTTACTGCAAAATGAGAGAAGTGCCAGAGACTTCATGAAGCTTACTAAGGACTCTGCTACTGCTGTTCATTTTATGTGGATGGTGCTCAGACATTGAGGCAATGGGCTGCAGAATAAAACCATAAGATTGGAAAGAGGAAAAATGGCTTGCAAAGTGTAACATAGCAGAGCCAAAAGTAGAGCCCAAATCCCAGTCCCAGTGTTCTAGCTGCTGGAGAATGAGGTCTCTCAGTGTGTATAGGGGAATAACTATGCACAGAAACAACAATTTTTGGACGGGCTTATAAGCCCATCCATCTCCAAATGGGACCTTTGCAATCCCCAGTAATGGCTTTCCCTAAAAATACCCAGCCCAACTTTCTCCCTTAAGAGAGCTGATCCTCACCTCCCTCCTGGCTCTCCATATTTGTGGAGAATAAGTCCTCTCCCTGCATAGCCCAGTATGTGCCCCAACAACTCCAAAAGCAACCAACAGCTACTGGCCTAGGAAGGGGGAAAACCCTGCTTGCATCGGCAGGCTTAAAATGACCTCTGTGTTCAGTGCGAAGCGGAGGAGAACAACAAGTCTTAGCTAGCCAATAGCATCAAATTAACAGTCACCCACTTAGCAGGGCAGGTATGTAAATAAGACTGCTGGGGGGGAGTGTTGGGAGTCCCCAAATGCTTTCACTGTTTCAGGGATGTCTCTGGATGTTCCTTCACTCCCCTGTTGCTATTTAGATTGTTGACAGCTAAAAGGAGGATGTAAATGTTTGTACAATGGGTTTGTGTTTCCTCACTGGCTGAGCTGTCAGATGGAGATGTTTTCAAGCTGGGACACTCAAGGGATGATTAAATATTAGAGAGCTACTCTCTATAACCCATTCTCCACATTACAGCATTTGGGACTGACTGAGCACACGGCAGTTTGGTTGGGCTGGTGAAAATTTTGCATCCAAAAATCTATTTTTTGTTTTTTTGTTTCTGGCTAAAATATTTTGGTGCCTGTTGAAAGAAAACTGAAACCATAGGTTTGCAATATAAATATTAAAACAAATGAATTTTGATGCTTCTGAAAGTATTAGATTGATCGTATCTATAATCTATCCATTGAACTAGTGACTGCTCAGGCTAGTTGCCAAAGCTCAGACCCTAGAGGGCTCACAGACTAAGGTAATACTCTCCAATTCCTATACACTAAGTGAAGATGGGAGAGGGAGGAAAAGACCATAGAAAAGTCCAAGGAAGGCCAGCAGCCATTGAACATAAGCAAAACACTGAAATGAAGCCACCCAGAAAGAAGCAAATTACCCTGAATAGTGACCTTTTACATTCTGATGAAGAGAGAGGAAACAGGATGGTCTTGCCTTCCAAGTGAGAGAAAAATATATAGTTTTGATCTCTCTTTAGCAATTTCCTTTCGTCCCCTACCTACAGGGTCTGGAAACAGGGCCAAAGATCTTTTTCTGTCTGAGCTTTGGGACAGCAAGCAACTAGTACTGCTGCACTCCTTCTGCAGCATTCTCTTCTCTGCTGTAACCAGGAGAAGATGTAACTTCCTCTCTCATGCTGATCAGCTGAGAGTCAGCTGGTGTATATGATGCTGCAGAAGCAGTAGAGCAGTATCTGCTGGAGATTGAAGGAAACACACCGGGGGTGAATAGACATTCCTGGGCATTCAGATCTGTTGTGTGGCATTTGGGGTGTAGTGGAGGGCTTTCACCACCAGTTTTCGTAGCTGCACATGGGACCTACAGGAGAGCAGAGGAGAGTACAGGTGTTAGCATCCCATCAATAGCCATTTAGTACTTCAAAAAAGTGAGAAATAGAAAACTGGATTTGCAGAGAGGAAAATACTCTGGTCAACAGCACTGTTCTTCATGGTGTGATCTTGGCTTCTCAGTCTCAAGGAATACAAATCCCGCATTTGGCTGATAAGTTTTTCCATGGGCTCCTTGTGGGAAACAGTGTTACATTTAAAAAATACATTTCCTAAGGCCTCCTCTGTAGTGTGTATAGAGAGGGGAATAATTAGCAGTGTCCAGCTACACATAGCTTGTGATATTGAAGCTGGAGAAAGTTAGCCATTTCACAAACTGTCAGTGCAACACTGATGGAGCTTTTAGCATCAGTTAAAGTACATGTATAGGTTTCATATAATAAGCTGCTTTTTGGCAACAGAAACACCAGTAGCATGTACTGTTTAAGAAGCCTAAAGTGATCTACAGTGCTAGCCATTGTTTACCTAGAAGGCCTGGCCTGGCCAAGGCAGAGTTGAAGTGAATGCTGTACTTCAATTCTGGAGCTACTTTTATCTAGAAATGTTGTTTTTGATAAATAGTGCCTATTCTATGTTAGAAAGACTAGTGATGGGGAAAAATCGAAGTCACTGAGCACTGGAGAGGAAAAAAATATTGAAAAGAAACTTTAATTATGTTGGATACAGATTTTTGGATGGAAAATACAAGTATTATCCATCAGATACTCGACCATCCATCATTCCTGCTCATCCGCCCTCACCATTGGAACACTCAGAATGCATGGTCAAAGTGCCAGAAAGACACTGTTACAAATATCCTTTGGTACATTTAGGAAATGAAGGAAGTGAGCTATATATCTTTAATCCACTGCTAACAGCACGTACAACAAATGGTTTCCTATTAGATCAGGTTAGTACTGTGCCACTACTTTTGACTTTCCAGAACTTTGCACCTTGAAAGTACAGCTAGATTTTCAATATAGTGGGGAAACACTATCTACAAAAAAACTGAGATATTACAATTGTTAATGCCTATCCTTAGATCCCAGATGTGAGTTCATGCATAACACCACTAAGTGATTTAGTGTCACTTACTAATTTTCAAATATCCATGATTTAATATGAAGTTGGTAGAAATGATAGCTGCTTACAAATGGAGAACACGTTTAGGACTCTTTGGTATTTAATTATATCTGTTCAAAACAGGATGATTCATAGTCATAAGTATATCTGAATTAGGTACTTCTTTGTGGGGAATCAGTCTAAGCCATTTCTGGATTCCCCCAGGAAAGATTCTAATAGGCATTAAGACTCAAATTTCAGGCACCTTGCACTGATGAACACAAGAAACATCTGTACATAGTTTTCAGTATTATAAGCACAGAATGCTGATTACTCCAGGAGTATCTAGGTTTGCCTTACTAATAGGCTCATAGGGAAAAAACTCCTCTCTCTAGGAATACAGAGGATTCTACTATTGTATGACTGAAAGCTTTTATCAATCTGCTTGATACAAAAGGATATTCAGATTGGCTGTTAAAACAACTGAGTGGTTGGCTTAATTTAAATATAGCTCTGTTGATCATTTAACACTTTTAGGTAATGTAGAGTCTTTACTAGTTATAATGCCACTGCTCTGGATATACTGCTAATTACCACTCTGTCAAACGGTCAGCCAGAAACTCCAGTAAAGGGGGAGACATTAAGTGGCATAAGTAGCCCATGTAGAAGTCATCTGTTTAATAATGACCTTGAAAGAGTTATGAGTATGTGATTCAATTATGTTTTAAAAAGGAAGGATGACTGTAGGCATTCAGCTTCCTCTCAACATAGGGTAAGGAATGACTTTGGTGGCTGTAAATTCAGATAATCTGGGATTTGAATGTTCAGGATTCACAAGAGAACTCAATGCATGTGAATTAACCAGCACAGCATGCCACAGCCATATTTGAAACTCAGATACCATGCTGATGGGTGAAGTTACATAGATGTTTGGCTCAGTCCTGAAATTACAACAAAGCGTTGGATTTCCAACATCCAGGAAGTACTGTGCTAAGTGGTGAACTTTCTAGGAGTGAAGGAAAAAGACTTTTTTTGTGTTTATTGTATACTTGAGAGCTGACAATGTTTGGTGTTCTAAAAACACAAAAGAAAGCTTTGGCTTAAGGAAATTTTAAATCTAAATCAGACTGTTATATAAACACAGAGCTCCTCATCTGGTGATCCAATCTTGAACTAATGCTGATATCTTTGGGGATTCTCCTTGAAAAGATTCAGAAGGCTTGGCCTATTTTAGCCTGTTGTACCCCTCTAGTTTAGCTACAGCTGCATGCATACTGCATCAGGTATGAAATGGATACTAAACTTAGTCTCTGTCATGACACTATAGCCCTCACTGGCAGGGGAAAGGATGTGACAATCTAACAGCCCCTTTTTCATCTTTAATTCTTTGATCCTATTATTTTATGACCCATAAAATTTAGGGACTGTAAAACACTGAAGTGTAGCTCATAAATGTCCAAACATCACATCACACACATGTCCTGCACATAAATTTTGCAAACTTTCTTCTCCAAAGCCTCATTCTTCTGGTAGAGATACAGGTTTCTCTGATGCTTTGTAGATTTTTAATTAGTCTGTTGTATCTGAATAAATTTCTGGTATCTGAAAACCGCCAATGAGTGCTAAGCTTCAGAGCTGAAAGGAAGCATGCACATTAGGCTTATTTTCTCCTTTTACAGATGGTCACAAATCCACTCTTACTGGCTAACTCTTCTAACACAATTATGCAATGTTCAGTTATTTGAAAGTTATTAAAAGCTTAATTACAGCATCATCTAAGGTCACCCTAATTTAGTCAGTTTTACATTGAAGACCTGCATTGAAGTAATAAGAGGCTTTATTGAATGACTTAGATTTCATTCCACCATGTAAGAAAACAATAATTGATGATAAGGGACTGGTCATAGGACCGACATTGAAGCCTCATTGTGCTAGGCAGTGAGCAAACACATTGTAAGATCTTAGAGAAGAACCATCTAAATAGGCAACACAGGGTGGGAGAGGAAACGGGGGACACACAGAGATGAAATGACTTGCCCCAAATAACTCAGGAAGTTAGTAGCAGAGCCAGGCTTTGAATTCAAGTCTTCTGACTTTGTCTAGTGTTTGATCCGCTAGACCACATTCCCTCCAGATTTGTACCATGCTTTTGTAGGCAGACACAGGTGTGCTAGCATTAAGAGAAGCGTAGTTCTACTGTGTGCTCATTTTTATGTTAGAGCACTGTTGTGTTTGTCCCTGACCAAATCCCCTGCACAATCAGAATGTGGCTATGCTGTGACAGCCTTATGCTTGTGTTATTACTTTCTGCTAAGTAACCATCTTTCATGTGTCCTGATGTCAAAGAGTGAAAGTATGCACTATTGCTCAGTCCCCGTTTCAGTTAAATCACCTCTGCAAGTCACTGACACATTTCGCAGGGAGATCAGTACTGAAGACTACTTTGTTGCTGGCACTGTGCAGTTGTAGTTGAAGGATAAGGAAAAACAAATGGGTTCATTGACAGCATTAGTACTTCCACTTCAAGTACAAATTGCTTCTAATCCATCTGCGTCTCTTGTGTCAGGGAGTAATTTGTCCCAGAAGCAATAGTTTAAGGCCCTGGTATTACAAGGTACCGGAGTGGGGGAAAATCAGACAATAAAATTTGTTGGGAGTGTGGTTGAAGTCTTGCTTTGCCTTCATTTTTTTCCATTTTCTCCCACTGACAGTTAGATGAGTTGAAGAGAGTCATAGATCAGACGGCCAGAAGGGACCACTGTGTGAATTTAATTTGACCTCCTATATAAAAGAGGCCATAAAACTTCCCCAACTTAATTCCTGTTTGAACTAGAGCATACCTTTTGAGACAACATTCAATCTTGATTTAAAAATTTTCAAGTGATGGAGAATCCACCACAACCCTCGGTATATTGTTCCAATGGTTAGTCACCCTGACTATTAACACTTGCTCTTCATTTCTAGTCTGCATTTGTCTACTTTCCAGCCATTAGGTCTTGCTATACCTTCATCTGTTAGATGAAGAGCTCTGTCAGATTTCTGTTTTCTGTGTAGGTACTCATGGGGGTGAGAGCAAGTCACCCCTTAACTTTCTCTTTGTTAAACTAAACAGGTTGAGCTCCTTGAATCTGTCATTATAAGGCAAGTTTTCCAATTCTTAATCATTCTTGTGGCTCTTATCTGAACCCTCTGCAATTTATCAACACTCTTCTTGAATTGTGAGCACCAGAACTAGACACAATATTCCAGCAAGTAGCAATAGTACTGGTAGTGCCAGTGCTAAATAGAGAGGCAAAATAAACTCTCTACTCCTGTTCAAGATTCCCCTGTTTATGCATTCAAGGATCATATTAGCCCTTCTGATATACGGTGGAGTCACATCATAGGCACATTTAACTTACACGATTTTAACTATTCACATTTGGCAAAACAAAACAAAAAAGAAAAAATAATAATTTAAATACTGTATCTGTAGTGTGGGCGATTCCGCCTGCTATTCCACTCAATGAGTGTTTGACTATATGTGATTTTTTGCCTTGCGTGCTGACTTCGGAACCTAACCTCTGTGTAAGATGCGACTCCCCTGTAATGCTGCATTGGGAGCTCAAGTTCAACTGAATATACACCACGATCCCCAAATATTTTTCAGTCACTGCTTCCCAGGGAGTCCCTCATTCTCTCAGGGGCCTGCATTCTTTGCTCTTAGATGTATGACCTTGCATTTGGCCATATTAAAGGGTATATTGTTTGCTCATGCCCAGCTTACCGAGCAATTCAGATCACTCTGTGTTAGTTTTAGTAATTATTTACCACTCCCACCAATCTGCACATGTTATCCATGATTATTTTGTTTTCTTCTAGGTCATTGATGATGATGATAAATAGTGCAGGGCTACAAACCACTGCCTGTAGGACCCCATTAGAAACACCCCCCAAGTGATGGCTCCATTACAGTTACATTGAGACCTTTGGACAGTTTTTTTAATCCATTTAATGTGTGCCATATTAATTTTGCATTGTTCTAGTTTTTTAATCAAAATGTCACGTGGTACCAACTGAAATGCCTGACAGAAGTCTATTACATCAACACTATTATGTTTATCAACCAAACTTGTAATCTCACCAAAAAATGTTAGTTTGATAAGATCTGTGTTGCATAGGCTTGGATTGATTGACATTAATTGCATTACCCTCCGTTAATTCTTTATTAATAAAGTCCTGTATCAGCCACTCTATTTTGCTTGGGATAAACATCAGGCTGACAGGTCTATAGGTATCCAGGTTGTTTCATTTAACCTTTTAAAATATTGGCACAACATTAGCTTTATTCCAGTCCTCTGGAACTTCCCCCGTGTTCCAAGACTTATTGAAAATCAACATTAATGGTCCAGAGGGCCCCTCGGAAGCTCTTTTAAAACTCTTGAAAGCCTGTTATCTGGACTTGCTGATTTGAAACAGTCTAGCTTTAGTAGCTGCTGTTTAACATCCTCCTATGATACTAGTGGAATGGAATGAACTTCATTATCAATCTTCTACAATTCCTAGCTTCTAATTTATATTTATCATTTTCCCCTTCCATTTGTTTTTTATATATAAAATATTGGTGTATAGTTGCTTTCACCTCCCCTCTATGCCAGAGTTTTTTAACCAATGGCCTTTTGTGGTTTTTTTGGGCATAATAAAATGTTCTTAAATGGTTCCTAATTATCATTCACTTCTGAAATGGACATCATACAAACTGTACAGCCTCCCTCCCATCTAGAATTTGGACCAATGTTCCACAAAACAAATCCCTCTGCCTTACAACATTTACCTAGGCAGTGGTTCTCTTCAAAAAATTTCTGCCTTCTCTCTTCCTTCGCTCACTTGCTTTGTGATATAGTTTCAACATGATTTGAAAGAGTTGTGCCAGCATGGTTCATCAGGGAGGTGGAAAGAGACCATTATGTTCCCTGATGTCAGTAGATGGCCAAATTCTGCTATCTGATGCCCAAGCGCAGATCTGGAGTAAGGCCCCCTAGTTCCTTCATTGGCTTTGGAATTTTTTTCCTGGTCTGCCAGAATCCAGAAATGGAGCTTGATGCTGCTTGTATGGAGGCCAATGGCAAAAGTCCCAGTGACTTCAGTGGTACAGGATTAGGCAAATAATGACTTTCAGGACAATGGTATGGCTCTTTTGTTCTTCCAGTACCTCTAGGTGTGTTCAGTGGGGTTTTTGAGCTGATGCCTTTGAGAGCCATCTGTTGAAATAGTGCCATTTGTAAAAGGTTTTGGTTTAATTATTATATCTGTGTTCAGAGGGTGAATTTACCCTTCTGTGTGTTGCTCAGCACATTTAAAAACAATGTTTAGTAATCTCATTTACTAAATAAATCCCTGATGCTTAGTGAACAGAAAAAGGACAGGGCCAGTGCAACCATTTATGTGACCTAGGCTGTAGCCTAGGGCACTAGGATTTGGGGGGCGCCATTTTCTTTGGCAGCGACCGCGGTGGCCGGATCTTTGGCCACCCAAGTCGCTGCCGGCATTTAGGCGGAGGGAGCTGGGGCAGGGGAGCATGAGGAGGGCCACCTGCAGCAAGTAAGGGGGGAGGTGGCACGCAGAGGAACTCCCCGCCCCAGCTCACCCCTGCCCCACCTCCTCCCCGAGCATGCTGTGGCTGCTTCACTTTTCCCGCCTCCCAGGCTTGCAGCACCTAAGCTGATTGGTGCTTCAAGCCTGGGAGGTGGGAGAAGTGAAGCAGCGATGATGTGCTCGGGGTGGAGATGGAGCAGAGGTGGGCTGGGGCAGAGGGGTGTGCCTCAGAGCAGAGGGTGGGGAGCTTCTGCAAGGGGGGCACCTCAGAGTGGAGAGGGAGAGCTGCCACGGGGGGAGCACCTCAGGGCAGGGGCGCAGCGGGGGAGGGCGCAAGGTGGAAATTTTGCCTAGGGCGTGAAACATCCTTGCACCGGCCCTGGAAAAGGAAGTACAAACATGGGTATCAAGGAGTCAGCCCAGAGGGCCATGTGAGAGTTTGAGCTGTAGGCAGTAACCTGGGAGCTGACTGAGGAGAGGGGCCAGATGTCTGGAGACACCAGGAGCCAGGACAAGCAGGCTGGGTAAAAAGTGAAGAGCTGAGCAGGGAAGCAGGCTGTGACTGGCAGTGGGAAGTTGCCTGTAAGACAGATCGGTGAGGCAGTCACTACAGCTGGATGATGGGAAGATAATGTTGCCTGTGGCCCTTAATGAAAGCATAGATGATAGGCCTGACCTCTTGCTGGAAGGACCTACAGACCAGTGCTTAATTGTCTTCCAAAAGTGGGATGGATTAAAAGGGGCATCTGAGGTGTTAGGCCTGAGAAACCCCATAGGGCATGGTTACCGTTACAACCATCTATTTGTCTGGCTCTTACAGAACAAGTTGAGAACCACTGTGACTTTCTGTTATAATCTCTAAGATTTGTATCTAGGATATTTGCTTCCTGTCAGCTCTAGTAAAGATCCCTCCTTCATTTTCTAGAAGCAGATGAATGCTTCAGACTCTACTAGGAGCTGGGATGGGTAGAGCCCACTACTTGGTGTGCCTAGAGTTCTTCCCTTTTAGCTTTTAGCATACAACACACTGCCAGGCAGCTAAAAGGGACTGCTGCATCCCTAGCAATTAGAGACAACATGCAGTGGGGTTGATTATAATACTCCACTGAGCCATCTTTTTCTGTTGGTCTCTGGTACTGCCACACATTGAATGAAGTGCTCATCGCATAGTCAATGGTCTAAGCAAAGTGACCATAATTTATAATTTACCTAATAACAGCACCTATGTAATCCCATGGATTTACCCAGCATGCCAAGTAGTTCAAAGCAGTTACTCTATCACTCTAGGGACATAGCAAGCACCAAAACCAGAGTGTGACATTCTACGAACCCTGCCAAATGGAACAGAGCTTGTACCTGAAAATGTCCAAGCAGTCCCTTTCTTATATGAAGAGCTGGGCATGAATGAGGAATGCTTCCAGTCTGTGCTCAGTATAAAAGCTCGCTCCCTGAATTTAATGGCCACTTGGACCTGGCCCTGTGCTTGGTTTTGGGATACAGTTATGGTCACAATTTGCCATGTTACCACAAAAAGCTGACCAATTGTCTTATCAGTAATGTAATAAAGACAGAAACATCCCCAGTGGTCTGCTGGACCCATCTACCATTACAACTATTGGATGTTTTCTGGAAGGAGCAGCTGCTGAAGACAATCAGCATTAAAGGAGAAATTCCTACCCATTCCCAAGAGAGGATCAGCTATAGTTTGGAACATATCAGGAAGCACTTCCATAATGAATACCCTTGCTAACCTGTGACTGGATCCCAATTATGCTGCCAGTAAACCCAGACCAGAATCACAACTACAAGAGTAGATGAGTGGGAGGGAAGTCATGGTGTGGACAGCCAGGGATGGACAAGCCTGGTCCTTGAGTTTCACAGCTTTTAGGTAACCCCACATAAAAAAAGAGGAAAATGAGAGACACTGGCTGGCAGGATGCAAATCTAGCAGGATACAAGACAAGGAGAAAACCTGAATTTCTAATGTAAAAACACAAGTTAAAAAAATGTGGAAAGCTTTCAGTACTTCTTTATACATTATACAAAAGCAAGGGAAAAGTGCTCAAGGCCTGTTATTTTTCCTTTGCTTCCCATCTTTAAGATAAAGGTGATTTTTGAAGCAACCAGCAAAAAGGCATATAGCACTTACAGTATTTCAATTAGGCAATTAAAACTGGAGATGGGCCTGAACCAAAACCCTAAATCCAGACATCCACGAGCTTGATGGAATTTCAGACCAAAATCCATCCATCTAATCTATCTTTTGTGGCTAGGGCTCATTGCTAATTAACACTATAGCTGAACAGTTTAAAGAAGCCACATATAAGCTGTGGAAAGGAGCCAGATGGTGTTAAATCCACTTGAAGTTGTAAGGCGAGCTGTCTGAATCCCATGGTGTCTTTGTTACCTTAACCTTCAGAATGTTAGCAGAGCCTTTATTGTAAGGACAGATATTGTCATTTTAAAAGTGGCCACAATCGAAAGGTTAAAAGTTGGAGCAAGCTTTTTTCTTTTTCTTTTCTCTGTTTTTTTTAAACACAAAAGAATTTAGTATTCCACTAAGAGAGACTTGACATTTGTAGCAAATATTGAATCGGGCCAGTGGGAAAGGGAGTCAGTAAATTGAAAAGATTGAAATTCCACACAACTGGCCACAACTGCAGGCTTTTGCAGGCAGAGACGAGGAAACCGCTGGCACTTGTTAGCAAGCTTATCTCTGGGCTCCATCTGCCAAGAAAGTTTCCCTAACTAGAACTGTATCTTCTGGAGGGAACTGTGCTGCCAGTAATTTCTTATTATGTGAATGAACATACAGAATCTCAGACTTATGACAACTTTTCAGATTATGGACTGTCTCCAGCACAACATCTTTGGACTCATATCAGGCTGATTCTTTTTATTCAAGCTCGGGATTAGAGGAATCCTCTTTTTGATTATCCAGCCTTTAAAACATTTGGATAACACAATGAAGGTGCGATAAAAACAAGATGGGATGGAGTCCTGACCTTATTGAGCTTTGCAATTGACTTTAATGAGGCCAGGATTTCACCCCTAGATTCTTACTGAAAGAGTGATTGATTGTGATCTCATATTTAAACTAAAATATAGTTGATGTATATAGTATGAATTGTCTGTGTCTTTGCATGTCTGTGTCTTTTACAAGTATGGTGGTATAGTTGTTTTCTTTTCAACACAATCATTGTGGCAATTATATGTTGGAACTGAGAGTTTGCTGTGAAGCTGAGGAGTCTGTGTGTGTTTATGAGTTACAATGTTGTGGTAGTGGTTTCCTGGATTTTTACTGACGGTTGTTGCATATATAGGAACTGGGTAGTATCCCTTTAAATAGTTTGTGAGCCTGTTAATGGGCTGTCTCTGTATTTCAGAAGCCCCCAGAATCCAGTCAGAGCAGCAATGTAGAAGTAGCTAAGCCTTGTATGCTGTATATAGCTGTTTGGATTCCACTCTGCCCATACGGTTCCTTCATATTAGGTATACTGTGTAAAGAGTGAAAGACACAAAATGTTTTTAGATAAAACCGTTCAGCAACCATAAAAGTAAATCATCTTTTTTTTGTGGCAGGCTTTTAAGAGGATTTGGTACTGACATCAGTGTTAACTGCTATGGGAAACTATTGAGGCATTTCTGTAGCATTTCCACCTTTTGTTTCCTATGGCATGTGAGAATAAACTCTGTGAATGATGTAGGTCTGCAACAGAGCATTTGTTACTCATATTTAGTGCTAGCTTTGTAGCATTTTGTCATTTGGGGGCAGTTAATTAACATTGATTTTTAAGAATCCTTTTTCCAGCGATGTACAAATAACTTATGCACAACTATCTCTCTTATTAACCTCTCTTATTAACCTCTTTGTAACCTCCATACGGTATGGAGTTATGTTTTGGTAATAAAAAGTTGCTCACAAAATATAAATGAATCTAGCAGCTTGTTTGTGAGAGGTTGTACATGTAGGTAGTTGACTGTCTCTGCCTCCCTGTCTAATGCATCACCCTGATAAGTCACAATATTTTTCTATGTAAAAATTGTTTTAAATAGGTTACTCAAATGAAATTAAAATCCACATTTATTTATTTATTTATTTATTTATTTTAACCTTCCCATTATTTCTCATGCCAAGAGACTCTTGGCTCATGCTTCTTGTTTCAGGAATCTAAACAGCCTGTGGTCAGTTTGCTCTATCTCCAACAGAAGTGTCTCTCTTAAAGCAGGGAGAACAAATCTGAAGGAGACAAGGTGAACTACAAATGGTGTGATCTGATTTGAATTAAGAAAATTGACCTCCTGTGAGCTTACCGGGGAAACTCTGATCCTGAACTATTGCTGCCAGGTTTAAGTTATTGAGGAACAATATTATGTGAGTAAACAAATCTTTTCCTGCTTCCCTATAGTGCACCTTCTTCTTTAGGTGGAGGACAAAGTAGATGAGGCATTTTGGGATTTTTCCTGGCACTTTTCAGTTTTGGACTGTGTGCCAAAGAGTGGGAAGTGATGTAGAAACTAGAGAGGTTTCATTGGTTTTCTTATCTTTTTGAGTGTTTAGAGTATAAGCTCTTTTTTATCAAATGTATCTGTCTTATTGCTTAAACGAATCAAACTATTGTGAAGAATATAGGGAGCACTTCTTAAGTATACTGGTCACTTTTTAAAAAATCAGATTTTATTCTCCATGGGATCTGAGAAACTGTACTTATCTCCTCTTTTCAGGACAGAGAATAATGGCCATATCTCAGAATCCTTGATGCAGTGTTGTAACTGTGGACAATATTGATATTAATAGTAACCACTGTAGATGTTAACCTTGGGATCAGATAACCTCTGAACTGTGTTGGCAACAACTGTATTATTTAATGTCCTTCTCCACTGAATCTCATTGAAAGAGACATTAAGTCATCAAAAAGTGGTGAGCGGCTGATGATGTAATGTCCTTGCTAGGAGTTGTCTTTTATATGGTATTTAGTCGATTATGTCAAAATGTTAGTTTCCTACAGATCTGAAATACCAGGAGTAAGCTGGGTGCATAGGGGATGTGCATCCACATGTAGAAAAAAAAATCTGTTCTATAGTCTCATCTGTAGTTATGCTAATTCAAACCTAAATTAAGTTTATATGCTATACTACAGACTGTTTTCTCTTAGGCAGAGTTATATGCTTGCAGGGCAGGTGCCCTGCCTAAGGTGAAGAGAGACACAGACACAAATGTCTAAAAGGCTATGTACAGGACAACTGACTGCATGCACAAGACCCAGGTACAGTGATATATGATGATGTGGCTTATTCATGTGTATTGGGTGCTTTGTGGAAATTGTGCATGGAGATTTTTGGTCCAGGCTGAGGTTGATGGGATAGAAATTGTTGAAATCCTGGTGGAATTCTTCAAGGGCCTCCTTCCCATGGGTCCAGATGATGAAGATGTCATCAGTGTAGCACAAGTAGAGTAGGGGCGCTAGAGGACAAGAACTGAGGAAGCGTTGTTCTAAGTCAGCCATAAAAATGTTGGCATACTGTGGGGCCGTGTGGGTACCCATAGCAGTACCACTGACCTGGAGGTATAAATTGTCCCGAAATCTGAAATAGTTGTGGGTGAGAACAAAGTCAGAAAGTTCAGCCACCAGGTTTGCTGTGACATTATCTGGGATATTGTTCCTGATGTAGTCCATCTTTGTGTGGAATGTTGGTGTATAGGGCTTCTACATCGTAGTGGCTAGGATGGCGTTTTCTGGAAGATCACCAATGGATTGTAGTTTCCCCAGGAAGTCAGTGGTGTCTCGAAGATAGCTGGGAGTGCTGGTAGCATAGGGCCTGAGGAGAGAGTCCACATAGTCAGTCAGACAATCCTGCTGTCAGGGTACCAATGCCTGAGATGATGGGGCATCCAGGATTCCCAGGTTTATGGATCTTGGGTAGCAGATAGAATACCCCTGGTTGGGGCTCTAAGGGTGTGTCTGTGTAGATTTGTTCCTGTGCTGCTTCAGGGAGTTTCTTGAGCAGATTGTGGAGCTTCTTTTGGTAACCCTCAGTGGGATCAGAGGGTAATGGCCTGTAGAATGTGGTGTCAGCCTCTTGTTCATATTCCAACCTATTCATGGTGACTACAGCACCTCCTTTGTCAGCCTTTTTTATTATAATGTCAGAGTTATTTCTGAGGCTGTGAATGGCATTGCATTCTGCAAGGCTGAGGTTACGGGGAAAGTGATGCTGCTTTTCCACAATTTCAGCCCGTGTACATCGGCGGAAGCACTCTGTGTAGAAGGCCAATCTGTTGTTTCGACTTTCAGGAGGAGTCCACGCAGAATCCTTCTTTTTGTAGCATTGATAGGAAGGTTTTAGCCTGGACCAGTTCACACAAGAGATCCACTTCATGGACACTACAGTGCAAATAAGCGACGGTCACATAAACACCACAGTATAGCGGAAACCTACTGACTGCTATACTTACCTATATGCCTCCAGCTTTCATCCAGATCACATCACAGGATCCACTGTCTACAGCCAAGCTCTAAGATACAACTGGAATTAATTTTCAAACTGGACACCATGAAATTAGGCCTGAATAAAGACTGGGAGTGGATGGGTCACTACAAAAAGTAATTTTCTCTCTGCTGATACTCATACCTTCTTGTCAACTGTTGGAATTGGCGATGTCCACCTTAATTGAATTGGCCTCATTAGAACTGACCCCCTCCCACTTGGTAAGGCAACTCCAGTCTTTTCATGTGCTGTGATATATACTGCTTACTGTATTTTTCACTCCATGCATCTGATGAAGTTTGTTTTAGCCCATGAAAGCTTATGCCCAAATAAATTTTTTAGTTTCTAAGGTGCCACAAGGACTCCTCGTTGTTTTTGCTGATACAGACTAACACGACTACCACTCTGAAAGTTATGAATGTAATCTCCTAGACTTGTGGTTTGAAGATGTTGTGCAGATTTCTTTGAGGACCAAGAGGTCAGATATAGAGTGACTGCTTTGTAAGAAGTGCTCACCCATAGGTAATAGGGTGTTTTTGTCTTTTTTATCATTTTTCTGTGTGAGTTCATCTGAGAGTGTAGCGATTGTCTTGTTTCTCCCACATAGTTATTGTTGGGGTATTTAGTGCACTGAATTAGTTCTACCACATGTTGTGATAGGAATGTGTAGGACCCATGAATCTTGAGAGGTGTGTTGTGGGATAGTGTTGATCATTGTAGCAGTGAAGATATGTCTACAGGTTTTGCATCTGTTGTTCTGGCAGGGTGTAGTGCTGCTTTTGAGTTGGTATGTCCTGGGTTTGTGAGGAGCTTGCTTTTTGATGATGAGCTTGGTGTGGTTGGGGGGTTGTCTGAAGGCCAGAAGAGGGGGCTTAGGAAAGATTTCTTTCAGGATGGGGTCCCCATTAAGTATGGGTTGTAACTGTTTAAAGATACCTGCCACCTCACACTGGAACCCATCCCGGGTGACAACTAAAGGTGTTTGGTCAGAAGGTTGTATTTACATATTGAGGCAGGTTCTCTCGGAGTATTTGGGTGGCCTATTCCATGATGTGATCTACATCTTCTCTGATGAAGTTTTCTTGTTTGTTTTGAAGGTGGTCTCAAGTGTGTTATGGTGTATATTCTGGACTTTCTCCTCAGAGCCTATTCTGTGGTATGTGAAAGCCTTGCTGTAGATAATGGATTCCTTGGTGTTCTTTGAGGTGGTTACTAGATCTGTGAAGACAGGTGTGTTAATCTGTAGGTTTCTTGTATATATTTGTCGGTAGGGTTCCATCATTGAAGCTGATTGTGCTATGCAGGAAATTGATGCTAGTGTGGGAATGTTCTAGAGACAGTCTAATGGGTGGTTGGTCTTTGTTGAAGTCATAGTGGAAATCTATGAGGGAGTTTAGATTATCTATCCAGAGGATGAAAATATCATTCCTGTATCTCAGGTATATCATTGGCTTTGTGGCGCATTTGTCCAGAAATTCTTACTCAAGGTGGCCCTTGAAGAAGCTGACATATTGGGGATCCATCTTAGTACCAATGGCTGTTCCCAGGGCTTGGACAAAGTGTTTTTGTTGTTGAATGTAAAATTGTTATGAGATTGACAAAATGAATGAGTTTGGTGATGTGTTTTGAGAGGATATTTGAGTGTTGTCCATAGTATTGTAGATATTTGAGGCAGGCAGCAATGCTGTCATTGTGAGGGATGCTGGTGTATAGGGAGGCAGCATC
Organism: Gopherus flavomarginatus; assembly: GCF_025201925.1. Classification (NCBI taxonomy): domain Eukaryota; kingdom Metazoa; phylum Chordata; order Testudines; family Testudinidae; genus Gopherus; species Gopherus flavomarginatus. The sequence goes on along the minus strand of NC_066620.1, from coordinate 72,414,192 downwards.
CATGGTAGCAAGGATGGTGTTCTGAGGGAGGTTGTTAATGTTTCTGGAGGAAGTAGATAATGTCCCTGGAGGAAGCTGTCCCTTTGTGTAGTTGGTGGTTTGAGAGTGGTTTCCAAAATTCATTCATAAGAGTGCTGTGACCACATGACAGGTATGCCTGTGTTCCCTTGTTTGTGTATCTTGGGACGCATGCAGAAGATCCCTGGGCTGGGTTTGTGGGGGATGAGATTGTAGAGTTTTCCCTTGGAATTGTTTAGGGAAGAATTTGATGAGATTGTTAAATTCATGGGTGAATTGTGGTGTGGGTAAATTGAGCTGTGAGTTCTTTATCCTAGGTGGTGTCAGAGTTGTTGATTGGCCTCATTAACCTAGTCTTTATGGTCGATGACTATGATGGCTCTGTCTGTTGGTTTGATCGCTATCTGATGGTTGGATTTCAGGGACTGCATAGTTGTGATGGATGTGATGTTTAAGGATTTCACAGTCACTTTTTTTCCTGAAGCAATCAATGCCATGGTCAAGAGTGTGGTTTTGTCTGCTGTGGAGTTTCCAGTCAGATGATTCTTTTTCTTTACAACTGTTGTTGGGGACATGGTAATTGTGGGTGGTGACATCATTGTAAAAAAGTCTTTGAGGCCGAGTTAGTGGAAAAATTCTTCTAGGTCTTTACATGTTAGTATGAGATCAGGTTCTGTGATGGGGCAGAAGTTCAGTCCCTTGGAGAATACAGATAATTCAGTTCCAGTTAGGGGTAGTCTTGACAAATTGATGATGATGGGCTGTTGTGTAATGTCCACGTGGTGGGTCCTGGTACCCTAGTTTCTCTTGGAGGTGGTGTTCTGTGGGTAGTGGAGTTGTTGTATTTGGTTCCACTTTTTGTTTTTTGTGTTGGATGGCTTTCATCAGGTTTTTTTGCATTTCTTGCATGATTTCCAGGTAGGTTTCCTGATTTTTGTTTTTCTTCCACTGTGTGGGAGCATGTGATTTCTTGTTAGATGTGATCCCCTCTGGAGTATGTGATATGCAGTAATAATTCCTCAATTTTTCTGAAGTCCTTCTGCAGAGCTGAGAAGCATATTTTGAGTTATATGTAGTAGTCAGAGGGTTATAGATGGTGAAACCTCTGGGAGATGATGTTTTGTTGCTTGCATTTGCTCAGGAAGTAGATATCACTTTTACATTTTTCCTTCCTTTTTGTTCATATAGTTGCATTTCCATTTCAGTTGGCAAAATTCAATATCTTCTATTGTTGTTGTATGTTGTTGTTGTAGCTGTGTTGATGCCAGCATGGCTACAACAACACTGAGTAAAGAGGAAACAAATGTCCAGAGTGGGCAGGGAGTGAACTTAGCCTTTGAAGCTCAAATCTTTGACATTATTACAAAGACCAACTCACTTGTAGGGAATCATGCTTCTCATAGACACATGCACTAGCTCTACTCAAGCTAGTGTGCTAAAAATAGCACTGTAGTCTGTGCTGCCACCTGTGCTACCCCGGCTGTCTGCCTGAGTGCATACCAAGGGGGTCTGTGTGGGTACGTACAAAGGTGGCTATCCTGAGCTACCTCCCTTGACCTACCCTCAGCCATATTGCTATTTTTAGCACACTAGCTTGAGCAGAGCTAGCACATCCGTCTGCCCATGCTAGGACACATTCTACCAGATGCAGTATAGGAGTACCTGTAGAAGTTCTTTTTCTCCCACCTCCTGTGTTGAGTCATGTTGATCCAGTGTACAAGGGTTATCTCATTACCTGGTTACTTAGAGCTTGTCTCCATTTATTGGGAGAGCGATGCATGGCAATTGATCCACCAGTGGTTGATTTAGTGGGTCTAGTGAAGACCTGCTAAATCGATGGCTGATTGCTCTCCCGTTGATTTTGCTACTCCACTGGAACAAGAAGCATAAGGTAAGTCGATGGGAGAGTTTCTCCCGTTGACCCAGCATGGTGTAGACACTGCAGTAAGTCAGCCTAAGGTATGTTGACTCCAACTATGTTATTCACACAGCTGGAGTTGCATAACTTAGGTCGACTTAGCCCTGTAGTGTAGACCTGCCCTTAGGGCTGAATTCTTCCACCCTTACTTAGTCTGAAGCATCTTACTCTGGGAATACTGTAGTCCCATTAAAATCCAGCATGATTTCTCACGAAGGTCAGAGTCAAGCTCTTAATTACATTGCTATGCTATTTCTTCGGTTGTGTTGCTCTGTCAGTGCTGTTCCACTGACATACTAATAGAATCAAAGTTGTATGACTGCTGGGATTTCTACACCTGGAAGAACTTTTCTTTTTTTTTTTATAAAAGACACCCTCCCTCCCTTTTTCCTTTTCCTTAAAGAATTGTTAAACAAATATGTCTCCATAAAGGAAGAAAAAATGCATCAAAAGCAGAGAATGTGACATAGAAATGTAATATATGAATCAGAAAACATTTTGTCTACAATTTCTTCTTCTTTGGTCTCACTAGTGCTAGTTTGCTAATAACGTATATCAATATATTTTGTTAATACACACGCTATGTTGCCCATCAAGAATAACAAACCATTTGAAATAATACTGTTTAGCTGTAAGGTATTTTTGTATGTATAAAGTTTGTCCACTATATCCCCAAATTTGAAAGTTACTGATATGCAAATAGGCTTGATCCTAAAAACACTTCTTCCTGAGTGTAGTTCTTACTACCAGGAGAAGTCCCATTGTAGTCACTGCTCATGGTAGCAGCATTATGTAGTAAATGCTTGCAGCATTGAGGTCATCATTTTTATCTGTGCTAAATTAATGTATTTAAAGGAAGGTAAAGAAGCTGATTGAAATATATTGCCCGGCTCTTGGGATAATAGCAGTTGACTGAATTCTTAGTGCACAGTTTAGCTAACGTTTTCAGCTATACTGATGCACACAGTTTAGATGGAAAGACTCCATATTTCTGGCTTCAGCTAGATTTAGTTAATGCTTCCAGGGCGAAGACAATTACAAGATGTTAGAACAGGGGTCGGCAACCTTTCAGAAGTGGTGTGCCGAGTCTTCATTTATTAACTCTAATTTAAGGTTTCGAATGCCAGTAATACATTTTAACGTTTTATAAGGTCTCCTTCTATAAGTCTATAACATATTACTAAACTATTGTTGTATATAAAATAAATAAGGGTTTTAAAATGTTTAAGAAGCTTCATTTAAATTTAAAATTGCCACTGAAATCAGCTCGCTTGCTGCGTTTGGCACGAGTGCCATAGGTTGCCTATCCCTGTGTTAGAACATTCATGTTGGGAGACAACAGTCTGTGTTTGCTCTGCCATCCACCCAGCAGGAAAAAATAACTTTAAAATGTGGATGGGGCTTCAGAGGTGGCTGCCTAGGGGAATGTGCTGAATCTGCTCATCCCCTGAGTACCTTGGACGGCCTGCTTCTCTAGCCAGTGCCACCCATTTTGAAGCAGCACTGGTAGTCTATAGGCTCCCTATGATTGTAGGTGCTGTGTGCCACTGCAATTCCCAGCCAGAGGGACTCTCAAGCATTAGGGGTCTTGTTCCATTAGTTACACTGGCAGAGGCCGGCACAACCCAGGGATAAATCAAGCTCAGCATGTAGAACGTGGAATAGTGTGATATACTCAGTGGTCTGATGTGGCAGGTGATTTCTCAGTTTATTTAAACAACTCTCCTCTCCCTAGACTGCTGCGTACCCAAGCCCCAGACACCCTTCTTTTTTAAACAAGTCTGATCAAGTAATAAAACTATAATACTGCAGCAAAACAAATGATTTAGAATATCAGTCCCAGGAAAACATTATATAGATCTAGTCATTAGGTTTATGATTAGAAGCTCAAACCCAACCTAAGCATTTTGACTTTGAGACCAATTGCTGATTTGCCAAATAAAATTAAGATTAATTTTCAATAATCAACACAGCAATATCAAGACTGATATGTGTTCCATTCCTACTCCCATTGAAATCAATTAGAATTTTGCCATTTGCTTCAATGGGAGCAGAATTGGGCTCTGAAATTTTAAAAACAACAAAACAAAAGTGTAGAATTCACATACAAATTGACACCCTAGGCTTACTTACAGCAATGAAGGACTAATGAGTGAATCTTACAGATAAGATAAACAGACTAAGGTCTGAACTATGCTACAGAGTGAGGTTGACGCAAGACAGCTTATGTCGACCTAACTATGGAAGTGTTTACAATTAAATTTTGCTCCCGCTGACATAACTGCTCCACTACACTGACTTAACTCCTCCTCCATAGTGTAAAGTCAAGGTCAATGTAGTTAGGTCGACGCAGCATCAGTGCAGACACTTCATTGCTGATGTTGACTGTTACTGGCTTTCAGGAGCCACTCCACTGTGCCCCACGCTGACAGTATAATCGATTCAAGTGCTCCTGGTCAGGATGTGCACTGCTGACACAAGGAGCGAAGTGTAGAGATTCACAAGCGATGTACTTACTGCGGCAGCTGTATGCTGATGCACATTAGGTCAACATAATTTTGTGTCGTAGACATGGCCTGAGAATAGTTAAAACAAATAAATACAATTACTCAGTAACAGTTTATTTTAGGAATCCATTAACTAATGCTAAATTAATATGGAGCTCCTTAATAAAGCTACATAGGCAACTCATATGAATACCAAGATGTGATTCTGATCTCATTTGCACCATTGAAAATCAGGAGCGATTCTGCAGAATCCAACAAGGTTACACAGTGTAAGTGAGATATAAGAGTCAAGGCCCTGTTTAACTCCCACTCCCACTGACTGGAATGATAGTTGGACCAGGCTCTTAAATCAATTATCAAAGTATCAATATTACTGGTCAATATTAATGTGCAACTAATGCACCTACATTAAAAATAAAATCAACTTTTTTTTTCCAGAACCAGAACAACATTGCACAGTCGAGTATATAATCTTGGGGCGTCACTTGAGGGAGACTCTATGCAAACTCAAATGAATACCAAATAAAAAGACACAATGCTGGCTCTAAAACATGCATGTAATCATTGTCGAGACAAATAGGCTGATCAGCGCTGCTAGATATTGTGAGACAATAAAAGAGTAGGGGTATATTACTGCTCCATATTTCTCATGACTGTTTACTTTTAAGAAAAGAATTTTTGGTGAGATATCAAACTTTTACAAGTTTGAAAGGAAATATAATTGGAATGGGATGTTTTCTCTCCTCCAAAATAGGCAAGTCTGGCCACGACCTTGTTTTTTTTGGTAAGTCAGCACCCTTTTATAAACAAGACAGAGCTCAAGGTAAATAGCAGTGTGACAATGAGATGCAGTGGTGATTAATTTTAGACACAGGCCAGGGTAGATGGCCTAAAAGCACCTAGATTTTTATTATTGTAATACCATTACAGCAAAAGAAAACAAATGAATATAACTATGTCATATATATTAGTGTCTGGCTTTGAAAAACCTGGGATGGTCTGCTACCTGGATCTCCAGCCCTCTGAGAGATAAGAAATTCATACCTAGTTGTTGTTTTCAGGGCCGGCTCCAGGGGTTTTGCCGCCCCAAGCAGCCCCCCCAAAAAGCTGTGATCTGCGGCAATTCAGCGGGAGGTCCTTTGCTGTGAGCGGGAGTGAGGGACCCTCCGCCGAATTGCTGCCGAATACTTGAAAGTGCTGCCCCGCTCCGGAGTTGCCGCCCCAAGCACCTGCTTGATAAGCTTGTGCCTGGACCCAGCCCTGGCTATTTTCTCTAGGCCAGATTGTGCAGACCTTACTCATACTGATGACTCATTCTGTTAGCCACATTGAATTCAAGGCTCACTTGCATGAATAAAGGCTCATCAGTAGAGCTGGGAAAGGTGCGTTTTTGTTTTTGGTTTTGGTTTTTTGGTGGATGAATAGTTTTTTTCACTGAAAAATCAAGTTTTGGGTTGACTGAAACTATTCATGAATTCGGATCAAATTTGGCAAATAGTTCCAGCCCAAAAATAAATGGAGTTCTTTTTCAAAAAAGTCAAAATGTTTCACTTTGATATTGTTGATATGAAAGGACTTTGACTTTATTTTGAAATCTTTTGTTTAGAAATTAAAAAGGGTATTAACACCCCCAAATTAAACAAAATGAAAGAAAAACAAATCAAAACAAAACGTTCTTTTCAGATTGAATGAAATGTTTCATTTGACTCAAAGTGAATGTTTTAATTTTTTTTGTTTTGTTTTGGGGAGAAACTGAAAAATTTCTGTTTTGAGTTGACATGAAATGAACTTTTGGTGGGATTTTTTTTTCAGTGTAGCCATTGAACCAAAAAATCACATATTCTCATCAGTGTACAGACTCCACAGCCTGGCCCTCTGTTATTGCTGGCTAACCAGGGATTTTTCCAGGATGGGTTCAGGCCTTTATATGAGCCTTGCCCAGGATAGAGTGCTGTTAGCTAACCTATTAAATATGGGAGGCACAAGTAGCAGCAGCCCAAACGTGGCCATTTCGGATCCAATTGTCACAGGTTATACCCCCTTCCTATTGACTACTAGTTATGCTTAGCTCCTAACATCTGCCCAGCACCCCCTGGCTGGCTCGAGTCAGGTGACTCAGGCTCATGGGGCTCAAGTTGTGAGGCAGTAAAATTATTGTGTAGACATTTGGGCTCCACGGGAGATTCCCAGAGTCATGGCTCCAGTCTGAGCCTGAATGTCTACACAGAAATGTTTAGCTCTGCAGCCCAAGCCCCACAAGCTCCTCCCAGGCAACCCTTCACTTGTAACTATGTGTCATAGTCCCCTCCTCTTTATGCTAGAAGGTAACATACTACTTTTTCCTTACTTCTTTCACCTTCCCTGTCCTTAATCGCTGCTCGCACTTCTCAGGTGAGATGTAACATTCCAACACTCCAGTGAGGTCTCATAATACTGAGGCCTACTTACATTTACAGAATAAACTTAAGAAAGCTTACTCAGATTTTCTAAGGTAAAATCATAAACAGTTAAAAGTAAACTACAGTAAAAAGTGAGTGAATAAAGTACATAATTTTAAAACCAGGTTCTAAACAAAGAATAAAGTGCCATGAATTTTGCAAATTAACAAGTGAAGTGAACACTCAAAAAATTAAATCCCTTGCAATGGGTCTCACATGCATTAGTGCAAATTACTGGCATTTCATTGTATGCATTACTTCCTAGTAGCCTAGGTTTTTCATATGTTATCAGATAAATGCTATTATTATCACTGAAATAAAAAATAATAAATAATGACTGATGGTACTAATTAACAGTTGTGTTATATAGAAAAATGATGACTTTGTAAATATTAAGTCATGCTGTTGTCTTCAGAGGTGCTGCTTGTCTATTAATATTGAAGTTCAAGAATTATTCATTATTTATCTATGTGCCCTTCAAATTTTAATGACCAGTAATGCCATTTATTCATTATCATTCAAAAACTGAATAAAGCATGCATCATTCTTTGGTTGGCTTCAGCTAATCATCTCTCTGTCTTAGGGCACACAGCACAGTTTTGTGGTTATGAGATGGGTATCAGGAGATATGTAGAATTGGCTGCAGATTTTCCATTGTAATATTTTCTAACCATCTAAACTATATATACATGCAATATGTTTTTCTTTGGCACTAAAATAACTGCAGATGGCTGAGAGCTCAGGGGTGGCTAGAGCACTTTTTTAAAAACAAAATCATATCTTACAACAGCTTTACTACTGCCTTCTAACGCCGGTGTGTAGATATGTGAGATGGCGTCTATTTGATCTGAAGTGAATCATCAATATCAATGCAGTATTTTGTCATGTGAGGCATGATGTACATTCCCGAAAAGATTCTCCACATCTACCACAACTGATTCTGGGCAATAAAATCTGCTCCTGACACAGTCACAAGCCAAATAATTGGGTGTACCACTTTCTCCAGGTCTATGCTGCAGATTTTTGCCAGCATAGCTATGTCAGCTAGATGTGAAGAGGTGTGATTCCATATCAACATAGCAGTGCCAGCAGAAGGTCCTAGTATAGCTACAGTTATACTGGCAAAACTGTGCTTTTACTATTTTAGCTTGTTGGGGCGGTTTTAGTATAATAGTAGTATGAAGCGTAGCTTTGCCGGCATGGCTACCTCCATTCTTGAGTGCTTTGCCAGTATAGTATACTGGTATTCCTATGCCAGTAAAGCACTTCCTAGTATAGACATGGCCAAAGTTTATGTACCAATATGAACATGCCATAATATGACATAGAGATACAAGATGGGTGAGGTAATATCTTTTATTGGACCAACTTCAGCTGGTGAGAGAGACAAGTTTTTGAGCCACACAGAGCTGTTCTTCAGGTCTGGGAAAGGTGCTCCCAGCATCACAGCTAAATGCAAGATGGAACAGATTGTTTAGCATAAGTAGTTAGCACATATTGTAAGGGACCCACATATCTGTAACCCTCTAACCCCCTCTTTTTGTCCTTCACCCTCAGAAGTTAATGGTCCACTCTATCTTAAATGGTCCCTTACAATACGTGATAACTGTTTATACTAAACAATCTGTTCCAACTTGCATTTTGCTGTGATTGGGCGCTGGTCCACACTAGAAGTTCTACATCACTGCAGCTGCACTGATGCAGCTGAGCCACTGTAGCATGTCTGATGAAGATGCTCTATGCCGATAGGAGAGAGTTCTTCCATCAGCATAATAAATCCAACCCCACAAGAGGTAGGAGATATGTTGGCAGGTCTCCTGCCGACATAGCGCTGTTCACACTGGAGCCTGGGTCGGTGTAACTTATGTCACTCAGGGGTGGCTTATTCACACTCCTGAGTGACATAAGTTATACTGAGGTAAGTAGACGTGGCCTGGGAGTACCTTTTCCAGATCTGACTAAGAGCTCTGTGTGGTTCAAAAGCTTGTCTCTCTCGCCAACTGAAGTTGGTCCAATAAAAGATATTACCTCACCCATCTTGTCTCTCAAATCTGCTGGGACCGATGCAGCTATAGGAACCTTGAGTGCATAATATGATATAGACATAACTATACAGGCAAACCTTTTCTAGTGTAGACTGGGCCTATGTTATGGTAGAACTGAAAAGGGTATATTTAAACAAAGACTTGAAATTAGTGAATAGCTCATTAGTTAATAGCTCTGAAAAGAGAAACAAACTGTAATTTTCAATTAACAGAAGTTTAAGCGTACAAAACATGAATTAGTAGTAAGTTAAAACTATTCTGATTTATTAAAGCATTGTTTCAAAGGCTGCAACTTGTTTTTAATGAGACACCTGCAAAAAAGAAATTCATTTACTCTTTTTTTCTCTTTGTTAAAGATAAGAAAATTATAATTTTCCAAATTATATATTTTAAAACTACATGGATAATTTGCTTTCCTTTTTTAGTGACTTAAAACTATCTGTGATTGATATACAAGTTGGTTTGTTTTGAAAAACCTGTATATAGGATTGAATAAGGTGCCACACTAAAATGAGATTGTTCTATAAAAAGAAAAAAGTAAAAAATGGGCCTGAATCCATTTTAGTTCTTTTGTAATGATGTTAAAAGCCTAGATGTTATTCTGATAGGCTTTAAATAACAGGTTATTAAAGTGAAATTAGAAATACCAATGAATAGTATTTGGATAAAATGAAAAACTTTTTAATGGATTTTTGTTATATTTTAATGAGTGAGAGTTTGCTGTTTTTTAAGAGTATCAAGTTGAAAAAGAACAGAATTGCCTTTACATGCTTGATTTTAAACGCTAAATAATGCAATGCAAAAATTTTCACATCTGATAAGTAAAGAGAACTGGAAAGTCTCTTGTTAATGAATGATATGATTTTATAAGGCTGAAAGGAAAACTGCTTAAATTTTAATACTGTTTGTGATACTGTGCAGATCCAAGCCTTTTCCCTCTCATAGAAATAGGGTCCTATCTTTCCTTGCAATTCTCAGCTATGAATCCTTCATAGAGTTAGGCACCTAAGGTGTTTTTTTCTTTGCAAGAAGTGGTGGGGGGAGGAGGACCACTTCCCTCATAACCTTTAGTCTAACGGTTGAGGTTCTTTCCCAGGTTGTGGGAGACCCCTGGCTCAAGTTGTCCATCCACTTGAAGAGGAGGAGAAAGGATTTGAGTAGAATCTGCCACTTCTCAAGTGAGTACCTGAGCCACTGGGCTATGGGATTTTCCAGTGTGGGGGCTCCCTCAGTCTCTCATGTGGAAGCTGGAGTTGCCTACTGGATCAGGCCCCACGTATGAGTTAGGCAGAGGAGTGCCTATCTTCCACTGGTAGGTGTATTGTACTGGCAGTTGGGGGAGATTGGTGTCCAGACACTTAGCGTGAGGCTGTAGTGTGCATATTCAGAGGCAGAAACGTCAGGACCTAGGGAGCTTTTACTGCTAAAACATTCGTGGTGAGTGAGTTCTTAACCCTGTAGGTGCTTGTAGCAGTTGAGCAGGAGTTTTGTGAATCTCAGTAATGCCAAAAAACATGACTAAGTACCTTTGTGAATGTAGCCCTCCATGTCCATGCCTTAAAGTGGTGTTCTGAGGTACACAGACAAGTATGATTACAATGGAATTTTGAATGATTAATTACCCTGAACATTGAATAATCAATGTGTTTTCAGTTGGAGCTAAATATGGACTTAGATGCTTAACTGTAAGCAACCAGGTTTGGAAGTGTTTGTTTCTTCATATGCTCAAGTGCACACGTCACCGGGACATTAACTCTTTTGTCATGAGCATTCTTCATTTATATATGATGAAACACAACGTTGGGCTGTGTTCTTGTTGTGTGTGTTTTCAAAGTTAAATAAATGAAATCCAGTCGCCCTAGATGTATCATTGAATAGCCATTTCCTAAAGGTACTAAACATCGTATAGAGTTCCACCCTTCTGTAAACTCTAGGACTAGAGGGCAGTGCCGGTTAATGTTCTTTCTCTGGTCTGGAATGGAAACCGACAGTGCTAATATTTCTTTCATTGTTCAGATCATCATCATCATAGCAGAAAACCTGTTTTGATAAAACTTAGCATGCCCTGTATATGAGCTGAATGCAAAGTGTAATGCAATTGAAGATTTATATTGTGTCTGGTCCCAGTGGTGCATGTAAAGGACCCCACTACACAGGAAAGGCTTAATAAGGGTTTATGGGTGCTTAAGTCTGTGTCCTGTGTGCGTGACTAAAGAGGGGAATAGGATTTACTGTTCTTGTTTGTTCAAATACCTCAAAGGATGCGTTTTGTCTTTAGAGACAGGGGCACCATTAAATAGACATTCAATATTTTGTCCTGAAGGGTTTGAACTTGTGTAAGTAGCACTTTGCTATGAAAATGTGATCCTGCATCATCCACTGAATGCACATTATTCCTTCTTTGGATTATACACTCAGATAAAGAACACTCCTGCAGTTCTTGAATCTTTCCTTCAATCTATGAAACTCTGAACACAAACAAAACCAGTTTATTATTAAAAAGATACAACCCCTCCCTCACCCTTTTCATAGGCCTCGGTACTATAATGCTCATTCTCTTCTCTTCTATAAGGTTCGTAACCCTAAGAAGCCCGGTTAGAACTACGTTTGTAAAAAAAAAAAATACCTTTACTATATCAAAACAATGGGCTTCCTTGGAAAGGGTTGTGACAAAGCTGGTGTATACGTCTAAGCCTTGTTCCAGCACTTAGTCACCCATGGAACACGAAAGGCTGGTTTTGTTATTAAAGCACTAGACTAGCACTTTGAAGGCCTATATTCAATTTCCAGCTTTGCTACTAACTTCCTGTGTGACCCTCAGCAAGCCATCTAAGCACTACATGCCTCAGCTCCTGATCTTTGATGTAGGGATGATAATGCCTCCTTTCTCCTATCCTTTTCCTGCCCTGTCTACTTAAATTGTAAGCTCTTTGGGCCAGAACTCTTTCTGACTATGGAACAGTCCAGTGCCTTTGAAGATGGAGCATGTAGGTATATTCTTATTAATAACTTGAGGTATTCCACTGAAATCATTGGGGCTACTCATGTGCTTAATGGCTTTATTGGCTCTGGGCTTTAGTTAACATTGTTAGCTATAAAGGGCTTACTCATGTTCTTACTGAAGTCATTAACTTTATTCATGGATTTTAAAGCTAGTAGGGACCCTTCTGAACATCTCTTCTGACCTGCATAACAGAGGTCATAGAATTACACCTGATAATTCCTGCATCAAGCGAACATGTTTACACTCAACTAGAAGTTCTCTTTTAGAAAGACATCCGTGTTTGATTTAAAGGCTTCAAGTTATGGACAGTCTACCAAATTTCTATGTTAATGACATCCTTTGTTGTTAATTTGTGCTTTATTTCTAGTCTGAATTTGTCAAGCTTCAGCTTCTAGACGCTAGATCTTGTTTTGTCTTTGTTTGCTAGCTTAAATAAACCTCTATTATAAGAAAAATTATCCCCACATAGGTAATTATAGATTGAGATCAAGTCATTTTTAACCTTCTTTAGGATAAACTAAATAGATCAAACATCCTTTAGTCTGTCACTGTAATGCTGTCAAGAACTTGCATCATTCTTGTAGTTCTTTTCAGAACTCTTTCCAATTTGTCAACATCCCCTTTTTGAAGTCTGGACATCAGAATAGGCCAAAGCATTTCGAGACTGTTGCATTTTGAATGAAAAAGGAAGAATATTATTATAATCAAGCCCTGATAAAGGTATAAGCAGTGTTAATGTTTTTTTCATCAATCAAGGTTGATATATTTTCTGCTGTGCAATAATTATTTTGCTAATAATTTGCTGATGTAGAAGTCTCTAGGAAAACCAATCAAGCATGTAACCTCTCCAGGACTGTTTTCAGCAATAAAATACTTGATACTTTAGGTAACATTTCATAATGCCAGAGAGTTTAGCAAGACCAGAGAAGAAGTATTTTCTCAAAGAAAAGGGTAGAATGGATAAGGAGAGGAAGAGAGAAAAACAAGGACAATCAGTTAAGAAAAGGTAGAGGGAAGGTAAGGTTGAAACAGGAGGAGGGGATCAGAACACTTTTTCTTTACCTTTGCTTTTCATCTTTCTGCCCATCCAATTTGTCTCTTTCATTTTTTTCTCTGCCTTCTCTTTATTATTTTCTGTTCCTTTTTCCTTGCACCTCTCACCTCACAAATATTTATTTCTGTTTTTTTTTAATCTAACGATATTTTAAAACCACTACAGCAAAACTACAAGTTTCTCCCCTCAGCACCTACAACCCCCTCTTCTCCCCTCTCTGCCTTTATCAGTGCCAACTCTTTCTGGAAGGCATTCTGTGCAAGGCAATAACTAGAGGAACTGCTTCTGCAAGGTGCCCTTTAACTTAGTGGGAAGGCCAGTTAGGCAAGATATGAAAAGCAGCGTCAGTAGCAAGATTTAAGACAGACTAAGCTTAATACATGAAGGTATGAGACGAACACAAATCTAGAAACAGGATGTGATGCTGTGTAAAGGGGGAAGTTATAGTCTAGACTAATATGATCACCACTATTACAAAATAGTGACAAACCTTGCACAAAGTATGCCTTGTGAAGTGTCATTGGAAAAGTTGTAATCTGCTGAGCATTATCTTGTTATAATGTATATATCTACATTATGTGTGGGGCTATTAAATTTTGCTATATGTTTGTAATCTGAATGTGTGAGTCTGAGAGATGCCCACATGTTAGCTCTTCAGGAATAGCAAAGGAACTGTAAACAAGAGCCTCTGCACATCATTCCTGAAGATCCCTCAAACAGCTCGTACATAAAACGTGCAAACTGAAATGTGCAATTCATATGAAGGACTGACAGCAGAGCATGTATGCCCTGGAACCAGATCCCATGACACAGCCAGGATTTTTCGAGCAAAAAGGGTCAAGGTATAAAAAGGGAGAACAAAGGTCTCTGGCTACCTCTTTCCTACCCCATCTCTGAACTGGTAAATTCTGATGGGAAATTTTGAACAAAAGGACTAAGGTTCCCCAAAACTATTTGGGCAACCTAGAGAATTATAGAAAACTAGAAGAGTTAACATCCCTACTATCATTTTGGACTGCATACTCAGATCCAACTGCAATGTATTTTATCTGCTTTAACCTTTTTGTAACTCTTATTTCTTTTTCTTAGTTAATAAAACTTTAGTCTACTGAAGGATTGGCTACAGCATTGTCTTTGGTGTAAAGTCCTTGAGCATCCATTGACCTGGGTAAGTGACTGGCTCCCTGAGGCTGGAAGAACCTGATGTGTGGTGAATTTGGTTTTAATAACCTTTCATCATGATGTCCAATTTGTCTAGGTCAGGGGTAGGCAACCTATGGCACATGTGCCAAAGGCGGCACACGAGCTGATTTTCAGTGGCACTCACATGGCCCAGGTCCTGGCCACCGGTCCGAGGGGCTCTGCATTTTAATTTAATTTTAAATGAAGCTTCTTAAACATTTTAAAAACCTTATTTACTTTACATACAACAATAGTTTAGTTATATATTATAGACTTATAGAAAGAGACCTTCTAAAAATGTTAAAATGTATTACTGGCACGCGAAACCTTAAATTAGAGTGAATAAATGAAGACTCAGCACAGCACCTCTGAAAGGTTGCCGACCCCTGGTCTAGGTGGTAGAGAGGCTGGAATGCCAAAGGGGACTGTCTGTGACTCCATGGTAAAGATAACATAGTACTCCAAGAGTATACTTTTGTTACTGGGTTGGTGAAATCTAATGATAGAAGATACCATCAGTTTGGGGTGTCTGCCCTATTTTCTGACAGTCTGTCCTGAGTTGGGCACTCTCAGCTGTGACCCAGACCTGACACAGGAATATGCTCCCCCACTGGGTATAGTTTTACACAACTGTCTAGGTGTATTGTGTGCTGGTGGGAGAAAGTAGAGGCTGCCTTCTTCTGAAGCATCTGGGTACTAGCCACTGATGGAGACTACGTGAAACATAGATCTAGTCAAGTATAGCAATTCCTATGCTTTTACGAAATTTTCTGCTCAGCTAATTGAGATGGCCTACTTTGGGGCAGGTGTCCTGTTATGCCAAATGCTGATCGTTTTAAAGTATAAGTTGCTTTTATGGTCTATACAAATATTCACCAGGATCTGGATCCAGAGCACCAAGGGCCTGTGATGGGATGTCCACAACACACAGGACTGGAAGGGTTTAAGATGGTGAGGTAGGCCAGTTAACTCCACAGGATGACCTGGAGGAAGAGCCAAGGAGCAGGGAACTAATTTGAAGCTGGCTCAGCTGGACAGGAAAAGGTGGGACCTGTATAAAGCCAGGTAGCTGGCAACAAATGGGTTCTGCAGGGAAGTAGGCTGCAGTCACTTCCTGAGTGAAGGGGGTTGGGAGGCTGGCAAACCCAGAGATGGGGGGAAGCTTGGAAGGTAGGAGAAGACTCAGGGGAAGAGCAGCAAGGAATAGGAGTGCAGACCTTGGCTGCTAACCGGAGGGCCCCTGAGCTGGAACCAGGCATAGACAGCAGGCTTGGGTTCCCTGAACAACCACTGGGGACATGGCACAGGCCAGGCAGAGGACAGCAGACTGCCTGGGAGTCCTGGAAAGACTTTGTTACATCTACCCCAGAAGAGAGGGGCATATATGGTGACCCAGCTGGAGGGCCGAGTCATGAAGAACAGGCTGCGGTTCCTGGAGCAAGAGGGGTCTGCAGGGCGAGAGGATGACTAGAGAGGCACCACCAGGGGAGGGCGCAATAGCTGGTGCGGCTAATCCCCAGGACTTTTAGGAGGAGGCGCCATAAGCAGTGAGTGAACCCTATGACAGGGCCCAATCCTGCAATCTTTATCATTAATTTAAATGGGAGCTTAACCTGAGTAGGGACTGCAAGATTTGATCCCCAAACTTGTGACTGAGGCCAGATCCGTGGTGCTAGGCTAATACATCAACCCTTCCTACACTCTCATGATCTGCTTTGTAAATGCAGTACAAAAAAGTTTATTTAGCCAGAAAGTGAAACCCAACATTACACAAGGAAGTGAAAATCAGTAACCGTTTATTTTGCAGTGTACTCTCTATGGGCCAATTCTGATACATTTACTAATGTTGAATATTAACTTGCTCTCAACAAATAGCGCTAATGAATTCAATGGATGTACTCATGGAGTCAGATTCAGTGTGAGTAAGGGTAGCAGAATCACAAATATACCACAGAGCATGGTTCTTCTATCTCTTATACTGGCTTTTACACTGTTGTAATTCTATTAACTCAGTGGAATTACCAGTGTAAATGAGATGAGAATGAGCCCTACTATTTTCTGATTACAGTGTAATATTTAACTCCTTTGGTATTTTAGCAAATGAAAAGCAAAGCTATGTAGCTTTAGTTATATTGCATATCACTATTTTGTAAGGCATTAGTTAGTCTAACATAAGTCTGAAATCACAACAATATTTTAAAACTAACAGCAAAATCTATTTTGTGTCCTGAATACCATAGACAATATAAATCATAAATGTGAACAGCAAAAGGATACAATCAGACTACTCTGTGTAGGAAAAGGGGAGGAAAAGAGCAAAGTATACTATTCTGCATGATTGTTTATATATTTTTATATAATAGGTGCTGCTATGCAATTGGTTTGATAACTGTCTGGCTGTAATAGAATTCTGAAGACAGAAAGTCTCTTCTGAAAGAGGATTTATGGCTTTCTCTACAGTCAGTAGATACATTTTGAAAGCCCATAATAGGAAATGTTCTGATTTTCCTCCTGAAACCATTGTATTAAATTATTGGACAACCCAGAGTTACATTGATCTTAAAAATGTATTTTAAAGGAATATTTAGTTTGAACTGTATTTATTCAGTGTTGTATAGGACGTAAGATCCTGGTTATACTTCAGATATGAATTTCTGTATGTAAAATGGTTGCACCTTTTTGTCAGTAATTGGAAACATTTAACTTCCCAGAACAGGGAGAAATGCACAGGATATGAATGGAATGTCACAAACTGCCTAAAATCATCCTTTTCACCCCCCCGTTCTGATCATATCACTCCCCTCTATGAAGCCCTTTATTGTTTTTTCTTTGGCTTTCACCTCAGATTCGGGCTTTGTGCTCACCTTGAAATCTGTAGACCAGTAACTCTCAGCCTTCTCAGACTACTGTAATCCTTTCAACAGTCTGATTTGTCTTGTGTACCCCCAAGTTTCACCTCACTTAAAAACTTACAAAATCAGACATAAAAATACAAAAGTGTCACAGCGCACTATTACTGAAAAATTGCTTACTTTCTTATTTTTAACCATATAATTATAAAATAAATGAATAAGAATATACATATTGTACTTACTTTTCAGTGTAGAGCCATATAAACAAATCATTGTCTATGAAATTGTAGTTTGTACTGACTTCACTAGTGCTTTTTAATGTAGCCTGTTGTAAAACTAGGCAAATATCTACATGAATTGATATACGCCCCAGAAGACCTCTGCATACCCCCAAGAGTACATGTGACCCTGGTTGAGAACCACTGCTGTAAACAACTGTGTCCCATATCTCTGCTTCCATTTCTTTCTGTTCCTCCCATTAGCCAGTTCTACCTGCCAACAAATTCTTTCTTTATTCTCCTTCTCACATTCCTATCTTCCTGTCTCTTTCCATGGTGCCTCCTATACCAGAAGTTCCCCCGCTCTCCAGGTGTGCACTACACCCACCCACTTGATCTTTCAAGTTTTCGCTCAAAATGCACTTCATTTATTTTTGTCTAAAACAAGGAAGGTGCTAAGTAACTGCACTGCAGTCATTGATCTCATCCTTTACAGTACCAAGTGCTTAAAGCAAGGAATTGGATAGCTGAGGACTTTGTAAATATACATAAATTGTTTTCCTGCATAAAATGTGAAGTCATCTGTGACCCCGGGACCTCTTGGTGCCCACTGGAATAGGGCACAGGGCTGCATAAGTTTACAGGGATCCCCTGGGTCTCATCCCTACTTAATAGTTCCTCAAGGTATGTCATGTAAGCACTCTACTGAAAGCCTGTGTCACACTGTCATCATGTGACACTATGACGTGTGTCATAATCATTGCAAAATGTATGTATGGATAATATATAAGGAGGCGTGGGAGTGTGTGCACTGAAAATTGTCTGAGTTTGGGGTGGGGATCAGAAGTTTTTCAGGCGAGTCTCTTATCTACCTGTCGGGCTACATGTAAATTGTGTATTGTATACCTCACAATGAAGGCTTATTTACAGTCTGAGCAAAATGCTAATCTTCTTAGCGTGTGTGCAGCATGCCTCAGGTGGCATGTAACCAGGATTCATCACCAAATTTGGTCAGCTGGTTGGATCATTAGTGTCTCTGGCCCGGGTTGGGTACGGATGGGGACTGTGACATCAGTGCTGATCCACGCTCCCCCATCGACATATTGGAAAGACCCTAGGGAAGATTCTTGACAGGTAAAAAGAGCAGTAGGAGATACCCTGTTTACAAGTGAAGACAATGGATTGTTGGAACTATATCTGGGGGTGTAGAAGTATACCAAGATACCCTTCATTGAGGGGACAAGTTGCCAGCTGTTTTGTCTTATGAACAGTGGATCACAGCCGATCTGGCTGTTTAATGCTGGGAGAGAGACTTTGGGTCAGTCTAATGAGACCAGGAAAGTGTCTTGTTAGTTAAGTTTTAGGTTCTAGAAAGCACATTATGATTTTATTGTCTGTGTAAACACTTGTTTTCGTTAATTCTACTTGCTTCTTCTCAAATCTCTATTCTTTGTTAAATAAACTCATGCTTGTTTTCACTATGAACATATCTAAGTAGGGTGTGTTCAGCAGAGTGATGCTGCGGAGTACTGTTCCTTTGGGAATGGCACATCTGTGAGCTCTGTGAGTGCCCAGTGGAAGAGGGGCTGGATACTCCAGGGAGACACTCGCAGACTGTGGGCATTGGAGTGTGCCTATCACTAACTTGCAGAGGGACAGTGAGGTCTCTGTAGGCTGACAGGTAAGTGCTTATGTTGCTTAGGCTGGTAGAGTCAAGGAGCTGATCCCTGACAGGAACAGACCAGGCTTCCTCATGCTAAAAGTGGGTGTTGGCGAGGTGCCTCACAAACCTGGGTACCCTCAGGAAGCGTCATACCATCCAGTTAGGGAGCAGAAATAGTACCATATGACATAGGCTATTCAATGATCAGCTATCAGAATAGTTTGTGAAGAACCCATAGGCTACGAATATTGCAATTTTTAAACAAATTCTTTCCCAGAAAGTGGGTTCAGTTCATGACCAGCTAGTGAACAGCAAAGGCTAAATGGGCTAGATTATTTTATTTGTGATTAATAATTTTACCAGTTTTAATCAGGATGAAACCTATCCATTAAAATGTACCTGAAAATAGGCAGGGCCGCCCAAAGGATTCAGGGGGCCTGGGGCAAAGCAATTTTGGGGGCCCCTTCCATAAAAAAAATTGCAATACTATATTCTCGTGAGGACCCCTGCAGGGCCCAGGCAAATTGCCCCACTTGCTCCCCCGCCACGGGTGGCCCTGGGAAAAATAAACCTTCTGCATCTCAGCACAAACCCAGTTTTCAGAAAACTTCTTTACAAGGTATCACTGGTTCTCAGCATCAGCTAGTGCTAAAAGGCACTAAAGCTCATTAAAAGGGTTGAACAAATATTTTCCGTCAAAACTTTTTTTGGATCCAAAACGAAGGGTTTTTAAAAAGCAGAAAAAAATCACTTACGGCTGCGTTCCTTCAAAATTTTATTGTGTTTTTTTTAATTGAAAAGGTGAAATTAGTCTGCCAAAACCTGAATATGGTTTGGGGTTTCAGAAGTGTGTGGCCAAATATTTGCTGCTTGCTATGTTTAATTGTTTAAAGAAACAATAAAAAAAAATTCTGCTAAAAAAAATCCAAAACTTTTGAACCACCTCAGCTTGTGACCAAATGCCTGAGCCCATCCAGTC
Organism: Gopherus flavomarginatus; assembly: GCF_025201925.1. Lineage (NCBI taxonomy): Eukaryota > Metazoa > Chordata > Testudines > Testudinidae > Gopherus > Gopherus flavomarginatus. Next base: position 72,394,314 of record NC_066620.1, on the reverse strand, counting down.
AGAGATTTTTCCAGGTTTCTGATACTCTGCTGGCTTCCTCGACTCATATCTGTCTCCATAACTTTGGGTTCATTTATCTTAGAACATAAGAACAGCTATACTGGGTCAAACCAAACGTCCATCCAGCCCAGTATCCTGTCTACTGACAATGGTCAATGCCAAGTGCCCCAGAGGGAGTGAACCTAACAGGTAATGATCAAGTGATCTCTCTCCTGCCATCCATCTCCATCCTCTGACAAACAGAGGCTAGGGTCACCACTCCTTACCCATCCTGGCTAATAGCCATCAATGGACTTAATCTCCATGCATTTATCTGTTTCCTAGAGACTGTCTCCATGGGGTCCCTCACAAACTGGAGACGGTTACAGTGGGTTTCTCTTTAGTATAGCTTATGTACATACTCCACGAACTGAGCATTGGAGCTTGTTCCAGAATCTGAGATGAGCCTATGTTGTGAAAACTGAAAGGCTCAAAATAGCACATGCATGTGAATGGACACCGAATGCTAAAATTAAATTAACCCAGGGGTTCTCAAACTGGGGGTTGGGACTCCTCAGAGGGTCATGAGATTATTACTGGGGGTCGCGAGCTGTCAGCCTCCATCTCAAACACCGCTTTGCCTCCACCATTTATAATAGTGTTAAATATATTAAAAAAAGTGTTTTCAGTTTATAAGGGGGTGGAGGGTGTCGCACTCAGAGGTTTGCTATGTGAAAGGGGTCACCAGGACAAAAGTTTGAGAACCACTGAATTAACCCCTCTGAAGCCTCAGGGAATACAGGGGAAGGGCGGGGGTCTCCCTTGGTAGGGTTGGGAAGGAGGTAGGTGGTGTAGGATATTGCTCTTCTCATGTGATCCTTCCCCCAGTGGCTAATTTTAAATGAAGCTACTCTCCCCTGACATCAATCTCCCTATGGCACTGAAATTAAATATAGACTATAATTTGGCATTTGAGAAGTGAAAGGGATGGTAGCCTTAATGGAAAAGCTAACAGCTTGGCTCTTCTGCAAGCCTCAAACTGCTGAATGAGCTTTAGGGTAGGAAAGGCTGTGCCACCCAAACAGCCTGGCCCTGCCCCCTATCTGACTCCCATCCACTTTCTGCCCCCCAAATGCACACCCACCCCACCCCCCCAGGACCCCACCCCACCCCTGCTCCCTGTCCCCTGACTGCCCTGACCCCTATCCACCTCACTGCTGAGTCCTGACAGATCCCCAGAATGTCCACAATCCAACCCCCGCATTCCCTGTCCCCTGACTGTCCCCAGGACTCCCTGCCCCTTATCCAACCCCCATGGCACCGTCCCCAGCCTCTTACCCCCGGCTCCCCCTATCATCCGGAGCCTCAGCGTGTGCATCCAGGAGCGTCCCTGAATAGCGGTGTAGTGTGGCTCAGGTGGGACCTGAGCTCCGCCCCGCTCAGAGACTCATGGTAAGGGGGTGGGGCTGCGAGCTCCAGTGGGGCCTGAGCTCGCAGCCCCGCCCCCTTACCACATGGCTCTGAGCGGGGCGGAGCTCAGGCCCCGCCGGAGCCATGCTGCAGCTGTTCAGGGAAGCTCCTGGATGTGCTGAGGCTCTGGGAGAGGGGCAGGGTCGGACCATGTCATAAACAGATAAGTAAGAGTTAATAGCACAGAAGTACTTTATATTTCTTTGACTGTAAAGGGTTAACAAGTTCAGTAACCTGGCTGTCACCTGACCAGAGGACCAATCAGAGGACAGGATACTTTCAAATCTTGAGGGAGGGAAGTTTTTGTGCTGTGCTGTTAGTTTTGGTTGTTGTTCACTCTGGGGGCTCAGAGGGATCCAACGTGCAACCAGGTTTCTCTCCAATCTCTCCAATACAGGCTCTTATAAGTTCAGACTAGTAGTACTAGGTAGATAAAGCGAGTTAGGCTTATGTTTGTTTTCTTTATTTGCAAATGTGCATTTGGCTGAAAGAGTTCAAATTGGTATTTTGCTGAAAAGATTTTAATTTGTACTTGTATACTTAGGCTGGGAGGGTATTCCCAGTGTCTATAGCTGAAAGACCCTGTACCTATTCCATTTTAAATTTACAAAGATAATTTTTAGTGTTTTTCTCTCTTTAATTAAAAGTTTTTCTTGTTTAAGAACCTGATTGTTTTTTTATTCTGGTGAGACCCCAGGGGATTGGGTCTGGATTCACCAGGGAATTGGTGGGGAGAAAGGAGGGACGAGGGAGAGAGAGGCTGATTTCTCTCTGTGCCAGGATTACTTTCTCTCAGGAAGAGTCTGGGAGGGGGAAAGAGAAGGAGGGAGGAAGGTGAATTGTCCTCTCTGTTTTGTGATTCAAGGAGTTTGAATCACAGTGATCTTCCAGGGTAACCCAGGGAGGGGAAGCCTGGGAGAGGCAATGGTGAGGGAAAGGGTTTACTTTCCTTGTGTTAAGATTCAGAGGGTCTGGGTCTTGGAGGTCCCGGGCAAGGTTTTGTGGGGACCGGAGTGTACCAGGCACTGGAATTCCTGGTTGGTGGCAGCGCTGCATGTTCTAAGCTGGTAATTGTGCTTAGAGGAATTCATGCTGGTACCCCATCTTTTGAACGCTAAGGTTCAGAGTGGGGAATTATACCATGACAGGCCAGGAGCCTCAGCTGTTCTCTTGGGGGCCCCTGCAGAGCCCAGGATCTGGGGCAAATTGCCCCACTTGCCTCCCCCTCTGGGCGCCCCTGAAAATAGGACAGTATTAGGAGTGCTTCACTATTGTTAATTCATTTTATACTCGGTGTAACAGCACTAGTCATAATTAACTCCTTTGGTATTAGTCAAGCTGTTATTCTATATGTACAGTACTTGTGTGAGAATTCCATTCTAGATTCTCATTAATTAAAACACCATTAAAATGTCTTAACTTTAATTTGTCTTATGTTAAATATTGTGAGGCACCCAGATTTGATTTCCTATACGAATTTATCAAAATACTGCTGCTACATTAATTTCTCAGAAACAATATCTTACAGCCATGTATACATCAGTCTATTGCCTTACATTTTGTCTCTTTTCAAGGGATTTGTTTGTTGTTGTTTTTTTTTTAAATTAATTTTTTTTTAATTTGCTACTGAACACTAAGGGAACAGTAACAATAGACATGAATGTCCGTTTTGTTAGGCAAAATATATTTGTAAGTTCAGAATAGTTTTTTCCATAGTTCCCCCAGAAAACTTTTAAGTTATGGATCTCTTTTGATCAAAGAATGCCAGATGTTCCCTTATGTAAATAAAACATATCACAATTATACTATGTGGGTTTAGCCACTGTTCATAAATATTCTATCAGTGGTTTCAGTAGCCTCAGCGACTTGTTTCCTGCAGCACTTCAGCAAGTTATTCTGAATTCTCTGAACATCTTTTCACTTGTATTTGGTTTCCTCTTAGTCCATGTACTGCCTTACTGATTTATTAAATCCTTTTACTGACTTTGTGGATCAGCGCCCGGTTGGAGGTCTGGCCCTAAGGAATTGTTAATTCTCATGACTTTTGGTACCATGGCTTCAGTCACTGACGAAAACTGAATTTATTCTCGTTACAAGATACAGAAGGTGAGATTCTTAAACTTCTTGCATGCTTTGAATGTGGGTAATAACTGCAGTGTAAGGAAATTATCATTTGAAGGACAGCATTATTGTTGTGTGTGCTATGTATAGTAACAATTGTGCTATATGCTTTACAGGACAAATTAGAATGACATAGGATGAAATCCTGGCTCCCCTGAAGTCAATGAGAGCTTTGTCAATGGGGCAGGATTTACTTGCTGGCTCTTGCCTTGATACAATGAGTAGGGGGAAAATAGGATGAAGCAGGATAAGAATGGCAGCAACATTGGTTTTCATTTTATTTAAATGTTGTGTATTGACTCACTTCTTATGGGCATTGTGGAAAGATGGGGCTGAAGAGAGGGTAGTGACTTGACAGGCCAAAACTGGGCGACATGTTCCAAGTGGAGAGTGTGGCATGGGAGTGGTTGTGGGTAATGTGGATGCGCCGACGTCAAGGTGGACATCATTGGCCAAGTGGAGGGGGATTAGTGTGTCATGTCTGTAATTAGATTGCGAACTCTTCAGGGGGCTGATGCATGAAAAGAGTGGGACCATGATCCTGCACATGGATCCAAGTGAAGCCAATCTTGCCCATGTGTAAATTTCTTTGGACTCATCTGCAGTCTTGCCAATCCAAGGCATTCAAATAATGAGACCTGGCTTAAAGAAACCATGACATTTAAAAATAATAATAAAAAGCTCAGATTCTTATGTAATGACATGAATCTGTGGAGCAGAGCCTTAAGAAAAACACATCATGAGACTCGCAATAAAACCCTGAGACTGGCAATAGGGTTCCATCTGGGGGCAAGGAGCCACCTGCACAGACCCACTTACAGGATTGGGCTTTAGGTCAGAGATGCAACTATATAGGGTCTTCAAGGTTGGGAATGTAAAGGCAATGTGGTAAACAAGGAGCCAGTGGAAGAGGTATATAAGGGGAACAGGTGGCTGATGCCTGAGTAAGGACTTGAGGATTTGCCCTGCAGGACTCTGTTTCATTTGGTGGTTTGCATCCAACTGTTTTTGTGGCATGATACAGGATCTAAATCAGGGCTGCTGACTCTGCCCTCATTAACACCTTACAAATGCCCCGTGGTCTCCCGGTTTTTTTTTTTTTCTCTTCTCTTCTCTTTCTTTCTACATCTGAAATGTAATGTTCATTTGAATCACATAAATAGAGTGCAGACTCTAGAAGCTTTTTTTTCTTTTATTTTTTGTTTAATTTTGAAAACTTCAGTAGCTGTAAACCATCACTGGGGTAATTAAGCTCCATTTTTATTCTTTTTATTTCTATGCAGCCTCATTTTTATTCACATCATTTACTGAGCAGGTTTATTCTGATAGATTGTTATCCACAATAAAATGAAATACCTTTCAAAGTGCTCTCTGTAAGCTAAGAAAAAATTATTTGAGTTACATTTATAAATCCTAGGTGAATATGCCAGTAGATTGATTGTGCAGTAGGTTTCCTCTTTCATTTAAACATTGCTGAAATAAGTCCTGAAATGATTTTTTTTTATCTGTCTAAGAAAATATTAGAAATTATTAATTGAACCTCCATGGTAAAATATTCATAGAATGTAAAATTATTAGTCATATTTTCTCATGCAGTATTTGATCATTTATCTCCCAAATGTATTGGTCACTTAAGCATTTTCTCTTCTGTTGTGTTATCTTCTCCTGCAAGGTAATCTGTGACATAGGTCTTGTGTTTGTGGTATAATAAGATATCATGAAAATGCTGTTGACCACAATTAATTAATTAATTAATTAATTATTATTGTGGTAATGCCTAGGTGCCTGAGTCATTGTACTAGAAAAAAAGAGGGCCTTGCCCCAGATAACAAGCATACCGCCTTGAGTAAGCTATTAAGGTTATCTATTAGGCACTAGCCACACATAAGGGAAGATTCAGAGAGAAATCAGCTGGAGTTTTACCATTGATTTCAGTGGGGCCAGGATTTTACTCAGTCCCTGTCCTAAAGATCTTACAAACTACGGAGACAAGCAGTATAAGAAGGGTTGGCAGGAAGGATACAGCCAAAATGTAATGGTTTTTATAAACATTGATTCTCTATTTTAAAAAAAAAATCTAAATACACATCTATACTCCACCGTGTACAACCTATCCATTATTAGTTGGTCAGTTTCTTGTAGGCTGGTGGCTGAAGTGTAAGCTACAAGGAGGATCCTAATTTTGAGATAAAACTTTTAAAATCTCTTTTCCAAATTGGGGGGAGGGAGAGAAAACAAACAGGGTTTTGTGTTCTGCAGTCCTTAATCAGCAAAGCTCCCGATAAGTTTAGTGGGGATTATGAAGGGGACTGAGCCAGGAGTTTTGTCTTCTTAAAAACTAGAGGTGAGTCCAACCAAAAACTCCACTCTGTCTCTGTAGCCAGCCAAACAAACCTCTGGATCTAAACCCAACTCAGCTTTAGAGAAGTTTAGGTCCAGGGCTGATCATCTCACTCAGACTGATCTCTTCTAAAAGCTATTACCTAAGAATAACTCAGCCTCGTTAATACAGAGGACTGTAATTAGTTATCTGTGATAATCAGGGGACTGTAATTACTTGCTTGATTCTTTAGCATGGGGTATAGCTTGGGGAATGGTTGTCACCCATATGTAACCATGTTTAGTAATATTGGACTATAAGCTGCATTTTTTACCCTATTTCCCAGTCTCTTCAGAAAACACATGAGGACATACCCACTGCTAGCATAGTGTTGCTCACAAACAGTTTTTGCAAATTCAGAATCACTCTTTTGAATCAGTTGTTTCCGCAGCCTTTTGTGTTCACCTGTCCACAGACATTCTGGTTTTTATTCACATAAATATTTTGGGAATGAACACAAGCATTCAGCGTCCCAGCACAAGGCAGATGAATCACTGAAGCCCAGTTGAATCCTTCAAAATATGACAAGTTGGATTTAAGCGTTGCATATATCAGTGCTTCTCAAGGTGGTGGTCAGCGGACCGGTGTCGGTCTGCGAGCCGTCAGCTGCCAGTCCGCAGCGAGTTTTCTCATAAGAGCGTCGAATAGGATAATATGGCACGGGTCCCTGGCACACTGGAAAAAAAAATTGCTGGTCCCCCACATCAGATAGCTTGAGAAGCACTGGCATATATGCCTCGAACTGACCTTCTGCTCTGGGGTAAATTTTATCCCCTTTGAATACCCAGATTTGCATGCAAATACAGGTATTTACATGTGAATAGATATCCTCAATTTGTGCTTTCCCCTGTTTATGATGTGAGCAGCCTCTGAAATAAGATCTCCCTTGACATTGAGGGATGAACTGGGGGGAAAGACTTCAGGAGCAGACTAGATTTGCAGAGAGACACTTACTCTGCATAGGTGCTCCGCTGATGGAGTAACAGAGACATTGCTTGATGCCAGGGTTGGAGGTGAACCTATGTGAACACACCTCTGAACTCTGGGTCTTGCTGACTGAGGACGACCAACTGAGTGGGGTACAGTGGAGATAAAGGGGAGTGTCGTATTAGGGGAACATGTGTTGGTCAGACTTTCACAGTGAGGAAACTGAGGCAAGGGACACTGCCCAACGTACTGTGGGGTGAGTGTTTGCCAGTGGTCACATGCTTTTGAATTGTGGTTGTGGAATTTTGCCAATTAGTCCTGGGTCTCCTTTTATTAAAAGTTCTCTTTTTTTTTTTATACACATGCTTGTGAGAGGGAAAGTATTGTCACTTAGCAGCACCTATGGGTGGTGTTAAATTTCTCAAATTACTAGATGCGGGCTCAAACCAGTTCTGTTTTGTATTGTTAAGAGGGACCCCTATTGAACTTGGCTCTTGTTGCTGCCAACTCCATCTGGCAGAAAGGTTACAATAATGTTTCAGGTATCTGGTGTGGGATTTTCCAACATGACTAAGTGACCTAAGAGCACAATTGAAAGTCACTAGACATATGCGCCCAATCCCCACCTTTAATCTGGAAATGGAAGCAATGCCTGTGTTACCGATGTGAGCAATCACATACTGCAAATAGTTCTCACACACCCAGGAACGGCACTGTGTTCTCATAATGTGCTTTTTGAGCAACTATGAGGGTATGTCTACACTACGGGATTATTCCGATTTTACATAAACTGGTTTTATAAAACAGATTGTGTAAAGTCAAGTGCACGCGGCCACACTAAGCACATTAATTCGGTGGTGTGCGTCCATGGTCTGAGGCTAGCGTTGATTTCCGGAGTGTTGCACTGTGGGTAGCTATTCCATAGCTATCCCATAGTTCCCGCAGTCTGCCCCGCCCCTGAGAATTTTGGGTTGAGAGCCCAGTGGCTGATGGGGCAAAAATTATTGTCGCGGGTGGTTCTGGGTAAATGTTGTCAGTCATTCCTTCCTCCAGGAAAGCAACGGCAGACAATCATTTCGCACCCTTTTTCCCTGGATTGCCCTGGCAGACGCCATAGCACGGCAACCATGGAGCCTGTTCAGCCTTTTTTTTTTTTTACAGTCACCGTATGTGTACTGGATGCCGCGGACAGAGGCGAGACTCCAGCGCTACACAGCATCATTCATTTGCTTTTGCATGATAGCAGAGATGGTTATCAGTCGTTCTATACTGTCTGCTGCCGGTGTGAATTGGCAATGAGATGATGGTTATCTGTCCTTCTGTACTGTCTGCTGCTGTCATGGGTGCCCCTGGCTGAGGTCGGCCGGGGGCACAAAGCAAAACTGGGAATGACTCCCCGAGTCAATCCCTCCTTTATGGTTTCTAAAAATAGAGTCAGTCCTGCCTAGAATATGGGGTAAGTGTACTAGAGAAGCAGTGTATCAGAGAGCACAGCTGCTCCGTGTCAGATCCCGCAGAAATGATGAGCTACATGCTATTCACGGGGAGTGCCTCTGCAACAACCCCACCATTGCTTCCCTCCTCCCCCAACCTTCCTGGGCTACCGTGGCAGTGTCCCCCCCATTTGTGTCATGAAGTTTATAAAGAATGCAGGAATAAAAAACAATGACTTGTTAGTGAGATAAAATGAGGGGGAGGCAGCCTCCCGGTGCTATGACAGTCCAGGCAGGACATTAAGCGGTGCGGGGGAGAGGAGGTCAGCATGCCGCTGCTATGATAGTCCAGGCAGGACAGAATCTTTTCTTTACACAGGAAAGGGAGGTGGCTGATGGAGCTCATCCCCCAGTTGCTATGATGAGGACGGTTACCTGCCGATCTGTATCATCTACTGGGAATGACCGAGAATCATTCCTATTTTCACCCAGGTGCCCCCGGCCAGCCTCACCTGAAGCCAGCCAGGAGCACTCACGGGTTGATAACAAGGACGGTTACCAGTCCTACTGCACTGTCTACCACCGGGCAGGGGAGAGGAGTGGATACTGCTCTTCACTGCTGCAGCATCGCGTCTACCAGCAGCATTCACTAGACATAGGGTGACATTGAAAGAAGTCAAGAAACGATTTCTTTCCCTTTTCTTTCACGGGGGGGGGGGGGGAGTAAATCGATGAGCTATTCCCTGAACCACACTGGACAATGTGTTTGAACCTACAGGCATTGGGAGCTCAGCCAAGAATGCAAATACTTTTTGGAGACTGCTGTGGACTGTGGGATAGCTGGAGTCCTCAGTATCCCCTCTCTCCCTCCATGAGCGTCCATTTGAGTCTCTGGCTTCCCGTTATGCTTGTCACACAGCACTGTGTAGCCTGTAGATTTTTTTTTCAAACGCTTTGGCATTTCGTCTTCTGTAACGGAGCTTTGATAGAACAGATTTGTTTCCCCATACAGCGATCAGATTCAGTATCTCCCGTACGGTCCATGCTGGAGCTCTTTTTGGATTTGGGACTGCATTGCCACCTGTGCTGATCAGAGCTCCACGCTGGGAAACAGGAAATGAAAATCAAAATTTCGCGGAGCTTTTCCTGTTTACCTGGCCACTGCATCCGAGTTCAGATTGCTGTCCAGAACAGTCACAGTGGTGCACTGTGGGATACCGTCCGGAGGCCAATACCGTCGATTTGCGGCCACACTAACCCTAATCCGATATGGTAATACCGATTTTAGTGCTACTCCTCTCGTCGAGGAGGAGTACAGAAACCGATTTAAAGAGCCCTTTATATCGATATAGAGGGCCTCATATGTGGACAGGTACAGCATTAATTCGGTTTAACACTGCTAAAATCGGTTTAAACGCATAATGTAGATCAAGCCTGAATCCATTAATAAAAATCAACATCTCTTCATGGATCATTCTCAAACAGGGGGGGAAAAAAGGCAAAATTTATTGGGTGAATAGTTTGCCATGAATTCATTGGCTGCATAGTTTGTCCTTGTGAGAGGTGGCTAGAAAACCCATGAGCTATCCTATACCCTTAATACTTGCGGGATCCAGAACACTGGGCAGTCGATGGAGCTATGCAGATTTTCTCTGTCTGTGGATCTTCTCCTCAGGTTTTATAGATATTAGGTCTCTAAAATGTAACAACAATTAGAGTTGTAAAAAAATGTTAAAAGCTTTTGAGAGGTAATGTGGTTTAGTGGATTGGGCTCTGAATAAGGAGTCAGCAGAGTTGAGCTCTATTTCTGACTTTGGTACTAAACTGCTGTATGGCCTTGGGCAAGATACTTTACAGCTCTATGCCTGTGTTTTCTCTCTCATCCTTTGTCTGTTTTGTCTCTTTTGACTAAATTCTTTGGGGCAGGCACTGTTTCTCATTCTGCTTGTGCCACACCTCACCCAATCCCTAATAATACTAATTAATGGCTATCTCATTTCTAGAAATCCTGGTTCCTTTGGAGAAGGGTGTTTTGTTTCACAGGTATCTCGACTGGTGTGCTGTGTATCGTCTTGTCCACAGCATGACATGACGAGAGAGGCAGCTTGAGCGTGATTAGTTGACCAAGGAAAAACAATAACTGAAAGTTGAAATTCTGGAGCTGTTTGGAAATCTGCCATCAGAAAATGACACATGTTGAACTCTTTGTTCTTACTACTTCTGGGGTCAGATTTTCCTTATTCACTTGTGAAATTCTGTTTGCTTATTTGGCATAATTCTAATGACTGGCAGGGACACGTAGAACTCCTTGGTGTTAATTTGTGTAGGTGGGAAAGAGACTTCTTGAAATCCTGTGCTGAACAGGAGTTTTCTTGCCCTCTCGGAGGGTATGGAGCATTAAAGCATGACTGTGTTCAGAAAAAGACACCTTTTTATCTCCCATGCTTCAATGTGTCCTCTGAGTCCTATGTATTTAGAGCCATTGTTGACAAGTTTTTGCTGCTGTCAGTATTGGAGAGCCAATGCAGTGGCAAAAGAGCAGGCTGTATTGTGTGCCTCCTGTATCATCTATAAAATTGCAGCTATGTTCCGAATCTGGAGCCTTTATCGTTGCTGGTGATGTACAAAACAGATTGACAACATAACTAGTTTTTCTTTTTGCTACAGTATGAGGCTGAGTTTGCAGTCTTGACAGTTAGATAAAGCTTCCTTTGAATTCTTCAGTGAACAAATCTGATATGGAAGATCCTTACGGAGAAGAATACGAGACACTGAGATGTCATTTTTGCAGTTACCTTTTCTGATTGTAGCTATGCTTCAAAAGGAGCACTACCATATTTGGTAGGCCCATCAGCTGTACATTTCCCCCACAAAACACCCCCGCATAAAAGCAAAGCAACAACAACAAAGGAACAAGCTGCAGGAGTAAAAAGGGAATGCAGATAGGAGTCCAGCAACAGAGTGGAAGCTGTCCAGTTTATTGTGCCCAATTCAGCATGCATGATTAACTGCCTATGGGCAGGTGGTGTGTATGTGCATTCAATGCAAGGAGCTCCTGGCCCTCAGAATCCATGTAAGGGCTTTGGAGACCAGGGTGGCTGAGTTGGAGGAGGTAAGGGAGACAGAAAGGTACATAGTTGAGACTTTCTGGGATACAGTAGAATGGTCCCACCCTCAATCAGCCTCTGGGCTGTTGAGAAGGATGAAAGCCTTAGGGAAGGAGAACATCCAACTGGAGCGGAAGGAAACGTTCCCATAGTTGGGACCCTACTTCCAGATGATGATGTGGTATCCTTTCGCACTGAGGATACCTCTCCGGGGGAAGGAACTCCAGTTATTAGAAAAGACAGGTATAAGTAATGGGGGATTCAATCATTAGAAACATAGACAGCTGGGTTTGCGATGACCAGGAGAACCGCATGGTGACTTGCCTGTCTGGTGCAAAGGTGGTGGGTCTCTCGAGATATATAGATAGACTTATGTGTATTGCTGGGGAGAAGCCAGTCGTTGTGGTACATGTATGTAACAATCACATAGGAAAGGATAGAAGAGAAGTCCTGGAGGCCAAATTTAGGCTGCTAGGTAAGAGATTGAAGTCCAGGACCTCCATGTTAGCATTATCTGAAATGCTTCCAGTTCCATGCGCAGGGCCAGTGAGACAGGCAGAACCGCAGGGTCTCAATACATGGATAAGACCAGAGGTGAAAGTAACTTACAGGACTTACTGGTACTGCCGGAGAACTGAGAGGGCGTGGCCTCTCAAGATTTAAAGGCCCTGGGGCACCAGCTGTGGCTGGGAGACTCAGGGCCTTTAAATCAACCAGGGGCTCCCAGCTGAAGAGGTGGCTGGGAGCCCCCCCCCCGGGGCTCAGGGGCAAATTAAAGGGCCCGGGGCTCTGGCCGCCTGGGGGAACCCCAAGTTTTGCAAGGCTGGGGCTGGGATTTAAAGGGCCCAGAGCTCCTGCTGCTGAGGGGAGCCCCCAGCCCTTTAAATCCGGCCCCAGCCCGGCCACCAGAGCCGCAGCCGGGATTCAAAGGGCTCTGGGCTGCCCGCAGCCCCGGGGACCTCTGAGCCCTTTAAATCCCAGCCCCTGCCCACCATGGAAGCTGGTGTGGTCCAGCATGGCATACTGGCTCTTGCCGGTACGCCATACCAGACCGAAATGGCTTACTTTCACCTCTGGATAAGACGATGGTGTAGGGAGGAGGGGTTTAGATTTATTAGGAATTGGGGAAATGTTTGGTAAAGGGGGAGCCTATACAGCAGAGGTGGGCAAACTACAGCCCACGGGACCATCCTGCCCGGCCCTTGAACCCCCAGTCCCTCCCCTGCAGCCATGCTGCTGCGAGAGCAGCGCTCTGGGTGGTGGGGCTGCACGCTCCTGATGAGCAGTGCAGTGGTGTGTCTGGCTCCGGCCAAGCACCGTGGCTATTAGACATGCTGCTCTGAGCGGCATGGTAAGGGGGCCGGGGGATTGGATAAGGGGTGAGGGGACCCTGGGGGCAGTCAGGGGTCAGGAAGCAGGGGGCAGTTGGATAGGGCAGAGGTTCTGGGGGGTGGTCAAGGGATGGGGGGGTGGATAAGCATGGGAATCCCAGGGGGTCCTGTCAGGGGGCAGGGGTGTGGATAGGGGTCAGAGGATGGAGAATGGGGGGGAGGGTGGATAGGCATGGGTCCTGGGGGGGCCTGTCAAGAGGCGGAGGTGTGGATAGGGGTCAGAGCAGTAAGGAGACTGGGAGCAGGAGGTGGGGTCCTGGGGGCAATTAGGGGTGGGGGGGTCCCAGGACGAGGTGGTTAGGGAACAAGGAGCAGGGGGGTGGGATGGGTCAGGGATTCTGAGGGAGGCAGTCAGGGGGCAGGAAGTGGGAGGGTTCAGAGGCCAGGCTAATTGGGAATGCACAGCCTTCCCTACCCGGCCCTCCGTACAATTTTGCAACTCCAATGTGGCCCTTGAGCCTAAAAGTTTGCCATCCCGTGCTATACAGGAAGGATGGGCTCCACCTAAACCATAATGGAACCAGATTGCTGGCAGTCAAAAAAGTGAACAGAATGTTGGCAATTATTAAGAAAGGGATAGATAATAGACAGAAAATATCATATTGCTTCTATATAAATCCATGGTATGCCCACATCTTGAATACTGTGTGCAGATGTGGTCACTTGATATCATAAAATATATACTGAACTTGGAAAAGGTTCAGAAAAGTGATTAGGGGTATGGAACGGCTGCCATATGAGGAGAGGTTAATAAGAATGGGACTTTTCAGCTTGGAAAAGAGACGACTAAGTGGGGATATGATAGAGGTCTATAAAATCATGACCGGTGTGGATAAAGTAAATAAGGAAGTGTTATTTACTCCTTCTCATAACACAAGAACTAGTGCTCACCAAATGAAATTAATAGGCAGCAGGTTTAAGACAAACAAATGGAAATATTTTTTTCATACAATGCGCAGTCAACCTGTGGAACTCCTTGCCAGAGGATGTTTTGAAGGCCAAGACTATAACTGGATTCAAAAAAGAACTGGATAAATTCATGGAGGATAGGTCCATAAATGGCTATTGGGCAGGGATGGCGTCCCTAGCCTCTATTTGCCAGAAGCTGGGAATGGGTGACAACGAATAGATCACTTGATGATTACTTGTTCTGTTCATTCCCTCTGGGGCACCTGGCATTGGTCACTGTTGGAAGACAGGATACTGGGCTTGATGGACCTTTGGTCTGATCCAGTATGGCCGTTCTTGTGTTCTTATATGTTTGTTTGCAAACATCACATAAATTTTATTCACCATATTTCACACTAATATCCAGGCCCTTAGCAAAATTAAGACTCTGTTCCCTGGTATATTTGTGAAATTTGGGTGAATTACCCAAAATGTATGAGCTGTTCAATGCGAAAGTTTACAAATTATGCCTTGGTTCAATTTTTGCCAGAGATATTTGGAACTGAAAATAGTTTCTTGCTCTTACATTTCTGTCCATCTGTTTCTCTGTGTCCCTTACTCAAAGTCAGTGAGTCAATTTTACATTGTAATGCTAACAAACAAGTGTTCTCTGTTTGAAAGTATAACACATAAAGAAATAATATCTTAGTTACAAGCTTGATGCTGAGATTATTGGGTGAAGTTCTATGAGCTGCATTATGCAGATCAGACTAGATGTTTGTAACAATCACTTCTGGCATTAAAATCTAATATTCTTTTTAGGGCAAACTGTTCAGTAAAACAAAGCTACAGTATGATACTATTTGCTATATTCAATTCTTAATTTCCAGCACACTCTCACCCACCAAAGGCATTTTTGTTTCATTCAGGTTGGCCACTCCATCTCCAGATGGCAGTTTCTAAGACAGGGTCGACGAGCTACCTAATGATCACTTTTACTGAAAGAGAACTAATGAAAACCGAAGTGTGGTATTTACCAAGACAAGGTGCTTTTTTGACTGCTTGGCACTAAAAATCAAAATATGTTAATATTGAAAGGAATCTGCTAATTTATTCCTGAGTTGGAGAGAGAGGATTGAGCTGGTGGAGGCCACTGTGTTACCCATTTTAATATCCAGCCAGTGGAGGCTGTGTAACCTCTAAAGGACAGAGAAGGGAAGTAAGTATCCTGAGGTCAGAGTCTGGGGTTGAGCAGGAGTTGCAGGCTTGAGGAAACAGCCTGGGAGCTGGCTGCAGAGCAGAGGCTGGGCTGAGCTGAGACTCTCCCTGTTGCTGGCTGATTCCTTGTTGGATTTTTTACATTGCAGTTGACTCTGCCCTCCATGAGCCAAGAAAGTTTCATGAGATGTGCTCAGAATGGCTGGGGAGAGGAGTGCCCATTTTCTACCAGTGGCAGCAACCCCGTCATGTTTTTCTAGTGGAAGCTATGGTATACATTTCCTAACACTTCTTTACATTCTTCCCTGACTTCTCTTTAAACTTTTACACCATGATTAATAAACTGGCCCTTTGTGTTTGGTGTTGGACATGATTCAGCATTGTACCATAAATGTGTGGGAGGATCCCTGGCTTTGTCCCCTTCAATTGCTAATATACCTGGTCAAAACTTTCAAATGAAAATATTTTTCAATATAAATGCCTTTTTTTTTAATTTGCAAAAAAACCCTTATTTTCAAATTTTCCTTTTTTGACAAAATCCCCACACTGTTTTCATTTTTCTTTCCCTTCTTTTTACTCCCCACATTTAGCAAAATGGAAAAAGGAAGGGGAGGAGGGAAGCAGAGAAAAGAGGAAGAAGCAGCTCCCAGATTTTGAAAAATGTTCAAACTGAAAGTTTTCTAAACTGAAAATTTTGAATAATTTTTTCCCAACATTTTTGAAAGTGAAAAATTGTTTGTTCAAACCCTGCAGAGCAATGATTTCAGTTTCTTCCTTAAAAAAATAAAATAAAATCTTTACTCTGTTTCAACTGGCTATACTCACTAGTCAGCTAACTGTGTGCACAGGGGGCAGTATACTGCACCGTGAAAAGAGGGTAGTAACTTACTCCTTAACCAGAGCAAGAAGGAATCCAGGACAGTGCTCAGTAGTAACACTGAGAACTACTGTCTTTTAACTGTCTTTTAATGCAGTTTATCAAGCAGAATTCAGGAGATAGAACTGGCATCATGTAACCAGCCACCTCTCTCCATAGATCACTATCAACTGGTCTGCAGTTCACAGAGCACAGGACTGGGACTCAGGTGACCCTGAGTGGCTCTGCCACTGATCTCCTGAGTGACTTAATCTCTCTGTACCTCAGTTTCTCCATCTGTAAAATGGAGATGAAGATACGTCCTTTGTAAAGTGCTCATGAGATCTACTGATGAAAAGTGCTATGTAAACGCTAGGTATATCTTAAAACATTCTACTGGAAAACTTTGAGCTCTTGGGTGAAAACCTAGAAATCAATGAGTTTTGATATTGACTTCAGTGGGGCCAGGATTTCACTTCTTGTATTGTACGGTTGTTCCTTGCTTTATATAATGGATGTGTTTCCTTTTTTTCTTGGTCTGCCCATGAAAGCAGGTCTGGAGAGTTATATACCTATTAAAAAAGTGTATGGCTCCACAGATATTGTGCCATGGGATTCTCTGCGTGTTGATAGGACCCAGGCTAAAGTAGTAAATTATTAAGAGACTACTGACATTAAGATATTGAAAAGTGGCAAACGCAAGAGTTGGGGCTGTTTCTTAAATTGGGACTGTCTAGGTGCACTGTGTGTGGAATGGATGTAGGGAAGCTAAAGTCTTTGGCAAAATGCAAAGCTTCCAAGGGAGATGAAAAACTCAGACCTTACCATCAAGCTGGGATAGCACCCCTCTCCCACCGAGCAGTCTTCCAACCTGTAAAATAGGGATAATAGCACTTCTTTTCACCCATTGTTTGTCCATCTTCTTTTTAGGTTGTAATCTCATCTGGACAGGAACTGTCTCTTAATAAGCGTTTGTATCATGTGTAGCATAATGATGTTCACTGGGGACTCTGTACCACCACCAACAAGAGTTTATTATTAACAGAGACAGTTCTCACGAAGGTATTCCTCAAAGAAAAATCAAAGCCTAAGCATGAAAAATAGATCAATATTTTTGAAATAATGTAAATGAATCGCATGAATCTCACTATTTGACTGTGTTTTACCCAGCATTTAAAACAAAAGGACAGAGCGCTTTTGGTCATGATGCCACAGTCTCAGAATTGACAAAACTCAATTGCTGCAGTTTTGGGAGCAAAGGATTATAGTCTTGTCAGTTTTAAATTGCTTTGAAAACAGGATTGCCTTCTTTCTCATTTACAATACAAAGTGCTGCATGTGGACAACCAACCTGGGGTGTTTTGGCCCATTTTCAACAACTCAATATTGATATTCCTTGTCCATTGTACTCACCTGTCCCCCCCCATTCTTATCTGGATTCCCTTCATCTTCCCTCCTCTAGGATTACCCTTACTTCCTTTGTCAGGGCTGTTTTAATGTCATCCTCCATTCCCATTCTGTATTTTCTTTCCCCCCTAACTGTACTGTATGTTGTAATGAATCCATGTGCTCTAGACAACAGATTGCATTGTTGTGTAACTGCATCTTTCCCTCACACAGGGTGGGAGCTGGGGCCAGAATGCTCATCCTTCAATTTCAAAAGTATATTCAAAAGTATGTCCATTTGAGTTAACGGTCAATCCCCCTACTGGTAGGTCACACGTCCTGCGTGTTGGTTACGGGAGGGCAATATAAATCACTCTTGTGTACACACAAATCCAGTGACACCGATGAAAAGATTATTTTCTATGAAAAATTCTGTAACAATAAATAATGTCCTCAGGATCAGCCAGCGAGGATTTGTTCTGATGAAGTCATTGTAACTTAATATCCTTGCTTGGTTTTTGTGTGAATGACATTCTGAGAGAAGTGGTCCAAACTGGATTCTCTGTCTTAGAGAGCACTTCCGCTCCCAAGCCTGATCATACCTTTTAATTAATTCTTCATATTAGAAGAGATTGTCTTTAAATTCATATCAGGGTTTGAAAGTTCTTCTTTGTTTCCCCCATTTAGGCATCTAAATGAAATGGCCAGAATATCAAAAGTGCTCAGCACCCAGCTGATACCAGGGGGAGCTCTTTTGAGAGGTTCATTTAGTTTCTTGAAAATTTGGCCCATAATGTGAAGGGAGGGAAGAGGTAGGTTTCGAGCATGGAAACACACTGCATCTCCCCCAAACACCAATACTTGCCAAACACTGTGAAGAAATGAAAAGCAAGGGACTCCGGTACAGTAAATAAGTGTGTATAATATTGCAATTTTACAGAGCAAGGAATATTTTTATTGTGGTTCACTTGCCTTTTGCTTTATGAGACAATAAAGTGTTTCTGCAAATAAATGCCAGGGCCACAGCCCAGGGGAATGGGGATGCAGCTCTGAACACTTGCAGAACCTGTTTATTGCCTCATAAATTCAGAGGCAAATGAAGTTGTTATAACATTACATTTTGCATAGAAATATACCCCCCTCCATCTAAAGTTTTTTGCTCCTTTGTCATATAACTGTGTTCTCTCCCCTACTTTTTTTTTTTTTTTTTGCTCTTGTTTACACTTTCATCTGAAGGCATTATGCTAGATGGAACTATGAGATTAGAAATACCTGGAGTATTAAACATACAGTATTCAGTATTGTCAGCCTCAAGAGATCAAAAATCATGAATCAGATCTCCCACCTACCAAACTCATCAGGTTTTACTTTTAAATCAAATCATGTTTTTAGTCTGTCTTTTGACTTTTTAGCTCCTATCTACTTTACCAATGTGTGTGTGATAATTTGAGGTTGAAAAGTCAGCCTTAAATGCACACAAATTCACACCTCTCCCAGCTGCTCAGATGGAGACTTCGCTTCCCCTATCTTAAAGGTGAGGTGAGGGTAACTGCCATCCATTTCCCATTACAGTCTTGACACCTATCACTTCTAGTTCCACCTCCTCCTCATCCCCCTCTTGTATGAGGGCTATAAAATAGAACTGAAAAAATGAACAATGAAGATCCAGGAAACACAAAGCACTCTCCTTAGGTATCAAGTTTTCCAATTATTTTGCAATAAAGACTTGTGAACTGCAAAGATCTTTATGTGGAAAATCAACCACCTTGCTAAGTGCTGAAAAAACCCAACCCCAAACAAAGCCTTTATTGCTCTGTGCAGCAATTTTATTTATCTTTAAATATCTTTTTTTTTAAAACTTCCATCACATTCAAAGTATTTCAGAAATAATTTTAAACCATTCTGCTTGTATAGAAATATAAACTATCCAATAATTACAAATAATTAATGAAAAATCTATTTATAAATAATTGTCCAAAAAGTAAACATTTTTATTTTAATTATTCTTCCTTTGTACTTCCCCAGGCTCAGGACTTCCCCGACCCCTGCCTCTGACTGCCCTGGGATGAGAAGTCCCAGGTCAGTGAGGGCAGATCTGGAGCCCCAGACGCAGCAGCAGCTTTTCCCTGCCTCGGGATACGCCTGAGCTACCACTGAGATAGGGCCAATCCATACATGAAGGCAGGCCTTGGTGTCAGGGCAGGTCTGTCTTTCAGCCCTGTGGCTCTCACACAGAGTTAGGCCTGTGTGTTCAGTCTGGAAAATCTTGGATTGCAGGAGCTTCTTCTGTCATCGCAAGTAGAGCCTTGCAATTCCACAGATATCCGCTGCACATCCGTACCTGCAGATGTGGCTATCTGCAGACCGTTTTTGCGGATAACGGATCTGATGTGGATACAAAATTTGTATCCACAATCCTGCAAATCTGCAGATATCCACTTTATATCCACAAACCATTTTTGCAGATTGTGGATCAGCTGCAAATATACATTTTCTATTCATGCAGGGCTCTAATAGCAAGAGCTCCTCTTGCTGGCACCAAAATGCCATGACTTGTGGTTAATTCGTGAGAGTTCACAACACTGAGTACTGCCAATCCCAAACATTTAAATATGAGTCAGGCTCCAAAATTCATGAGATTGGCTTTAAAATCTTGAAATTTAAACAAATAATAAATGTTGGATTGTTTGTATTTGTCTTGTAGCTTCTGCGTCTTTCGGATGCACTCATGGCATATTTTCAAGTTTTTCTCCACAACCATGGGGGCTAGAAACTTAGTTTTTAAGTAAAACAAAAGCTGATTCTCACCTAATCAAGTACCTCCATAAGCTGGGGCTTTAAGAAATGCACCAACTCTCTCAATATTTGGTAACACTGTTACATGTACCTTCTTCAATCAAGTTTTTCTGCTTGTAGTCAAGGATTCATTAATCAGACTTGTGATAACATTGTCCACAGGAAGCTGAGAGATGGCATGATAATCATGCAAACCCTTAAATAAAAGTGACCTGGATCTTCCTATGTGAATCTTCATTCAAAAGGAAACGTCCATCCACTGATCGCTCCCTGTCACTGCCTATAATATATTTAAAGTGTGTAAGTGCCAAATTACTATCAATGGTCCAAGGGCACCACTAGGGCTTGTATATGCTTCAAGCTGGATGTGTAAATTCCAGCTTGAGGAGTTATATCCATGCTAGATCTGACTGAGCTAGTGGGCTAAGAATAGAGTAGCTACTGCAGCTGGTTGCCTTGAATATGTACTCATCCAAAACGCTAGGCATGTACTCAGGGTGGCTAGTCCCTACTGCTGTTGAAACTACAGTCTATTTTTAATGCACTAGCTTGCTCAGAGCTGGTATGTCGCCCTGAACTGGAATTTAGATTAGCTTGGAGTGTAGATATACCCTCAGAATTGTGGGATGAAACTGAGCAAAGGAAAATTTAGGCCCAATAGCAGGAAAATTTTCCTAACGAAATGAGATATTAAGCTGTGAAAGCCCCTGTTACTGGAGTAATTTAAAACTAGATGCAACCAAGGAAAGAGATAATCACTGTAATACGGTCATTCCATCTCTAGTTTGTGATTGTCCATACTGTCTTGTTACTCTAGGTAATGGGACCTGGTGGAGCTATTTTGTCTGAAGACAAGAGGTGGTTCTTTCTCCAGACCAGACCAGACTCCAACCCGTTTGGTCAGTGAGCAGCAATTATGTCTATTTATGAAGATTTTCTGTGGACTATTGAGCACAGACCAACTGATGCTTTTCATTAATTTAATTGCTTTGGCAATGAGTTTGTATGAGTGCTTTATTCACTCTACCACTCAGCCACTGATGGTTTTCTCTAGTCTGCCACATATTCAGTATTCCACTATAACCTTTAATTTTTCCTAAATGAAAATAAATACTAAACATGAAGGACATGGAAGATGTCTATATTATTTCATGATTTATTTTATGTCCATCTGTTTGTCTGACTGTGTTTGTGCTTGTTGCTATGTGATTACTAAGGGGTTAAATCAGGCCTGGGCTGGACTAGCACATAGGCTAGAAGAGAGGCAATAAGCTTCAGGTAGCACCATTTACCAAAACATAAGAGCAAAAACAGGTGTCAGTCCCTTTTGAAGTTTCTCTCTGACCATGCTGAGTTCAACACCCCTGGTGTTAGTAGAGGGAAGAGGGAAATCCAGGTGGAAAACTGAGTTAAAGAGCTTTGGGACTGATAAATGGACAGGCCCTGAAGGCACAGGAGGGAGACACAGGGACTGCAGGGGTGCAGATTGTCCCCCTCCAGTCCCAGGAGAGAGGTTGTCTGGACAAGCTAGGCCTACCTAAATGTTGGGTAAGACAAATGCATCTAGACAGTTCGTTCTGTTAGTAACCCTTTTCTTTTTTATGCTTTGATTTTCCTCTGTTGAGATGAAACAATGCTGTGCTTTGAAAAGGCTGGTTTATGCCTCTGTATTCTGTCACTGGTCACAGCTTCTGAAGGGAGTTTCTGAATGGCTCAAACCCAGTTGGGCCTGCTGAGGAATTGTGGTCGGTACACAAGGAGCTGTAATATAGCACCCCTATCTGAGAATAAGACAATCGGGTGAAGGCTGGATGTCTAAAGCCTGATGGGGGTGCACTCTGAAAGACTGAGAGGGGTCAAGGAGCGGATCATCCCGGGGAAATAGACACCTAGATCAAGTGTTTTCTGCATGGCGAGAGTGAGTTACATTTTGCTGTGTTATGATTAAAAAGTCTGGGGCCAGATCCTGCGTCCATTGAAACCAATGACAGTTCCCATTGACCTTAGGAGGAGAGTGGGATTCTGATCTTTGGTATGCATATGTGTCTGGCATGTGATATGCTGCTACTGCTGAAAGATTAAACTGGACAGAATAAATATCTGTTGAATTTAACATGCTTGAGCTATTATTCTAGTGTAGGAATGGAAGAGGAGAAACTGGCTATCAAGGGGTACTCGTTTACTTGCACTTACAAGGGTCTTAAATTCACTTAAGGGCCTGCTCTACAGCCCCTTGAAGTCAACGGAAATACTCCAGCGGGTTTTAAATCAGGCACTAAATGTGTTGGATTTATTATGGCCTTCAAGAGAGGAGTCTGGTCTATAATTGCTCAGTGGATGTTTATGTTGAAGGAAAACCTGCAAAAAAGAAATCCATCATTTTTTCTTTGGACTGGAAAAATAATTGCCACATAGGTTGAGATCAACCTAATTTGATGTATCATTGATTTTAAAACAAAAGATGTACAAGTATTAAAAGTATCTTCAACCTCTGGGTTAAATTAGCAAAATAGTTGCCCCTAACTTCAATTTAAAGAAACAAACTTTTTTTTTTTTTTAAATTCCATGCAGTATATCAGTCACCACTATTACACTCTCTATGTTACATATCTCTGGCTGTACTGAATCAGTATTTCTAGGAGTATTAGTTGCCTCTAGGCTGTCCAGAGACTTAAAAAAGAGAGATGCAGCATAGAGAAAGTTATAGGAACTTTTATGTTGGGACAAAATCCAGATGAGGAAATAAGCCCTTTTACAATTAAGAGTTGATGAAATGACAACTGGTGATGAAAGTATGCTAGTCACAGTCAGGGGTGGCTCCAGGCACCAGCACGCCAAGCGTTTGCCTGGGGTGGCAAGCCACAGGGGGCGCTCTGCCGGTCGCCGTGAGGGTGGCAGGCAGGTTGCCTTCGGTGGCTTGCCTGTGGAGGGTCCGCTGGTCCCGCGGCTTCGGCGGACCTCCCGCAGGTGTGCCGCCGAATCCGCGGGACCGGGGACCTCCCGCAGGCAAGCTGCCGAAGACAGCCTGCCTGCCGTGCTTGGGGCAGCAAAATATCTAGAGCTGCCCCGGTCACAGTTATAATTAATGATAACTACAGAGTTGCCAACTCTTACGATTTTGGGATTTTTTTAAAAGCTGCAACTGCTGGAATCAGATTATTTCCTGAGAATCTCAGATATTATTTTTAAAGCTACTGGCAGTCATAGTTGCAGTGAAATGCTTGAAAACATGAACCCTAAATGCTCCAGCACCAAATGGAAAATAAAAAGAACCAAGACTGTACACTATTCTTTTTTAAATCTTTTGATGTTTTTTTTTTGTTTTGTTTAGCCAATCTCATTACTTTTGGGGCCCTGCTCATGATATATTGAATGCTTTTGATTAACAGTGTTATTACTGGCTTATTTGGTAGTGCTTACATTACTGTGGGTTTACCTCCAGAATCCCTACTGTGACTACCACATGTGTTAGTTTCTTTTATAAACCATACATTTTGTGTTATTCCTATTTGACAATTCTTTTAAAAAAATATTCCGCTACTACATGACATGACAGGTATAGTTAATCATATTTCAACTCTCATACTTATCCTATGTCAATTAGTATTTTTAGCAGTGAAAAGCCTAATTAACTTGCTACACCACAGTACTTTGCTTTGATAGTACAGTTCTAATCTCTAAATCAGTGGTGGGAAACCTGTGGCCCTTGGGCCGCATGCGGCCTGTCATGGTAATCCGCTGGCAGGCTGTGAGACAGTTTGTTTACATTGACCATCTGCAGGCACGGCTGCCCGCAGCTCCCAGTGTCCACTGTTTGCCGTTCCCGGCCAATGGGAGCTGCGGGAAGTGGTGTGGGCCACAGGGGCATGCTGGCCACAGCTTTCTGCAGCTCCCATTGGCCAAGAACAGCAAACCGAGGCCACTGTAAGCTGTGGGCGGATGTGCCTGCAGATGGTCAATGTAAACAAACTGTCTCAGGGCCCACCATCAGATTACCCTGACGGGCCATGTGCTGCCCGTGGGCGGCAGGTTGAGCACCACTGATCTAAATGGTCCTTTGAGATTTATATCTAATGATGGTATAATTGCAAAATTAAGGTTTAAAATTTTTTTGTTCTTTTTCATGCATTCTAATTTACATACTACATAAATATCACTTGATATCTTTTCAACATTTGATGGTGATATAAAATAACTGTCTCATCAGACCTGTTTTTCTATTTTTATATCTTAGGTTTTTACATGGTGTCTGTTGCTGTAGTATCTAAGAACCTCACATTCTTTAATAAATTTATCCTCAACACACCTGTGAGGAAAGGAAGTGCTATTGTCCCCATTTTACAGGTGATGAACTAAAGCACAAGAGTCTAAGCCTGAGGTCTGTTGTGACAATTTGTCTATAACTTTTGCCTGCTTGGAGTTTTAGTGTGGAAAGTAGGCTGTTATTTTCAAACAGGTGCAAGAGAACCAGACAGACTAAATTAGTCTAAATATAAAGCCATGTTGATATAATTCAAGGATATTCATGGAAATTAATGAAAGCCTTATTTAATACTTTATATTTCAAATGTTTTAACTATTTTCTTTTTTTTAAAATATTCAATCAAAGGTTAAAAGGATGTTTAATGATGTGTTTGCTGTGGTACTAATCAGGCTGAGGTATCTGTATAACAAACCTTGGACCTTGTTTAATATTGGATAGTGACTGAGTTATACTGACATCTTTAACCCATATATTCAATTTAACTTAATACAACAGCTCGTACATGATGTCTGGCACAAGAGGTCTTTAAACCCAGGTCTCCTAAGGCCGAGGTGAGGACCCTAACCACTGGACCATCCTTCTTCTCTAGCAGGGTCTCATATTCTTTTGTATGAATACGACGACCACATTACTCCTGCTCACACCAACCACTCTGTCACTTATGTCCTGATCCCATTGACTTCACTGGGAGCTGAGGGCACTAGGCCCTCAAAAGAGGCTCCGCTGTCTCTGTCAGGATCAGGTTCACAAAGCCTAGAAACTTTGTGCTTGAGAAAAGGCTGAATGGGCCCTCAGACATGTTTTAAGTAACTTTGGCCTTGAACCTTCATCAAGATCTGCTAGTGGATCCCAGTGCAGGATCAGGGCCTATCAGAGTATGTAAGCTGGTGGGCCAACTCATTGGTCAGTGTGTCAAATAAAACTCTCATGAGAGGCAGAATTTCAATCCTATTCTTCAGGGTTTTCTTTATTTAACAAAGCAGTTTAATGTCAATTCAGTTCAACTCAAATCCTTCACAGTCTGTAGCTGCTTCCTGAAATCCAGGACCTGCTGCTTTGCCTTTTCTAAAGCCTCTCCCCATTATGGCTTGCATCTCCAGCCTGACCTGCCACTGGTTGCTATAGAGGACCCATCTCAGGTTCTTCCCCGACCCTGCATCTCTTTCTCTGACATAGGCCATATCTATATTAGTTGTGCTTTGCTGGTGTAGCTATACCGGTATGCGAGACTGGCAAAGCTCTCCTAGTGTGGATGCAGCTTATATCAGAAAACTGCACTTTTGATGGTATAATTTATTCCAGCCCCTTCCAAGCAAAACAGGCTATTCTGGCAAAAGCTGTGTTTTGCTGGTATAACTGTGTCTACAGTAGGGACTTTTGGGGTACAGTTCTGTCCAGGATCCCACATCTTCACACCCCTGACCAATATAGCTTTGCTGCCAAAACCTTGCAATGTAGACCTGGTATGAGATGTCCCTCTTGAGGAAGCACTGTCTCAAGCTGTCATGTGACCCGTGGTCATCTGAGTCAGCTGGTTGGTCATCGCCTTGAAACTGGGTGCTGGGGAGTGAAATATGTACCCTAGGGTGAGTAGGATCAATATCTTGTTACAAAGACTGACAGAAACAATTACCATAGGTAAGATTGCAAAAGACTCTTCATTATAAATAACTGTTTTCCCATACCAATAACTTCCTCAGAAACCTTGTGCCTGTTTCCCATGCTTGGTCTCATTGCCCATCTGTAACTTTTTTTTTTTTTTTTAACAAAATCTTTTCAGCTATGAAGGAGACCATAAATATATTTCCCACTTAAAGAAAATTGTTTCCATGATTTCTTGTTTAGGGGAGTGGAGGGTAGAGGAGAAAGAGAGCTCATAAGTGGTAGATCCTTTATGCTTAAAAATATTACCTCTGTATAGTCCACAATGCATAATACCTACTCTGGGTAGGCTGCCGTAGTATATAGGCAATACATGTGCATCTTAATAGAAAACAAACGGGTTTTGTGAGCACCTAAAACAGACAGCAGCTAGTTAAATTTCTCAGTTATACTTGCCCTTTTTTTTTTTTTTTTTTTTTTTTTTTTACAGATGCCTTACAATCACTGCGTCTGAATGACTGTGATAAGTGCAGTGAAGGAAGGCCACAAGCACATCCAACATGCCGATGGAGCTGAAATGAAATATATTAACTTCAGATGCAAATGAATCAGAAATCCATGGCTGATCCCTTTGTTTCCACCCCAGTGAATCCAAAAGATCAGAGTTAGCAGAGAATACATCCTAATCCATTGCTGCCAGCTGGTGAAGCATCCATGAATAATTTGAGATTATTAGCACCTAGCCCTTTTCCAGAGAGCATTTATCTATATTCATTTGGAGGCTGTGCCAATTACGGCTGGCACAGTGGTTCTCTTTGTAATTAAGCTCTTGACCTAGGAAAAGCTATCCCCAGAGCTCTAGAAAGGCAATCTGTGATAAAATGCAAGTCACTGTAGCTCTCTGCAATTGTGCATGACCCCTGCAGCTGTGACCTCCCGATCCTAAATTCATACAAGTGACTCTATGGCTGAACAGATTATCTGATGTCTGCTTAATTCTCTGTGTATTGTGAGCTTTGCTCCACAGAAGACTAGGAATCACAATGAATCCACGTCAGAAAACGTTCCCCTTCTGATGTCTGTTTCCCTTCTCTATCACGTTAGCATTGTACTGTAATTAGTCATACTGTATGCACACCTATTGTTCTCACTGCAGACAGGGTTACTGTCGCAGGAGATTAACTAGTTAGTTAACAGCCTGTCTGGTTAAGTAATAACACAAAGAGCAACTGACTGCAATGTTGTTTTTGCATTTGAAAAGAGGGTATATTCGGTTCCCTTTCCTTACTAAATTATTGTGATGCTCTAGTGTTAATGGTCTGATTAAAAGAAGGGGGCTAAAGCAAGAAGGCTGTTGGCATTCTTATTCCTGCATATTCCGTATGGGCCACTTTACTCATGCTGAGTAGCATCTTACTGTACAAGTGACACTGTTGAAGTCAGAGGGACTACTCATGGAGTAAGGTGCTACCCAATGTGTATCAAAATCTGGCATTATTAGACACACACATAGGGGTGGGTCTGCAGTAGGAAAAAAGTGTATTTTACCACTTTTAGCTAACACACAGTGACTAACATGAAGTAAAATCTTGGGGAAGACAAGACAGTTAGTTGTTCAGCAGATTGAGGTAAACACCAGGGAGGAGGCCAGGAGAGGATTATTACAATGATACAATGCATCGTTAATGCTCACTGTTAACCACTACATCAAAACTGAACTGAACAACTGCTTCCTGTGCCATAATTTAGTGGTGTTCAAGGAAATAAAGTAGTAGGTATTTAAGGAATTATTTCCTACTGCTTGTATGATGATACCTTTTTAGCAGTACATTGCAAATACTTGTATTACCCTTGGAGTTTCTTTGTTCCACACAAAGGCAAAAAGATCATTTACTTTAGATACTGAATTATACACAGTAAGAATAGTAATAAAGGAATAATGATGAGAATAAGACTGGTGAATCCTGATAAGTCAGAGCCATCCAAGAGACACATGAGCTAAATGGCTTTTTTTACACAGGGATTTTTCACTTCTCCTGGGAAACTATTATCTACAATAATAACAACTTGATTTACACAATGTGGGGATAGAAAGGATTTTATATATACACTTTTCTGGATAATATTAGGCCATTTTTGTGCAGACTAATTATGCATTTTAGGACATGATGAGGCCATTAGGTACAGAAATTGGTTGATTCAAAATGAATCCAAGTAGTTAGCTCTTTATAAACTACAAAGATGGAAACTTAACATGTCCATTAGAATGTATCCTGAGGTCATGACTTTAAAATATTAACCAAGAGACAAGTTTAAAAAACTGGAAATCTAGGGGATCTCTCTTTTGAGATTATCCTTTTAGAAACATGGAATATAATATCTCCAAGCATAAAATGATGCACTTGGGTAGAAATAGTGACCAAGTTACATAGAGTTTAAATAGGTTTACTAACTTTATGTGGTCCTGCCTCAGTGCAAGGGGCTGAACTTGATGACTTCTTGAAGTCTCTTCCAACCTTACATTTTATGGTTCCAGAACATTAAATTGGTATGATTGCGGAAAAGTACCTGAGGGGATTCAACTAAACATCTAAATTCTTGGTTCAGTGTGCACCAGCAGTAAAGGTTAGCATTTATACATTATGTAATTTTCCAAAGATCAACACTTTGTCACATAAAAGTTACAATATGCAAAACAAAACATTGTGACCCATACAATACATTCCCATAACTTAGCATAATGTATCTTTGTTTTGCATATTGTTCAGTCTCTGGCACTGAGGTAGGACCAGTAAAGTTAGTAAACCTATGCAAGCCTATGAGAGCCATACAGAACTTAACACTTTGGGAACAAAACAGGGCATCAAGATCATATGTGAAACCCTGCTACAAAAGCCTCACTAATCCACATTGCCTAAAGATTACTGAGGGTACCAAAACACACTCAAACAAAACCCGCAAGTCCCAGTTTAAACACCCATTCTCCCACAGAGATCTGGAAGGTAAAACAGTTATAGAAAGATTCTGCCTGGTCATTCTTATTTTGCAGGATTTTCAACCACTTTAATCCAGATTTTGGAGAACATTATGGCTTTTTCTTCTTAGTAAATCATAAATAGGGTTTTCAATACTTTTAATGTCCACCAACATATCTGTCCCAGCCCATGAATGCAGAAGAATCTGTGTTCTTCCATTGCAACGGAATTGGATATTTGGACACCCTCAGTGCCACTAGCAATACGTTTTTTAAACAAAGGGTAAAATCCTGCTTCACTGAAGATGATGGGTTTTTTGCTACAAATTTCGTTGGGGTTTCAGAGTTTCACCCAGAATTATTTCTAACTCCAAGGAGACTCAAGGTTTCAAGTCCTGAAATGGAAGCTGTCTGGACAGACTAAATGGATCTTGTTGCAGAAACGAAGCAGTGTAAAGGGAATAGAGTTTGCCAGAGAATCTGTTCTGCAAGAGCGATGTAATAAAACATTTCTTGGCATTTTGATTAAAGGTAATTCTTTTTTGCATGGAAAGATAGTTTTCTAGAATTTCTAAGTTACGGCTTAGAAACTTTCATTTCCAAAGGAGAACCTTTTTGATTTCATTCAGTCTTTATTGAATTCACAGGAGAATTTTGATCCTTCCCTTTTCATGTCAGGGGTTGTCTGGTTTCTTAATAAATGTCTTAACACTTTGTCTTGAATTAAATTAATTCAGTCTTCTTCAGCTGCCTTGTTGGTTTTGAATCACCTCAAGGGGGAAAGGGGAAAGGCAATGCTGGTATTCTGGGTAAAGAAAGAAAAGGAATAGTTTGTTTAATAATAAAAGAGCATACGTTTTCCCAGATGTTTCCAAAGCTACTCAAGCCAGAAGGTGGTTAGTGCTTCAGGCTGAATTTATTTCTTTAGACGTTTCTATTTCTGTACTGTTGCCTGCAGAATTTAAGCTTTGCAATGATCACTGACATGGAGGTCCAAATTCTTTGCTGGAAGAGATGGGCATTTGGGCACAGCTTCATTGACTTTAGAGGAGTTTTGCCCATTTATATCACCAGGCGATTTGGTCCTGTCTGTTTTATTATGACTAAGATAGCAATATTTGACTTTTCAGAGTAATGATAGGAATTTTTTCTCTGAAAATGGACAAACTGACTCAGACACATGTTGTCTGTTTCCTGCCAGGCAAAATTTAAAGTGCTGGCAGTGATTCTTTTTATAATGATTTATTTAGTGTATTATTGCAAGATCACTGTTTATCGTGCTTAGGCTATGCACTAATATTTGGATAGACGCAGTTTATTTTCTTTTTTTACTTGTCTATCCTCAAAATGTTTAGAAATCTTTTTCTTTTTATGGAGTGATTGCTGTTATGATGCAGGATCTTTTATCAGGATTACGTATATATTTTGATCCTGATTGTGTTTTGTTTATGATATGGTAAATTAAAATATGAAAGACAAGTTTGGTCTTGAGAGAAAGTGACAACAATGTGACATGATTGACAAATAAACTAAGGATTATTTTACAACTTGTCTTGATAATCATCTGTTGGAAGTCTTTAGAATGGCCAGGACTTGGTATAAGCTGAGAAGGAGTATATGTAAAAGGAATTCAAGGAGATAAAAGTCTCAACTGAGCAAGGTACTTAAGCACATCTCACTTTAAACACACAAATAATCCCAAACATCTGTGAAAAGACTTCTGCTGATTAGGAGACCTCAAGAAGAGCTCTGTGTAAGCTTGAAAGCTTGTCTCTCTCACCAACAGAAGTTAGTCCAATCAAAGAGATTACCTCACCCACCTTGGGTCTCTAGTAGACCTAAATGTAAAACAATCCCTAGCTTTACTTCAGTGGGACTACCTGCATTTTTAAAGATAGGCACATACTAAGTACCTTGCTGAACTGGGGCCATATTTTACAGTTGAAAGTAAAGTCAAGTAGCTTTCATGTGTCTAAACAAAAATTAATGACTATATGGAATATCGTACTTCAGAGCACCATTAATTCAGTTTGTGCTTGGGAGTCACCAACTGTCATTTGTGGAGAGAGTGCAGGGGGGAGTTTTTTCATGAGCAAACTTTTCTTTTTCTTTCTTTGACACTTAGAGAATGTGACCATTTTGGGATGTAGAAATATGGTTGATGGCAGGTGTACATCTCCTTCATTGAGTAGGAGAGCAAATAGAAAAAAACAGGGAGGATGTAATACTTCATAGCCATCTTACTTCACTATTTGCTTTTAAAAATGAGCATAACAGGAGGCTCAATGAACCTGTCAAAGGAGGAGTGTCAGAGGGGTAGCTGTGTTAGTCTGGATCTGTAAAAAGCGACAAAGGGTCCTGTGGCACCTTATAGACTAATGGACGTATTGGAGCATAAGCTTTCGTGGGTGAATACCCACTTCACCAGACGCATGTAGTGGAAATTTCCAGAGACAGGTATAAATATGCAGGCAAGAATCAGTCTAGAGATAATGAGGTTAGTTCAATCAGGGAGAATGAGGCCCTGTTTTAGAGGTAGAGGTGTGAACACCAAGGGAGGATAAACTGCTTTTGTAGTTGGCTAGCCATTCACAGTCTTTGTTTAATCCTGAGCTGATGGTGTCAAATTTGCAGATGAACTGAAGCTCAGCAGTTTCTCTTTAAAGTCTGGCCCTGAAGTGTGTTTTTGCTTCAGGATGGCTACCTTTAATTCTGTTGTTGTGTGTACAGGGAGGTTGAAGTGTTCTCCTACAGGTTTTTGTATATTGCCATTCCTAATATCTGACTTGTGTCCATTTATCCTTTTACGTAGAGACTGTCCAGTTTGGCCGATATGCATAGCAGAGGGTCATTGCTGGCACAGGATGGCATATATTACATTGGTGGACGTGCAGGTGAATGAACCGGTGATGGTGTGGCTGATCTGGTTAGGTCCTGTGATGGTGTCACTGGTGTAAATATGTGGACAGAGTTAGCATTGTGGTGTGTTGCGTGGATTGGTTCCTGAGTTAGAGTTACTATGGTGCAGTGTGTGGTTGCTCGTGAGAATATGCTTAAGGTTGGTAGGTTGTCTGTGAGTGAGGACTGGGCTGCCTCCAAAGGCCTGTGAAAGCGAGGGATCATTTTCCAGGATGGGTTGTAGATCACTGATGCATTGGAGAGGTTTTAGCTGAGGACTGTAGGTGATGGCCCGTGGAGTTCTGTTGGTTTCTTTCTTAGGCTTGTCTTGCAGCAGGAAGCTTCTGGGTACACGTCTGGCTCTGTTGATTTTGTTTCCTTATTTCCTCGTGCGGGTATCGTAGTTTTGAGAATGCTTGGTGAAGATCTGTAGGTGTTGGTCTCTGTCTGAGGGGTTGGAGCAAATGTGGTTGTACCTCAACACTTGTCTGTAGATGATGGGTCGTGTGGTATGTCTGGAATGGAAGCTGGAGGCATGAAGGTAGGCATAGTGGTCGGTGGGTTTTTGGTATAGGGTGGTGTTAACGTGACTGTCACTTATTTATACCATAGTGTCTAGGAAGTGGACCTCCCGTGTAGATTGGTTCAGGCTGAGGTTGATGGTGGGGTGGAAGCTGTTTGAAATCATGGTGAAATTCTTCCAGAGTCTCCTTCCCATGGGTCCAGATGATGAAGATGTCATCAATGTAGCATAGGTAGAGAAGGGGCGTGAGTGGACGAGAGCTGAGGAAGCGTTGTTCCAGGTCAGCCATAAAAATATTGGCATATTGTGGGGCCATGCAGGTGCCCATAGCGGTGCCACTGATCTGGAGATATATATTGTCACCAAATTTGAAATAATTGTGCATAAAGATAAAGTCACAGAGCTCAGCAACCAGTTGTGTTGTGGCATCATCAGTGATACTGTTCCTGACAGCTTGTATTCCATCTGTGTGTGGGATGTTTGTGTAGAGAGCCTCCACATCCCTAGTGGCTAGGATGGTGTTTTCTGGAAGATCACCGATGCATTGTAGTTTTCTCAGGAAATCAGTGGTGTCACAGAGATAGCTGGGAGTACTGGTGGCATAGGGTCTGAGTAGAGAGTCCACATATCCGGACAGTCCTTCAGTGAGAGTTCCAATTCCAGAGATGATGGGGGGTATCCAGGATTTCCAGGTTTGTGGATCTTGGGCTGGGGTAATAACATACCCTTAGAGCCTGGACTGGGGTTATTCTGATTTGTTCCTGTGTTAATGTAGGGAATGTCCTGAGTAGATGGTGCAGTTTTTTAGTATACTCCTCAGTGGGCTCTGAGGAAAGTGGCCTGTAGAATTTGGTATTGGAGAGTTGTCTGGCAGCCTCCTTTTGGTAGTCAGACCTGTTCATGATGGTAACAGCACCTCCTTTATCAGCCTCTTTGATTATAACGTCAGGGTTGTTTCTGAGGCTGTGGATGGCATTGTGTTCTGCATGACTCAAGTTATGAGGCAAGTGATGTTGTTTTTCTGGAATTTCTGCCTGTGCACGTTGGCGGAAGCATTCTATGTACAGGTCCAGACTATCATTTCGACCCTCAGGAGGAGTCTATGTGGAGTTCATCTGTTGTATCAGTGCACTGTTCAGTGTTATCTTGAAAGTATTCTTTGAGTCTGAGATGGTGAAAGTAAGCCCACAGATCAGAATCAGGAAAGTATTTGTTAAAAAAATATCTGTAGATCCTGAATATATTCAAATCAGCAGACTCAGATTAAATTCAGTTTAACATGCTCAGTGAACTAGTTAATTGGATCCACTGTCAGTTAATTTGGAGAACTCATAGCAGACAGGGGAGGTCTCAAAAGGACAAATATACTTAGAGGAAAGAAAAAGGAGGACTCGGGGAATTATGGCCCAGCAAGTTTAATTACAATACTTTAATTGTTCTAGCAATCTATTAAATAAAGAAGCCAGTTTGTAAGTACCTGGGGGAGAGGGGAGATCATGAGGAACCTTAAAACTTTGGAGATTCAATTCATTGAGGCATGCCAAAATTTGGATGCCTATTGGAAGTGTGTCTGTCTGAATTTGTGGAAGTGGCAAAATATGAACCTAGTGGTTTTTTAAAACCCTACTCACACTAATGGTCTGAAGACTCAGGGACAGATTCTGGAACCCCTTAGAGACACTGACTAGCACCTTACTCCAGGTTCTCTCAATCTATGGGATCTGCCTGAATGGTGGGGACTGGACAAGGTCTGGATGCGGCTTGAAATATTTGTTATATTATTATTTATAACCTTAAAAATGCCAGTGGTTGCCTGGGATTTTCTTTTAGGACTCCTGTGTATGTTTGTCCCAGCTCCAGCTAGAATCTCTTTCGCACATCGAGGTGGCACTGAGCAGGGTAACCTCTGCACCAGGAGTTGGCAACCTTTCAGAAGCGGTGTGCCGAGTCTTCAGTTATTCACTCTCATTTAAGGTTTCGCGTGCCGGTAATACATTTTAATGTTTTTAGGTCTCTTTCTATAAGTCTATAATATATAACTAAACTATTGTTGTATGTAAAGTAAATAAGTTTTTAAAAATGTTTAAGAAGCTTCATTTAAAATTTAAATTAAAATGCAGAGCCTCCCGGACTGGTGGCCAGGACCCGGGCAGTGTGAGTGCCACTGAAAATCAGCTCACGTGCCACCTTCAGCATGCGTGCCATAGGTTGCCTACCCCTGCTCTGCACTGATGGCCACTGTAGTGCTGCCTGAGAGCAGTGAGACAATCTCTCCTCCTTTGCTCTCAGTGATCCCCTTTGTTGGCATTCAGACAACCTGAAGTCACTGGAAGAGGAAGAGGAGGCAGCAGCTGGCTGCCTCAGGGCCTTGCTGGCATGGAGGTGAAGGGAACAGGCAGGAAGGAGGGAAAAGAAACTCACCTTGAATCTCTGATGCCCTGTAAATCAGCTTGAGCCCTTTCCTTCCTACTTTTCAGCCTATTTCCCCTTGAGCCCCTATTCTTCTGCTGGGAAGATTCTTGGGTCATTCCCCAGTTTCAGTGCGGGTCTGTTCTTGCACCCCTGGGTAAACTGTGCACAGACCCAAGCTTACCCGCCCTGAGGCCGGTCCATGGAAAGGCTATTGCAGCTGTGTCTACCTTAGCATTCTGGTATTTCATCAGTAGCTGATATATGTGGATATTGTCTCTGGTGCTTTGGAAGTTGGGACCTGAGTTTTATTTGCTTTAATAAAAGACGGAGTGTGGTGGTAAAAAAATAAAATAAAATAAAATTTGAGAAGCAGTGCAGTACTCTACCCCTAATCCCACTGACTTCAATGGGATTGTGTCTAATGCAAAAGCCAGCTGGACCTTTGGCTTCTCCTCTTGTATTCACCCACTGCAGCCCGATAACCCAGCTCACTAGGAGCAAACAGCTTTGTCCGTCCCCTTCAGTGAGACTGGGAGAGGCATGTAAGTTCCAGAAACCCTTTACACTTCAGGTCATCTACTTAAATGTGACAGGGTTTTTCACTCCTTAGGGATGTTTGCATGAAATTACCCATAGAACAGTAATCTGAAAAAAAAAGTGATTAAAAACAGATAGAAAATGGAGTTAAACAAAAGGAATTGTTTACTATATGTAGATTTACATTTCTCATAAGCTAAACTCAGTTTAGTTAAAGGAAAAAAAGAAAGTTCTTTATGCTATATTGAAAAGTAAGTCCCTGTCCTCACATTTTCTTGTTAGTTAGCCTCTGCTGCTGTGTCTAGAGATAGTAAAAACAACGAGGAGTATTTGTGGCACCTTAGAGACTAACAAATTTATTTGGGCATAAGCTTTCATGGGCTAAACCCACTTCATCAGATGCATGGAGTGGTAAAAAAAAACAGTAGGCAGGTATATATACACAGTGCATGAAAAGATGGGAGTTGCTTTGCCAAGCGGGGAGGTCAGTGCTAAAGAGACAATTTAATTAACATGGAAGTGGGCTATTCTCAATAGTAGAATATCAAGGGAGGAAAAATCACTTTTGTAGTGGTAATGAGGCCAATGTAAACAGGGTGGCCCATTTCAAACAATTGACAAGAAGGTGTGAGTAACAGTAGGAGGAAATCAGTATGGGGAAATTAGTTTTTGTAGTGACCCATCCGCTCCCAGTCTTTATTCAGGCCTAATTTGATGGTATCCAGTTGCAAATTAATTCAAGTTCTGCAATTTCTTGTTGGAGTCTGTTTTTGAAGTTTTTGTTGTTGAAGAACTGCCACTTTTACGTCTGCAATTGAGTGTCCAGGGAGACTGAAGTGTTATCCGACTGGTTTTTGAATGTTATAATTCTTGATGTCTGATTTGTGTCCATTTATTATTTTGTGTAGAGACTGTCTGGTTTGGCCAGTGTATATGGCAGAGGGGCATTGATGGATCCAAGCTAGCCACCCCTGCCTTCCAAACCAGTTTTCTCAAGTTATCTAGAGATGTCTTCCTACATTTTCTAAGAGATGGGCCATTGAGGAGACACAGATCCTTTAATGGTGATTAAGAGCTGTCTTTCAAATTTAGTGACCTTTGCACATATACATCCGGCTGAATACATCCAGTGTCCATTTTGATTGAACACTGAGGCAGTTTGGCATTTTGAAAAATGTTCTCTATTAATTTCCCTTACTATAAAACATAAGTTTTTGTTCAACTCATCTTCTTTTGTTGTGAAGCATAGATTATTGGCCAATTCTAGATCCTCTGTTATAGGGACTATTTGGTATGAGTAAGGGTATCAGAATCTGACCCTTCGGGGAAAACCCAGCTCCTCCTTGGTAGTTTCATTGCGGCTGGGATGTGGGGCACTCCTCATGGGGGGGGCGGGTCTGGGTATAAAGGCCCATGGATAAAATCTGTCCTATATCTATATGGGATTTGCTATAACATGTAATTAAAAGGAAAATGTCAATGCTGGTAGGCCCCTGTTGCCTGATTCATTTAGTTGTTATTGGTGATTGATTATATTGATTTTGAGAATTCCATGTTAGTCACTGATTAAAATTTCTGAGGGTTTCAAAAAGTTCTTCTTCGAGTGATTGCTCATATCCATTCCAGTTAGGTGTGTACGCGCCGCGTGCACGTTCGTCGGAGAAACTTTTACCCTAGTAACCCAGGCGGGTAGGCTGGGCGCCCCCTGGAGTGGCGCCGCTATGGTGCCCCATATATATCCCAGCCGACCCGGCCACCCTTCAGTTCCTTCTTACCGCCCGTGTCGGTCGTTGGAACTGTGGAGCGCGGCTTCGCTGACCTCCACACTCCCTAGCAACTCATTTCGCTTCATTGTATATAGTAGTTATAGTTAATCGTTGTAAATATATATATAATTATTAGTCAGTTAGTTAGTTAGTGTTATTAGTGTAGTTATTAGTTGTAGTTTGTAGTTTGAGGGGATCGTGGACCCCCCCCCCCCACCCCGCACCGGGAGCCGGGGCTCATGCCCGGCTCATCGGGTTTCAAGCAGTGCTCGGCTTGTCACAAGCCGATGCCAGTTGGAGACCCCCATGACTCCTGCTTGAAGTGCCTCGGGGAGTCGCACTTATCGGCTAAGTGCTCGATCTGCAAGTCTTTCAAGCCGAGAACCAAGAAGGAGCGAGACATTAGATTAAGACAGCTCCTTATGGAAGCGGCCTTGACACCTCCACCCTTGGCACTGAGCACAAGTCAGCCGGTAAGCAAGGGCACCGCCACGGCACCGAGCGCTGCCAACAAGGACTCACGGCACTGGCCTCCGCCGGTACCGAAACCGGCTTCGAGCCGCTCCCTCTCCCCGAGGTCGAAGACAGCGAAGGCGCAAACCATCCCGACAGCAGCTGTCTCGCAGCCAGAGCCTGCACCAAAGACGGACCGCACGGCACTGATACCTGCCGCGGCACCGTCTAAGCCAGTACCGTTGACTCCGACCCCACGAGGGCTGTCGAGTCCGGCACCTGGCGGCTCCCCGGTGCCCACCGCGGTAGAGCCTGCTTCACCATCTACCCTGGAAACGTTTGCCGCAGCGAGGGATCTGATCGCGATCACCGATGCACCACTGCCCTTACCCCCGGCACCACCGGTGCGGGTACTACACTCAATGGGCAAACCAACCCTGACCAGACCAGCTTCGGTCAGCGTAGCAGACCGGCACCGCTCCAGATCGCGGTCCCGCGGACGCTCTGCATCGAGGCGTCGCTCATACTCTCGACGCCGATCTTGGTCTCGGCACCGTTCAGACTCCCGGCACCGATCACCTCGGCACCGTTCAGACTCCCGGCACCGATCACCTCGGCACCGTTCAGACTCCCGGCACCGATCACCTCGGCACCGTTCAGGCTCCCGGCACCGATCACCTCGGTACCGCTCACGCTCCCAGCACCGATCAGGCTCCAGGCACCGGTCAACGTCTCGAGCGTCAAGCCGGTACTCACGGTACCGCTCCAGCTCACGGCACCGCGGTGGGTGCCGCACCTCCAGGAGCAGATCGAGACAGAGGGACTCGAGATCTCGGTTGACCTCCCGGCACCGAGCTGGTCGCAGGTCCCAGTCTCGCTCCCGACATCGTCACCAATACCGACACCGGTCACCACAACCCAGAGGTGTAAGGTCTGTCGGTACCTCGGCGCCAACTTTCGCCGCTCCACCTTGGCCGTCTAGAGGCACGTCGGCATCCTCCCAGGCGGGTAGCTACTACGAACGGGACCAGGATCCCGAAGTACCGCTGGGAGTGTTCCAGGACCCCCGCCCGCAGGACGTAGGTGCCCAACAGTGGGGTTTTTGGACATCCTGGGCATATCATCAGACCCAGGGTGGCCCCATGCCCCAGACCCGTTCTACCGCCTCAGAACATCGGGTACCAGAGGCCACTGTCTCCCGCCTCCCCGTGGTTGAGTCGGATAAACAGCCGCCACCGGACTCCCCGGGCCAACTCGAGCAGGAACCAGTCCAGGAGCAGGAGACCGCACAGGATGCCCTCATCCCCGGAGTATCCTCCTCCTCCTCCTCCTCGCCCGATGAGGCCGTGGCTGGGTCTTCGGCGTCAGGACCCCCGCCAATAGACCTCAGGGCCCACCAGGACCTCCTCCGTAGAGTGGCCCTTAACATCAACCTACCTGTGGAAGAAGTCCCAGAGGTTGAGGACCCGGTAGTGAGCATCCTCTCTGCGGATGCACCTACCCGAGTAGCCCTCCCATGCATAAAGACTATCCAGTCCACCGCTGATAACCTGTGGCAGTCGCCAGCCTCCATCCCGCCAACAGCTAAGGGAGTGGAAAGGAAGTAGATGATACCCTTTCGGGGGTACGAGTACCTATACATCCACCCTCCTCCCTCCTCCCTAGTTGTCCAGTCTGTCAACGACAGGGAACGGCACGGCCAACAGGCACCGGCCCCCAAAGCCAAGGAAGCTAGGCGAATGGACATCATGGGTCGCAAGGTGTACTCAGCTGAGGCCTTGCAACTCCGTGTGGCCAACCAGCAGGCCCTATTGGGCCGTTATAACTATAATATATGGGCGGAGGTGGGTAAGTTCTCTGAGCTTCTACCCCAGGACTCACGCCCGGAATTTAACGCGTTCTTGGAGGAGGGTAAGAAGGTGGCCAGGACCTCTCTACAGGCCTCCCTCGACGCGGCCGACTCAGCAGCCAGAACCTTGGCCTCGGGAATCACCATGAGGCGCATTTCCTGGCTTCAGGCCTCCACCCTACCCCTGGAACTACAATATACCGTCCAGGACTTGCCCTTTGACGAGAAGGGTTTGTTCTTGGACAAAACGGACTCCAAATTGCAGAACCTTAAGGACAATAGAGTCATCATACACTCGCTGGGGATGCATACACTTTCCACCCAGTGTAGACCCTTCAGGCGCCAAGCAAGATGCACATACTTCCCACCTCGCCAGAGGCAGGACTTCAGTAGAAGGCGTGGCCGGGGGGGCCGCAGACGCCAATCCGGCTCCCAGGGAGGCCAAAACCAAGGGCCCTCCAAGACACCACCGGGCCCCAAGTCCGGCTTTTGAAGGTGCGCCCGAGGACGGCGTACCAGACTCAAGACAGGATCCTTCCCCTACCTTCTCCAACCGCCTCTCCCACTTCCTCCCGGCATGGTCCCGCTTAACTTCAGACCGCTGGGTGCTAGGCACGGTGAAGCAAGGATACCACCTGCAATTTGCTTCCTCCCCCCCTTCCCGCCCCCCTTCCCAGTCCCTCTTCAGGGACCCCTCTCACGAGCAAACCCTCCTGCAGGAGGTTCGTTCTCTCCTTGCAGCAGGAGCTATAGAGGAGGTACCTCTAGACGAGAGAGGCAAGGGGTTCTACTCCTGATATATTCTGATCCCCAAATCCAAGGGAGGTCTCAGACTCATCCTAGACCTGCGGGGCCTCAACAAATGGATGCTCAAGCTGAAGTTCCGCATGATCTCCCTGGGAACCATTATCCCATCCCTGGATCCTGGAGACTGGTATGCCGCCCTCGACATGAAGGACGCATACTTCCATATTGCCATCTTTCCACCGCACAGGAAGTACCTTCGCTTCACGGTCAAACATCAGCACTTACAATTCGCAGTCCTACCCTTCGGCCTCTCCACGGCCCCGAGGGTGTTTACCAAGTGCATGGCCGTTGT
Organism: Gopherus flavomarginatus; assembly: GCF_025201925.1. NCBI lineage: Eukaryota > Metazoa > Chordata > Testudines > Testudinidae > Gopherus > Gopherus flavomarginatus. The sequence continues at coordinate 72,353,985 of NC_066620.1, read as the reverse complement.
GGCCGCCCATCTCCGTCGGCAGAAAATCCACGTGTTTCCGTACCTCGACGACTGGCTCCTAAAGGGGTCCTCCCAGTCGCAGGTGCGGCAACATGTCGAGGTGGTTACGGACCTCTTCTCCCAGCTAGGCCTGCTTCTCAATGCCGAGAAGTCCAGCCTGGTCCCCACACAGAGGTTGGACTTCATAGGCATGACCCTGGACTCTACTCAAGCCAGGGCTTACTTACCTCAGCCCTGCTTCCAGGCTATCGCCTTGCTCATAAGGAACTTGCAGGCCTCCACAGTCACCTCAGCTCGCACCTGCCTCACACTACTGGGGCATATGGCCGCATGTACTTACGTAACGAAGTATGCCAGGCTCCGAATGAGGCCCTTCCAAACGTGGCTTCATTCCGTATTCCGCCCGGGCAGGGACCACCTAGATGTATTGGTGACGGTCCCCTCAGACCCTCTCCTCTCCCTCGACTGGTGGCTTACCCCATCCCTAGTGTGCGCGGGGATGCTGTTCCATCCAGAGCCACCGTCAATGACTCTAACAACCGATGCATCACCCCTGGGGTGGGGGGCCCACCTAGGGCACCTACGTACCCAGGGCCTATGATCGTCCCAAGAGCTGTCACTCTACATAAACGTCCGGGAGTTGAGGGCAGTCCGCCTCGCTTGCCAGGCGTTTCACCGACGTCTGCACGGCCGTTGTGTTTCCGTACTCATGGACAACACAACGGCCATGTACTACATCAACAAACGGGGGAACCCGTTCGTCTCCCCTATGTCAGGAAGCCATTCGACTCTGGGACTTCTGCATAGCCCAGTCGATAGATCTGGTGGCATCCTTCCTCCCAGGAGTCAGGAACACACTGGCAGACAGACTCAGCCGATCCTTCCTATGCCACGAATGGTCGATCAGACCGGATGTCATCCATTCCATCTTCCAGAGGTGGGGATTTCCCCGCATAGACCTCTTCGCGACCAAGTCCAACAGGAAGTGCCAGGAGTTTTTCTCCTTTCAAGGTCTCTCTCCCGGGTCAATCACGGACGCATTCCTCCTGCCATGGACCCACCACCTATTGTATGCCTTCCCTCCGTTCCCTCTGGTGCACAAGGTCGTGTTGAAACTATGCAGGGACAAGGCACATCTAATCCTGATCGCTCCTGCGTGGCCAAGACAGCACTGGTTCACTGCCTTGCTGGACCTGTCTGTGGACCCTCCAATCCCCCTCCCTCTCCACCCAGACCTGATCACTCAGGATCACGGCAGGCTCCGTCATCCGGACCTACAAGCCCTCCACCTCATGGCGTGGCTCCTGCATGGCTGAAAGCGGCGGAGCTTAGCTGCTCCGCACTGGTCCAACATATCCTCCTTAACAGTAGGAAGCCGTCCACTCGCTCAACGTACAAGGCCAAGTGGAAACGCTTCTCTTGCTGGTGTGCTACTCAGAGGGTGAACCCTACGCAGGCCCCGATTCCCACGGTCCTAGACTATCTCTGGTACCTTAAGCAGCAGGGCCTGGCGACATCCTCCTTAAAGGTGCACTTAGCGGCCATATCCGCCTTCCGACCAGGAGAGGGTGGCCGCTCCGTATTCTCCCACCCCCTAGTCTCTAGATTTGTTAAAGGCCTGGAGCGTCTCTACCCCCCCGCACGCCACCATGCTCCCACCTGGGACCTTAACTTGGTCCTAAACAGACTCACGCTTCCACCATTTGAACCACTGGCGACTTGCTCGCTCACGTACCTGTCATGGAAGACGGCCTTCTTGGTGGCCATTACATCAGCCAGGCGGGTCTCCGAGCTGAGAGCTCTCACAGTGGACCCACCCTACACTGTCTTCCATAAGGACAAAGTACACCTGCGACCCCACCCGGCATTCCTCCCTAAGGTTGTGTCTGCCTTCCACACTAACCAGGACATCTTCCTCCCGGTCTTCTTCCCGAAGCCCCACTCCTCTCGGAGGGACCAGCAGCTACATTCCTTAGACGTACGCAGAGCGCTCACTTTCTACATTGAGCGAACAAAGCCGTTCCGGAAGTCTCCTCAGCTCTTTGTGGCGGTCGCAGAACGGATGAGGGGCCTACCAATCTCCTCCCAGAGGATTTCCTCCTGGGTGACTGCATGCATTCGCGCATGCTACGATCTAGCTCGTGTCCCCTCTGGCCACCTCACGGCACATTCCACGAGAGCTCAAGCATCGTCGGCGGCCTTCCTGGCTCACGTGCCTATCCAGGAGATATTCCGTGCAGCGACCTGGTCATCGGTCCACACATTCACCGCACACTATGCACTAGTCCGTCAATCAAGAGATGATGTGGCCTTTGGTGTAGCAGTTTTAAATACCGCCACATCTCACTCCGACCCCTCCGCCTAGGTAAGGCTTGGGAATCACCTAACTGGAATGGATATGAGCAATCACTCGAAGATAAAAAGACGGTTACTCACCTTTGTAACTGTTGTTCTTCGAGATGTGTTGCTCATATCCATTCCAAACCCACTCTCCTTCCCCACTGTCGGAGTAGCCGGCAAGAAGGAACTGAAGGGTGGCCGGGTCGGCTGGGATATATATGGGGCGCCATAGCGGCGCCACTCCAGGGGGCGCCCAGCCGACCCGCCTGGGTTGCTAGGGTAAAAGTTTCTCCGAACGTGCACGCAGCGCGTACACACCTAACTGGAATGGATATGAGCAACACATCTCGAAGAACAAAGGTGAGTAACTGTCTTTTCTAGTCCCAGAATCAGGCACAACACAATTAAGTTCGATATCTGTTTGGGAATTCCGATGTGCACAGCAACACTCACACTGAGGCCAAATTAGTAAAAACACAAATGTTGCCACCTATACAGCCATAACATAAGGGATGGTTCCAGACACCATCTGACACATCCTCCCTCTCAGGGAGACCTCGTGGTGGGAGACAGATGGTGTACCACAAGGGTCCAAGCCCGCTGGCGGCATGCCGATTAAGTCTGATGGCCAAGATCTTGAGGTTTCCATGGTGGTTTGGGCTATGGTAGGACCTTGTGACTGCCATGAATATTCATATAAACACCTGGTCTCCCTTGTCTATAACTGACTTCCTCACCCTAATAATGCTAGGGTGTCCTTATCCTATAGGTCAGTATATTAATAATCTCAGCTCATGATTTTATACATCAATTTCATTGCCAAGGCTAGTTTGTGGTTCTCCATCTTTGGATGTTCCTGTTCTAAAATATCCAAAAAGATGGTATCACTTCATATTCCTAGGGTTACCTGATATAATTTTATACAAAAAGCCCCTAAATGTAATATTCCCAGTTCCCCAATAACTCAGGGTCACTGTTGGGTAAGGGTCACTTATGCTAATGCCCATAGGCCTCAAAGCCTTATGCTAACTGCTCAAGCTAAATATTTTACAGGATGTAGGCCTGCAGGTTTCTTGCATTGCTGCTACATAAAATACCTTGAAGCTATTTCTATGGGCTACATCCCAAATTTAATCGTCCAAAGTCCATGTAATTCTTTGTCGTAGCTCTCAGAACAAACAATTACATTTTTCTTTACCTCTGAATAAATCCATGGGCACCTGTATGGTAAGAAATGAACCTCAACAGTGTGTTGCATGATTTCACACTCACGTTTCCAAGTGTATTAATTATAAAGAAAAAAAGCAAGGCAAAATGATGTTGAGGAAATATCCTGTATGAGCAATACTCAGACTGTATCCTTTTAACAACTAGATAGGATTATGAGATATGTTCCTCGTACAGACTGGCAACTAATTTAAAGTAAATGTTCAGTAGTGCAAGCAATTAGTTTCCCGTTACAAATAGTCATAGGTATGCATCTAATCTATTGTGCATTGTGCTGAAAATCTGTTTTGAATAACAGCATGGATTTTTTATTATATTTTGTGTAGAATATTTGAAACAGGAGTAAATTATCAACATCATAACGCCTAGAGGATCATGTACTTACAAATTAAAGATGACATACAGATATTATAAGTGCACAGATTAGCTACCACCAAGCAGGCCTTCAGGTACCCTAGCCTTCATTCAGAAGAGAAGAAGTGGTTTTCTCTAACCATGGGACGAATGGTCTGTGCCTCTCCACGCCTACTGACAATTCTAGAAGCACTGCCCCTTTAGAAGAAATACTGTGCTTTGGAGAAATGCTTGATCAATTGGGGTTGAAATGTCATTACTGGAAGTATTGCCTCTGATGGTATTTCATTGCCAAGTAAAAGGGTCTGGACTGAATAGCAGCTAACAGGCATTTTATTTCACCCCCTCTGATAAATGAGATTAGATTATCACTTTCTCCTCTGATAAACAGTACAATACCTAGAAGCAACCTCAATTTGATTCAACTGCGTTTCTCAGCCAGAAGAGTGTTTGAATAAAACTCAAATGAAATTTGGTAGGCAAAGTGCTCTTTGCAGGCACTTTGCTAAAACATTTGTCACCAAGATTTCATTTTTTCTAAACTTAAACTTTCCACTTTGGAAACAGCAAAGGAGGCCCCGAAAGCAAAAGCATCAATGAAACCCAGTTGAGAGAAATGTTGGCAGAGCTCTCAAGGGCAGTAGAGTGTATACTGTAGATGAATGAGTCTGCAGCGAGGCACATTTTTGAGGAATTTTGAGAGCATTGTTTTAATAGAAAAAAGTGGTATCTCTTGTTTCTAGAAGTAGGGGAGCGGGGCAGGCATCGAAAGCATCACAAATAACACCTTTGATTATCTCATTCCATACTCAGTTGCCTGCTATTGAATGTGACTCATCAATACATTGACAGACCTGACATAACCCTGACTGCCTTTTCTCAAAGGCTAAAGTCAATAAGAAAGATGAACAATGAGTCTGATGGATGGGCTCCATAACATTTGTCACTGGTTGATCTATCTATGTACTCATATGGTCCCCATCACCATAATACCTGAGTGCCTTCCTAGTATATAAAAATAACACACAGGCCAGGTCTACACGAGGAGCACTTTGCCAGTATAGCTGTACTGGTATACTGGAATGTGCTTTCAACATAAGCTGTACTTGCAAGAGTACAGTTTTGCCAGTACAGCTGTGTCTACACTAGGGGCTTTAGGGAGCACAGCTATGTCACTCACAAATCACACCACATCACGCTCTAACATAACTATGCTGGCAAACCTTTGTAGACCTGATCTGCCAGCCTTCCTGCTTTCTTTTGTTGTCTGTAGGAGAAATAGCTTGGTTAGTTTATATGTTTGAGGGTTTTTTTGTTTGCTTGTTTGTTTGTGTGTGAGTGGGTATGAAGAGATTATCAAGGGAAAGCTATATTGAGAATATGAATTTTGCATTTAATTCTAAAAGCAGTGAGGTTTGTGGTTAGGGTTGCTAATTTTGGTTGATGTGTTCCTAGAGGTTTCCTTCCATGACATAATCTTTAATTAAATATTAATCTTTAATTCCCAGAGGCTCCAGGACAATCCTGGAGGGTTGGCAACCCTATTTGAGGTGTTTTTTATCTCTTGCAGGATTGGGTTCCATAGTTTAGGTCAGGCCTGCACAACTCATAAAGCGGCAAGGGCCACATTACTCCAAAGAAAACAGCTGAGGACCGAACCCCCCCGGTCCCACGGAAACACCCCCTCCAGCACCTCCTGGCCCCGCTGAAACACCGCGCCCTAGTATCGCCCAGCCCTGCAGAAACAAACCCTCCTTCCCCAGCGCCGCCCCACCAAAACAGCTGTGGGCCAAAAAGGAAGGTTGGGGAGGTGATACTTGATATTAAATCAACCAGGGGCTCCCAGCTGAAGAGGTGACTGGGAGCCCTCAGGGGCAAATCAAAGAGCCTGGAGCTCCAGCGGCTAGGGGAACCCGGAGCTTTGCGAGACTGGGGCAGGGATTTAAAGGGCCCAGAGCTGCTGCCACTGAGGGGAGCCCGAGCCTTTTAAATCCCAGCCCCAGCCCATCCGCTGGAGCTGTGGCCGGGATTCAAAGGGCTCTGGGCTGCCCGCAGAGAGCCGTGTGTGCGGGATTTAGAATCCCCCTGCAGGCCACACAGCGAGCCTCCGTGGGTCGCATGTTGTGCAGGCCTGGTCTAGGTCCTACTTCAGTGGAAGTTTTATCACCCATACTTTTTAACTTCCACCTGTGGGCCTATGTTTTCACTGTTCCAGTGAAATGCCTATTGTGGTGGGAGGTTATGCTCGCAGAGGGAGCAGTAATTTCGTGGGTAGGTAGGGTTTGGAATATCAGGACAGAGACCTTGACCTGCACTCCATATTCCTTGGGGAGCCAGTGCAGATAGCAAAGCGCAGGGGTGACCTTTGTGGCTGAGCAGATGGACTCCTACATTTTGTATCAGTTGAGCCATTTTAGGATGAGTGATTGGATTACTAGATCAAATTAATGCAAAGCCATCTTTGTTGTGAAGAATTGCCGTACAGCGAACCAAACCAGACTCAAACCCACAAAAGCAGGGCAGTGAAAATTTAAGCCCTTCAACAATACATGTCCTCTCTCCCCAGAGACACACAAATGGTACCATTTCCATAACAACCGTACACCACAGCTGTATCTCTGTCTCCCTCAACTTTCTCTTCTCCACATGGCACTTTGCAAACTACCTCACCTAACACTACTAGTTGTAGATGTTTGGTATGGGGTGTGATCTGCTGTGAGGGGATAGTTTGGTAAAGCTGAGGGAAGACTGGCTATCTGCAAAAGGGAGTTGGATTGTTTTTGTTTTTTTTAAAGACACAGCCATCTGGGATCCGGCTGTCTGGGGGCACGCAGGGGAAGTGTAACTTATGTCCTGATGTGGCTGTACCTGCAAGTGGGGGAAGGAGAGAAATGCATTTCAGATTGAGGTGCAGCATTCTAAAACAAATGAATGACAAGGGACCTGAAGCCTGAGGAACTGCAAGAGAATTTCACATAAATAACATGTTGTTGAGATGGGAAGAAAATGAATCCACTCTTGAGCCTCTGAGATCCTGGGCTTCCATTCTGAAGGAAGTCCCCTGGTGCTCTGTAGTTGGTATCAATACTGTAAGGCTAGATAAAATCACGTTCTGGAAGCCTGACAAGCCAGAGTGAAATAGTTCACCCTTGGTGTGCCTCATATTCCTATCAAAGTAAGCATAGGTTGAATTCTTAGCATGATAAAATAGTAGTGCATTCCACATCATGACACAGCTATGCGCCTCCTGGCAGGACAATCATAGCAGCTGAATTTCTAAAGGACAGCTCCTTATGTGATTCCTGGGAGGACAATCATAGTATTTGAATCTCCAGCCGTGCAAAACTGCATATTACAAACCTATCAAAACATATGATATTCCCAGCATGAGAGAAGTAAAGGGGGCATGGAGTCTTAAATTGTATTAATGAAACCTTACTGTGATTGGTCCCTGACAGAACAGAGTAAAGCTGCCATTCAGCCTTCTAGGAAGAGCAAAACTACAGTGTAAGTTGAATTACTGGGAATAATAACCTTTCCCAGCAGGATTAAACTGCACCTTAAAGCATTGTGGGATTTTAGAAGCTTATTTGTATTTTTAAAGATGTTTTTTCACAATTTATAAACTGTTTAGTAAAAATACAGAAAATGGATGAACCAAAAAGGTAAGACCCCAAAAAGAAAAGGCACATCTCAGGCTTCTTTTCTCAAAGTACTTTTTCCAGGACATACAGAATTTGTTTCAGCCATACAGTTATGACATTTTCATGTTGGAAACAGGGTGCAGCTCATCAGGAAAATGTTGATGGCTAGAGAGGTAGATTATATGAAAATGGAACCTTCTGAATATGTGATATGAAGCCCACTGATTTCAGTGAAAAAATGCGCATTGATGTCATTTGGCTTTGCATCAGGCTTTTACATAGCAGGTCTGCTCTGTGTGTGAATTCCGGGCTGATTATTTTGACAAAGAAGCTTCTAGAGCTCTACTGCATTTTTACCTTCTGTTGACATTGTGGTGCCAATGGAGCTGAGACTGGAACCATACTGTCTGTAGCCTTGACTGCACTAGAAAAATGACTCCTTGCTGCCAGTGGGTGTAGTAATGGGTGCAGCTGAACTGTGTTCATTACCTGTTTCAATAACCGCGGTTAAACCTTAGTTAAACAACACAGTGAGGTGCCATGGTGCTAAATGTCCATGGCCACATTGTTAAGATTCATTACAGGCATCTTAAAGGTCCACAGGGTTATTAAAGCTCTGGTACAGCCAGGTTAATCACGGACAACCATATGGCCACTGCCAATTCATGGCTGGGCAGTGTCCCCTTCTGACCTCAAGCCTGATCACATGTGCAGGGACTTTATCTCTGAGATATGCTATATGACCGAAAAGTGCTTGCCAGCGGTGCTGATGACTTCAGTCCTCTAGAGGCCAGTTCTCAATAATACATCCCTATTACAGATAAAATCAGACCACCTTATTGCTGCTGGTAATGCAGTTGGTTTCTGAAATGGAGCTGAAGGTGATTTGTCCTTGCAACTCATCTGTATGCTGGAAATTGTTGTCTGCAATGGGCCTTTTTGCCATGTCAAGGAAAAAACCCAGACAAAAAGGTGGGTTTCTATGAGAGAAACTCTTTGCTCTGGAAGAGAGATGAATTATGTAAGATAAGAAGAGTGGCTAGAGACTTAAGGCCGATATTACAAACTCTTATGGGCTCAGCATTCATGCAGGTAGTTCCACTGTAGTTCATAGCATGGCAATAGCATAATGGCATGAGGGGATTGCAGTTGTAAGAGTTTGCAGGAGAACAGCCGTAGCTAAGGCAGGGATCTGTTCTGACTAGAAGCCTTTTTCTTGCCTGCCTGCTCTCTGCATCCATTTACTGAGTACTGACTGTATTCCTGCTCAAGGCTGCTCATCGGCACAGGGCCCAGACTTGATTTCTCTCAAAGGCTACATAAGCAGCGAGAAATGCGCAGGAACTATTCCCATTTCATGAAACAATGCATTCCTGATGAGTCTGGGTACTAACTGGAGTTCTTAAAGAAATCAACCTGCAATGGCAAAGCAATGCAAATATTTTTATACTGGGCTAGATGCCCACATTCGCTTTGTTTTTTCTAAGATGTCTGTGCTTGCTTGCCCATTATGCTACAATAACCCTGTGCCACCAACCTGACAGCATATGGTTTTCAAAAAGGTCTCTCTTCTTAAGTACTTTATCAAAAGAATGTGTTTGTTTGTAGGTTTGTATACTCCACCTATGAGGAGAGCAGACTAATTGGTGGAAGAGTTATAAGCTTCTCCCAGTGAAGATACTAGTTATGGCTTGACAGCTGAATCAGTATTACTGCCTGGCGCCTTTAAAGTTCACAAACACTAATTCCTTTGCCCTTTCATATGTTGCAGGGTCATGCCTAATGAATGCTGTTTTTTTTATGACTAGGGAAGTGGTTACTGTTACTGCTAAACAAGACGAGGACTACTTCACATTTGCCTGAGGCTCTGTAGGCTGGGGTGAAGGACTGCCAGGTTTTAAAACTCAAGGAGTTCACAGGCCCTTAGGATGACCTAGGAAAAGCACCATTTTAATAGGCACTAGGAGTCCTAGGGCCATCTAACATATTCATCTTGGAGCTTCCAACTGCTGCCTAGTGAAGAATTGGGAGCTAATATCCGTAAGAGTCTAGTTTGTAACTCTAGAGTTGCACCAACTCCCTAAAATAAATCCCTGTGACCTATCCACCTGCAGGACAGATTCTCCTGCCTCACAAAGCTCATTGCAATGGAATGGTAGGCTTGCTTTGCACAGTGGGGAAAGTTTCATGCTGAAATGTGTTGTTTATGTTTGTCCTGAAATAGTCCCTGGCAGTGTTTCAAAAGGCATTTGCTGTGTACCTGGGACTTTACAGAGAATATTTTAAAAGACATTCAGAAGGTCTTGTCACCCAAGGGGGCTGGGCTAGGCAGACAGCCATAATTATGAGAAGTGGACATGGGCAGGAATAATATTCTCAAGCCTTGCTTTAACCTAATATTCTTTTGCAAATTCCAGTCCACTGAAGGTACAAGATTCATAGGGCAGGGCAGGCCACCTTAAACAGCTATCCAAGTTAATGGATAAGATATCTTAGTTCCTCCCAATGAAAGGGCTAGATTGGCCAGGCCCCCATGTAGGTGCACAATAGTTTAGGGAGGGTTCAGAGAACAGCTCTCCCACCAGTTCTCCCGCCCACCCCACCCCGTCTATGCTGTGTTCTTACTTATGCACACAATCTGCTCCCTCCAAATGCTCCTGTAGATACAAACTGCACCACCCCGCATGTCTCTGCAATGGCTCATAGATCTGGCAGGCCACAAAGTGAGGAGCTTGCTACATCATCCAAAGCATTTCCCCTGCACTCCAAGGCACAATCCCTTCCAGAGGGGCTATGGTTCCACCTTCTGACTGCTTTAGCTTATGCTAGTGACCAAAGTGGTCCCTGGCCCAGAATCCAGGGGGCCGGAATGGTGACCCAAAGCTATCTTTGACCCACTGTGAGCAGCAGTAGCTTAGCCCAAAGCTCAGAATCAGAGGCCCTGTCTGAGTTGCTGATGATGATGACTGAGTGACTGCCAAGGCACATGGTAATACAAAGGGGTGTGGTATGTCTGGACTGGGTTTAGACGCAGTTGGAAGCAGTGCCTTAGGACAATGTAGACAAGGAATCTGCTGCAGTCTGGCTTGAGATTTTGAAGACAGAGCTGTGTTTTGCTGGAGCCCTAAAATGGTGCATATAAGCTTTGCTGCAGCTTTTTCTGTTAATCCATCTTTGCCCAAGCCAATCAGGGAAACTTTGTACATCATGTAAAAATAAGAGAAGACTAGGCTGGAATGTTCTGTATTTGAGAACAGGCATTTCCCTTCCAATGTGGTTTTAACTGAGTCCCGATGCCCAAAGCCATCCCAATCATACAGAAGACCATATGCTGTAAAAAATACCCCAAGGATATAGAGGGCAAGGGCAGCTGGGGTGTTGTGGGCAGATGGCTGGGCTCGCTGCCCAAGTCCAGTCCTGTTCGAGATCCTACGTTCGTACTTGGGCAGTTAGCGTCACTGTGGCTATGCTTCAGTTTTCAGTGTGTAGATCTACCCAAGCTGGGATTCCATTTCCAGCTCCAGTGTAGATGTACCCAAAGAGAGAGAGGAGAAGAAAACAGGGTAAGCTGAAAAAGACAAGCAGGAGATACGGGAAAGAGGGCTGGGGATGGAGGGCCTGATTCTCCACTACCTGCCCCTTGTGCAAACACTTTCTCCTGTGCAAAGTTAAATACATTGTGTTGCATCCTGCCCTGTTAGGGTGACCAGATGTCCCGATTTTTGAAGCTTTTTCTTACATAGGCACCTATTACCCCCCACCCTGTCCCGATTTTTTCACACTTGCTATCTGGACACCCTATGCCCTGTATATAGTACAGGCACCCAAGAGAGAAGAGATGACCCTGTCTCTGGACATAGAATGGTCAAACTAGAGATGTGTCCAAACCAAACCTCTGGATCCAAACAACCCTGAATTTTGAGAAGATTCAGAATTCAAGTCTAGATGTGAACCAAAATCAAGGAACCAAACACTCCTAGCCATTGAGATGTTTGAAATCCAGGTCTGGATCTAAAACTCGAGGTTCAGGCCCCTCTTGGGTTGAAACATTGTCACTGACAGGAGACACGTAGAGAATAATATTGCTTTGAATTTAGAAAACTCATATATTAAAATTCTTGCTTCATTGCTCAAGGTAGTCTGATTTCTGAGTTTAGGGTATTAGGATGGGTAAGAATTAGAGGTTGCACAATGTGGAATGTGCCTAAATGAACAAATTTACACCAGTTCCTGAGTGAATCCATCAGCTCTAAATTAGTGCGCTTATTTTTGTACAGAATAGCTTTCCTGCATCAAGCAAGATGACTTGTAACACATCGGGTATTAGTATTAGTGCTGTTGATGGTTGTTGCTTTTGGCTTGTGAGCCTGTAGCTTGTGGATAATTTTAAAATGTGTTCCTTAGCATAAGAAAATAGTTTTGTAATGAATTACAAAATAAAGTGCATATAAAATAGTGGAGTAATTCCTGTACTCTCAATTTAAGCTTACTAGTCTTCTTAAGAGGACTTACTGGAGCATGACATCATACTGCCTGGCTTTGTGTATATACAAACGTACCATACAATTTTCATTTCATAGTAGTATCCAGCATTTTAGAAAAGATAATATTCTTCCAACAGATCATCTATGGGAAGAGGAGATGTTTGTATAGATTTATTTGGGTTAGTAGGGATGTCATTTGGTCCACCCTTTTTGATTGTGTCCAGGCTGAACTAACTGTTCTTAAACAAGTCTGTTGCTGATAATAGTGACTCCACAATTTCCCTTAACATCTTGTCTTATTGCCTGACTGTTATCGTTATAAAACTTCTAATATTCCAGCTAAAATTTCCCTGATATTTTTAAAGCCACTGCTCTTTTTCAGTTCTCATGATTAATGAATGTAGTGGCTCAATCCTCTTTATAAAATCCTTTGATGTATTTGTAGAAAGCTATAATTTCTTGTTTTATTGTCTCTCTTGAGTGACTGAACATGGCCAGATTTCCTGATAAAATTTCTTCCTCTCGCCTCTTATATTGACAGTTGCCCGCTACTGTCTCTCCAGTTTTTTTAGGAGTGGTGTCCCAAACTGAACACAGTGTGTATCTGAGGTCTAACCAATACAGAATGATGTGGAATAATTACCTCTCTTGTTGCACACTGGATGCTTCTATTAAATAAACAGTCCACAAGGAAGTTCTTGAGAACATCTTCCATAGTCCTAGGCAGGGGAGGCTCTAGGCAGCAGCAAAGCAAGCAGCTGCTTGGGGCAGCCCATTTGCAGGGGCGACAGCTGGCAGGGATCCCACCTGGGAGCTCAGAACCAACAGGGGGCCCTGGGAGCTGTAGTTCCTTGGTTAGCTCCCTGCCTATAGAGCCAGCCTGGGAGAAGGGAAAGAACTACATTTCCCAGCATTCCCTTGGCCACTATCAACAGAAAAGGGTGGGAGAGGGAGTATGGTAGCTGAAGCCTCATGCTGCAGCTTGCTGTGAATGGAGAGCTCACTGCTAGAGTAGGGTGGCACTGTGAATGAGGAACAAGTATGCCCAAGAAGTAGAAGGCTTTGGCCCAGATATCTCCTTCAGAAGACATCCCCAGACTGGCTTAGGGATACTGGTATGACCTAACCTTTCAGCCCCCAAAGAAGGAATTGGGTGGACTAAACGGACAGTGCCCCTCTCTAGCTGAAGCCTATCATGGGAGGTACGTGGATCCCACTAGAATTTAAAATGAAAAGTAAGGGAGAGGAGACTCTGGACCTGGGCAGCTTTAGATACAGAACCAGGCACTTAGGAGGATTTCCACTTCTGAGCTGTGGAAGCAGAAACTGACTTTTCCTTTCCAGATTTAGCTAATATTCAGAAACGGAATCTAGCACCTCGAAATTTAGGAGTGCTTAAGCTCAATTTGGGCAGCAGTTACTTCATTTCTCTCAAATCAAATATACTGATCCACTGTAAAAAAGTAGGATAAAATTGAGCAAGAAATGCTTTCCAGTGGTTTTTAGGACTGGAATTGCTATTTTCAACAGCCATTGCCTTTATTTTATTTTATTTGTTTAAAAGGAAGACAGTGACATTGCATTTTCAAATTCCCCATAGAAACAAAGAGTGGAACAAAAGAATAATAAAGGCACCTCGACTGTTTCTCATTTATGTAGGACAGTCTTATAATATGCATCCAGTTATCCTCCAATCACACAAGCTGAAAATTGTTCCACTTTACAGCACTTCTGTAACCATATGGGAACCAATCCTGTCTGTGTTCTGTGCACATCCAAAATTCCTGCTGAATGACCCGCCCTGGGAGCAAGTTACCAGTGACCCAGGGCTGGGGCAGAAGGAGGGTGCAGGTTGAGGGGGGAGCCCAGGGCTGGGGTGGCAGGGGGTGCGGGTGGAGGGGACAGAGCCCAGGGCTGGGGCGGCAGGGTGTGTGTGTGTGCGGGGGCACTGGTGGAGGGGGAGGGGTAGGGGGTGCCCAGAGATGGGGCAGCAGGGAAGTGCGGGTGGAGGGGGCAGAGCCCAGGGCTGAGGTGGCAGGAGGTGTGTGGGTGAGGGGGCACTGGTGGAAGGGAAGGGGGGAGCCCAGAGCTGGGGCAGCGGGGAGGTGCAGGTGGGGGGAGGCCCAGGGCTGGGGTGGCGGGGGTGTACGGGTCGGGAGGGAAAGCCCAGGGCTGGAGTGAGGGCAGCCAAATTTTTTTTGCTGGGGGCAGCAAAAAAACCTAGAGCCGACCCTGGTATAGGCATAGAAGTCCTTTGTGGACACATCCTGTTCTTAATATATTTCCCTTGTAAATTTTGCTAGTGCATGTAACTTTCCATGGAACATTATCTACTCTAGAGCCCTGTAATAAAAGGGACCTCTGTCTTGCACAGCTGTTTCAAAACCCCAATGATGTGGCCCATTCATTGCCTGAAGCTGTGCTTCTATGAAACAAATCTGCATAATATGTCCATAGAGAACTTTTCTGCCTGTCCTGGCCTGTTGCTGGAGCATTGGCAGCTTCTGGAAACCAGGAAAGTTCAGTTGCAAGCACTTTATATTCAGACACAAACTGAACATGCTGAAAATGCTTTGGCAACTGAGGATTCTGCCTCTCATTGGCCACTTACGTTGGCCTTCTTGGAGCAGACCTCTTCCTGACCTCCAGCTCTTTCTACTACTTTCTGCCCTGAACTCTAGCCCCCTGCCACTATGTCCTTTAAAGTGGACAAACTCTCCCTCTCCCTCTCACCTTTTTTCTCTTCAGAACCTCCCTGGTCAATCTGTGCCACTCACTGGAGATCAGAATGAGAAGAGTGAACAAGTAAAAAGCGTCAAAGCCCACTTCTCCCTCCTCCCTGCAGAAAAGCACTGCAGATCCTCCCTGGTTCACCACTGACAATGAAAAGCCACAGTACTCAGTTTCATTAAGACTCCAGTGGGAGCAGGGGCCAAATAGTACAGGGAACCTTAAAACGGGTGCTGGGGGAGGTGGGGAAAAACTGACGCAGGAGTGGTTGAGTGCCCAACTCTCACTGCCAGCCAAAGAAGGTCCCAGCCTGAGAAGTGGGAGACCTGGGTTCTGTCACTTGCGCAGTCACTGGGTTTGTTTGTGACCTTGGAAACGTAAACGTCTCTTAGCCTCTCTGTGCCTCAGTTCCCCATCTGTAAAATGGGTGAAATAGCACTGCTTTACCTCATGAGGGTGTTGTGAGAATAAATACATTAGAGATGGTGATGGGCTCAGATACTGTGGTAACCGGGGCCACATAGATACCTAAGCTAACTATGCTTTTGAAAATCACCCCCCACCCCAGAGACAATTCGTATATCAAAAATAGTAGACAAAAAGTATGTCTAATCTTCTCTCTCATGGTTTCTGTTATCCTTCTCCTGAGAAGTACTTTTCATCGTGGAACGATCTGCCGCTACCCCTCCAAATGTGTTAAAAATATTTTCCAAAACCTGAAATTCAAAATTTATGAGCTGTGCTGCAGCAGGAATCAGCGAGGCCAGGGTGAGCATTAGGAGACTACTGGTGCTCTCCTTGGTTGGAGCGAGGCACTCAGCCTTCTGCCTGGGTCCCCGCAATGTATCCAAAGCATGCACCAATAGCCTGTGGATGCACAACCTATTGTGACTTATTGTTATATTCAGTGCACAGCAGATTACAAAGGTAGGTTATTTGTTAGCATGATTTTCTAGCCTGCTGCTTGAAGAATTTTAACAGCCGTCCACTAAACTCCCTAATGTATAGTTCAGAATGAATAAAACTCGGCTTGATGATGTTTACAAGAGTCTCTCTGCCCATTGCTGATGAGTCATGGAAAACAGTGTATTCCTTTGGCTCTTGGCTATGTGCATGACACACATAGCTTATTAGTTCTGTGGGGCTGGTGTTTACAATTAACAGACCCACTGCTTTTATTTTTTGCTGTATTGTTATTCAGACTTTTTAATTTTGCAAAAAAAATAAATGCTTGCTTCTCTCTTGAACTGCTTCTCCTGCCATGCCATCTGATAATGCCAGACACTTGGCAGCTGAACACGATGCCTGCGTGTTTTTTCATGAGCCCACTTTGCTTCTTCTCATTATTGTATGAACTTTTGTAATGGCTGCCACTAGCAAAACCTCATTAGCTTGCTTCTCTTCCTTTGTTTAGCGGATGTTCAATTGTTCCTCTTGTATCTACCCTTCAGATGACCGAGTCTGTTCACTTTTCACTCTCCCCATAATGGGATGCAGAGCTTTCATGGTTGTTGAGCATCTCTAAGGTCTTATTCCAGCCTGAACATTAAGTCATAAAAGCAATCTTGCTATTTTTTATTACTCTGACAAGGCTATCATGCAGAGTGGCTTTACTGTGCTATCAAACCTTATTCTGCATAGCTGTTTCATAAGACTGACCCATTTTAGATGATAGTCCCAAACCTCTGTACTTAATTTGAGTTTAATCCCTCCCCAGAAATCCTCCCGCACCCCACCAAAATAAAATAAAATAAAATAAAAAAGCCAGACTGAATTTCACTGATCCAATTCATTAGAAATTAGCTTGGATACTATTTTTGTTTTCAGTTTTCTGGTCAGGAATGCAAATGCATTTTTCAAATTTTTCACCAGCCCACCTCTAGGCCTCTGTGTCTGGAATTCAGCTGGAGGGAGCAAAGTAAAGACAAAGATCATGGTGTTCAAGGCACTAAAATACAAATGCTGCAATTTTTTTCCAGCTCAGTTCCAACTTACTAAGCCCTCGTCCAGACTAACCCGCGGCATCGGCGGGTTAAAATCGATTGCTCGGGGATCGATATATCGCGTCTAGTCTGGACGCGGTGTATCGATCCCCGAGCGCGCTTACATCGATTCCGGAACTCCATCAATCCGAACGGAGTTCCGGAATCGACGCGGAGAGCCGCGGACATCGATGGCGCCCCGTCCAGACTGGTGAGTATCTCGATTTTAGAAATTCGACTTCAGCTACGTTATTCCCGTAGCTGAAGTTGCGTATCTAAAATCGATTTTAATTCCTAGTCTGGACGTGGCCTAAATGTATGTTGCTTAGCCTCGTCTGTCTTTCTCTGCTGAATCAGCAACTCCTGTTAATCACCTAGAGGAAGATTAATGTATTACTAATAATGTTGTTATATTATAAGGAGTCTATTTCTCCCAAACATTAATAGCAGTCACACTCCAGAATCAAAGGAATTAATCCCTTAGTAAGTTGTATCAAGTTTAACTCTCTGAAACAGGTACAATGGCTGGCTTTCTAACTTCCAGGATTAATTAAAGCAATTAAATAAAATGCTGTCTGTTCTTTTTCCTTTTTATTTGTAGTTTTCATTAATGTTAGTAAATTAGGGTACAATTCTACAAATATTTAGTACTGGTGTAGTGCTTCCTAATTGTGAATATTCTCATTTAACACACACACCCTTTCAATAACTATTATAACATTTTTAATTCTGTAAATGCCACAGTTTTATAGCTCCTTCCATTTAAGGGTTTGGGAACATTTCACAACCATTAATGAATATATTTATATCTGTCCATAGCTTTAACTTTACTCGTAGAATTTTTGGTTGATGTTTTGTGGGGTGTTATCTGTTTGTTGATGTGTGCCAGTTAAATTAGTATTATCTCTACTAATACTAATAATCATTTCTTCCTCTTCTTAGGACCTAGAGGCCTCAGGCTGGGATCAAAGCCCCATTGTGCTAGACAAGAAACACAGACAAAAAAGAGAGAGATCCTATACTTAGACCTTATCCTACACTCACCAACGTCTATGGCAAAACTGGCATTGACTTTAATGGCAGCAGGATCAGGCCCACTCACTTTAGGTACAGAAAAAATGTTGCATATTGATTTGTATGTTTCTCTGTTTTGTGTGTCTGAATACTTCATAAATTCATCCATTCATTGAGTTTAAGACTTGGAGGCATCATTAGGTTGTTTGGTCTGACCTCTTGTATATCACAGGCCATTAACTTTCACCCAGTTACCTCTATATTAAGCATAAGCTGTGTTTGGCTAAAGCCTATCTTTGAGAAAAGCATCCAGCCTTGATTTGAAGACATCAAGAGATGGAGAATCCACCACTTCCTGTGGTAGTTTGTTCCTGTGGGTTAATCACTTGCACTGTTAAAAATACATGCCTAATTTCTAATTTGAAGTTGTCTGTTTTTAGCTTTCAGTTTTTAATCTGAATATAGTTTGGAGGTGCTTTAAAATATGTGGATAGATGATTTTCATTTTGGACTCTTGGTGTATTGTTATTTTTTTAAAACGATGTAACGTACATACTACACGGAGTGCCAGGAGAAGGGGAAAAGCAGCTAGGAGGGAGGAAAGGAGGGAAGTTAAAATAATGGGCAACCTGCTTTAATTTACATTCATTGCGTCATAGACTTTAAGGTTAGAAGGTACCAATATGATCATCTAGTCTGATATCCTGCACAACGCCGGCCCCAGAATCTCACCCACCCACTCCTGCAACAAACCCCTAACCTATGCCACTGAAGTCCTCAAATCATGGTTTAAAGACTTCAAGGTGCAGAGAATCCTCCAGCAAGTGACCTGTGTGTCACGCTACAGAGGAAGGTGGAACCCCCCCCCCCAGGGCATCTGCTAATCTGCCCTCGAGGAAAATTTCTTCCCGACCCCAAATGTGGCGATCAGCTAAACCCTGAGCATGTGGGCAAGACTCACCAGCCACACACCCAGGAAAGAATTCGCTGTAGTAACTCAGATGCCACCCCATCTAGCATCCCATCACAGGCCATTGGACATACTTACTGCTAATAGTCAAAGATCATTTAATTGCCAAAATTAGGCTATCCCATCATACCATCCCCTCCATAAACTTATCAAGCTTAGTCTTGAAGCCAGATATGTCTTTTGCCCCCACTACTCCCCTTGGAAGGCTGTTCCAGAACTTCACTTCTCTGATGATTAGAAACCTTCATTTAATTTCAAGTCTAAACTTCCTGATGGCCAGTTTATATCCATTTGTTCTTGTGTCCACATTGGTAGTGAGATTAAATAATTCCTGTCCCTTCCTGGTATTTATCCCTCTGATATATTTATAGAGAGTAATCATATCTCTTTACATCCTCCTGTTAGTTGTTCTTCATGATCTATTCCGACTCCTGGCTCCTAAAGTGAGTTACACCAATTTAGGCCTCATGAATGTTAGGAAAGTTTAATTAAATTGGTTTTAACTGGTTTAGCTAGATTGATTTTGAATTGATCTAGTTATACTGGCACAAACTGCTAATGTAGACACATTTACACCTGATGTAAATCTGTGTAGTTTAACTTGATATGTTACTTATCAATATGAAACCAATTTAAGTAAGTGTTAAACTAGTTAAGTGCATATGCATTAGCGGTTTCAGTTCAGTTAAAGTAATGCAACTTTTGTAGTATGGCCCAATGCCTTATAATCAAACTCAGTGAGCCAAATTTAGAGGTGATATATAAGAATGGGCATATTACACTTTAGTAAGTGGGTCTGCACCTCTGCGTTTGGGTGTGGGAGAGAGACAAGCAGAAAGTATAAATAACACTTAGATTTCCTTTAGATTTACTAAAAATTACTTGGATTTGGCTCAGAATTTGGCTCAATGAATCTAGATATTGGAGTTTATCAGAAAAACTTTGATGGAACTAGTTTCTGTTGGAGAATATAGTTCTGTCAAAATCAAAATGCTTCGTGACATCCTGTCCATTTTGCCAAAATTTCATTTTGGAGGGGAAAAAGTGTGTGTGGGGGATTTTCTACAATGTCAAAACATCCCATTTCAACATTTTTAGAATGAAATGTTTAAATTTTTTCTTTCTAAATGATTTTCATTTTTTCATATTGTATTATAGTAATATAAACTAAAAAAGGTAAACATTTTGATTTTATTGAAACAAAACTCTTTGACCTGTAAAGGGTTTTTTTGTTTTTGTTCTGAATTCTCTCTTTTAGAGAATTTTGACATTTTAGGGTTTTATCCCTAATTGTAACAAAGACTAACTTCAAAATCTGGCAGACTTCCATGCAATGGAGTTTCCATTCTTCATGCAGCTTTATTAAAGACTGGGTATGTCTGCACTGCAATAAAAGACCTCTGGTACAGTTAGGGCTGGCCTGGGTCAGCTGACTTGGGCTCAGGCTATAGGGCTATAAAATTGCACCGTAGACATCTGGGCTTGGGCTGAAGCCCGGGTGTTTCATCAGGAACACAAAACTCCATTTTCAGGAAATACAAATATAAAAATGTTTAATTTTAATCAGAACAAGTGGTTTAAAGAAGAGTTGCTGAGAACTTATAATTTTTCAGGTCTGCTTTTTGGTGAAACCCCAAAGAATTTCGATTAGACAACTGTTGAAATTTTTCAAAGGGAAAAGAAAAATTGCAATCCGCTCTACTCACATTATTCTGAATAAGGAAAATAACTTTATATAGACTAAATACTCAGCGAATGTCAATCAGTGTAGCGGCATTGATTTTACTGGCTCTACACTGATACTCACCAGCTGAAGATCTGTCCCTGTTTACTTAATTTTAAACTTTTAAAACTGTCTTATGTCCATGCAGGGCTGTCCTTAGGCATTGGCAACATACACAGCTACGTAGGGCACCCACAAATTTGGGGCACCCCTGGGTCTTAGTGTCCACCCTTCCACCTTTTCCTATCCCTGTTCTGACCCTTCCTGCAAGCTCCCACCACAGCTGGCTGCTGTGAGCTTTCCTTTGCAGGGCATCTAGTATTTAAAAGTGAAAAAGCCTCCAGCCTGCCAGACCTATTAACACAACACTGAAACTGTTAAAGAGCCATTCAAGTGGTAATGAAGTCATTTAACAGGCATTTGCCAACCCCCAGGTATATACTATCAATTTCTGAATTTACTGACAAAAACAGCTGTGCATTACTGTAGTATTTACTCAGAACATGTTTGTCTACACAGGACCTTTGTTTAAAATTTGATTTAAAAATATTTCATTATAGTGTGTTGCTGTAGATTATAAAATCACATCTCTAAAAAATCCTTGCATAGACTTTTAAATGCACAATCTGAGTATGCATCTTTTAATCTTAAATGCTTGGATCTTCAGACATATAGTTTTTTAAATAAATCCTTCAAAAGACCACCCTCATTTAAAATACACATGCGAGCCTAGGCTGCCATTGGGCATAGGAGCACCAGTTTAATAATCCTAAGGATGGCTCTGTGTCCATGATGTCATTATCTCTGTGTGTGAGTGAAGGTTGCAGTTTTTGGGGACAGTAGATGTTTAGCTAGAGGAACTCAAAGAATTGTCAATAAAGCAAGAAGGTGTTTCAAAAAGGGGACATTTTAAATTGTTTCCTCTGCAAACTTTAGTAAATATTTTTACTAAAAAATACATATAAAATTTAATTGATTGCTGCAGCATTATTTTGTCAAATTTCAAGACTCAATCCACTCATTAAAGTTTGAAATAGGGATTTTAGTCCTGCCTTTAGTGCAAATCTCAGTGCTACTCCAACTGATTTATTCTTTTTTGGTCTCGCTATGTAGAAGACTATTGCCTCAGATTTTCCTTGCCTCAGCTATTTATCTTCTATGTAGATGACTCCTAATCTGGTTGGGAACTATATGTGGTCCTTTCTGAGCCTATCAATGTTGCTCCTGGATTGACAGGGCAGGTTGGAAGCCATCTGAGAAGGACATGATGACCTCAGAGTCTCAGCAATTGCTTCTGCAGTGCTCTCAGGGATTTACTACAAATCGAACGCTTTTCAAAACATTGCTGTGCTGTGAGACATTCATTAGATCCACAGCTAATCAAAGCCAGAAATACCCTACTACAGGGATCGGCAACCTTTGGCATGTGGCCCGTCAGGGAAATCTGCTGGTAGGCTGGGATGGTTTGTTTACCTTCAGCGTCCGGAGGTTTGGCTGATTTCAGCTTCCACTGGCCGTTGTTCACCGTTCTCGGCCAATGGGGGCTGCGGGATGTGGCATGGGCCAAGGGATGTGCTGCCTGCCACTTCCTGCAGCCCCCATTGGCCTGGAATGGTGAACCATGGCCAGTGGGATCTGCGATTGGCCAAACCTGTGTACACTGCAGGTAAACAAACCATTCTGGCCCACCAGCGGATTTCCCTGATGGGCCACGTGCCAAAGGTTACTGATCCCTGCCCTACTATTTGAAGAAGGCAGAGTTTGCACTCTTGTAAATCGAAAATGTAGGACTGTTCTACTTCAAACCAGGGAAGGTTCAGATGGTAACAATCTCTTTGTGTGGCTAAACTTACACGCATAGCCATATGTGAAGTTATTGAAAATCAGTTGATATGATGGATGAGCTTGTCATGGGGTGGTCCTGTGTGAGTCTTTCTCGCCTTAGGTACAGACTACACTCACTCCAGGCCACCTTCACCACCACTTTGCTTTATTATACTGTTCTAACAGGCCATTGCCTGTAGGGCTAATTACATATTTACAAGTCCCATCCAGCTCCCCCTCTTATTCTGGGTTGAAAGGGTGCAGTACTAGCATCAGCCATTCCCCATCCCCTTCCACAGTGCCCTTCCTCTTCATTTATCTGCTCCCAGCTGCCATGGTTGCTTCTCCCTCTAATTAGTGCTTCAGCAGTGGTTCTACTTGTCAATTGATCCTCTATTTAGATCCCAATTAACCTGTATTGGTGGAGATTTGGTGAGAGGGTACTGACTCAGAACCTGTGTCACACAGCACCCAACACATCCTTGCTGCTAATTTAGTGAGATCACAGTGGAGAAATGGGCAGCTCA
The DNA here is from genome assembly GCF_025201925.1 of Gopherus flavomarginatus. NCBI lineage: Eukaryota > Metazoa > Chordata > Testudines > Testudinidae > Gopherus > Gopherus flavomarginatus. Next base: position 72,331,166 of record NC_066620.1, on the reverse strand, counting down.
GTGAATTACATTGATGCCGAGGTTTATCTCTTTTGTAGCAAGCTGCTGCAGCAGTTGGGAATTGAGATCCATCCAAGATTGGGTGGATAGACTTCTTGGCTGAGAAAGTGGTTTCACAAACCACATCCAAAAAGGCACTTTGAACTAGGAAGGCGCTTATCGAGGGAAGGAGGCATGGCCAGACCACTCTGTGGTCTGGCTATTCTGGGCTGCCAGATGGTCCCTTGGAGACTGTTGCCAGTAGGGTATAAATTAGAGGAACCCCTGGGCATAGAATCTAGTTTATGCTGGGGTCAAAACTGGCCCTGGCAATCACACAGTCCAGGAGATACAAGACTGCATAAAGCTACCATTGCCGCCTCCCCTTCTTGGCTGTGCAAAGCTCAACTACTGCCCAGAATCAAGGACATTAAATAACAAACTAACGTTCCATTATAAAACTTTTCAGACTTGCAGTGTTAAATCCTTTTATGCAACTGATCATGCAGTTGATTAAATTTAAATTGCATCTGATTTTGCAAGGGATCTTTCTAAGCTCCTACTGCACATTAAAAAGGGATTTTCAAAAGTAGTCAGTGTCGGCTTAACTGGTCTCTCTGAAGTCAATGATAACTCTCACTGACTTCAATGGGAGCGGAGTTAAGCCAGTGCTGAATGTTTTTGAAAATCCTTAACAACCTTACTAACTTAACATTCTCTCTTCCCCAGAGTCACAAATATACTTAATTAGGCTAATTCAGCCTGGTATTAATTGGCAGTGCTTTTCACCCTATAATGAAGATGAGCAATTTATAGCCTTGCTATCAAACCCTATCGGAAGTGATGGTTGCTCTCTGCCTTTGCATTTTATCATTTAAATCTTTGAATTGAACAGCTGCATCCCCTTCCCAACAGGAGATTGGGGTCCTTGCAAGCACACTATAAATAAACATTTTTTATTATTATTACTCCTCCTATTATGCTTTGGATTTATTTCTCAGAGTCCAAAGACTGCTGAAACTGGCTATGCAAATTACATCGATCTGAAGCTTTTCTACAGAAAACAGAGAAGGATTTTTCTTGCTAATGTGATATGCTGACAAAAAGTTACTTTTGGGGCTAGCAGTTAATTCAGAGGAAAAGATACAGAAAACTATAATATCTGTGAGGGATTAAAGGAGTTTTGGAGAATATATATCGTTGTTTATTTGTCTGCGATGTAGCCTAGCAGTCTCAGTCATGGACCAGAACCCTCTTGGGCAAACACAGAACAAAAAGATGATGCCTGTGCCAAAGAGTTTCCAATCTAAATATAACAAGCAGGTGCAGATAGACAGACAGGGGAACATAAGGAAATAATGAGACCATATTGGTCAGCATGGTAGGTAGTGATTTCAGCATGCCAGCTGCTTAACTGTTGTCAGGTTTTTGGTAGGCATCATGGCAAAAGGGAATTGTAATGAGGACAGTCAGGTGGCATTGTGGATTTTTATGGGGAGCGCCTTCCAAGTGTGAGGAGCAGCAGCATGGGAGAAAGCAGAAAGGTGATTGTTTGAAAATGTAATAGTGGGTCATGGGCCAATTGAAGGTGGGAGTCTCGATAGTGAATGAGAGATGATAGGTCAGGTGGGGCTGAGCCATGAAGGGCTTGTCAGAGGGTGATAGTGGTCCTTTAAGAAGGAGCAGGGCCAGTGCACCTATGACTTATCAGCTCACTGCAGCTATGTCATAAACAGATAGCTAAGGGTTAATGTCTCTTTCACCTATAAAAGGGTTAACAAACAATAACCTGAAACACCTGACCAGAGGATCAATCAGGAAACAAGACTTTTTCAAATCTGGGTGGAGGGAAGTTTTGGGTGTGAGTTCTTTGTTCTTTGTCTTGGGTCTGTGCCCTCTCGGCTCTGAGAGTGATTTTTCTATCTCCAGGTTTTCTAATCTTCTGTTTCCAAGTTGTAAGTACAAGGATAGTAAGACAATAGGTTTATATTGTTTTTTTTGTATTTACATGTGTGTAGTTGCTGGAATGTGTTAAATTGTATTCTTTTTGGATAAGACTGTTTATTCATTTTTTTCCTTTAAGCAATTGACCCTGTATATTGTCACCTTAATATAAAGACCATTTTATGTCCTTTTTTCTTTCTTTTTATATAAAGCTTTCTTTTTAAGACTTGTTGGAGTTTTTCTTTAGTGGGGACTCCAGGGAATTGAGTCTGCAGCTCACCAGGGAATTGGTGGGAGGAAGAAGTCAGGGGGAAAATCTCTTTGTGTTAGATTTACTAAGCCTGACTTTGCATACCCTCTGGGTGAGGGGGGAGAGAGGTTAGATCTCTCGGTGCTTGTGTTTCAAGGACTTGAAGCAGGGAGGGTGGAATCCCTCTGTTTAGATTCACGGAGCTTGCTTCTGTATATCTCTCCAGGAACCCAGGCAGGGAACACCTGAAGGGGAGGAGGGGGAAGGGAAATGAATTATTCCCCTTTGTTGTGAGACTCAAGGAATCTGAGTCTTGGGGTCACCCAGGGAAGGTTCTGGGGAGACCACAGTGAGCTAGGCACTGTATAATTTCTGGCTGGTGGCAGCAATTACCAGGTCCAAGCTGGTAACTAAGCTTGGAGGTTTTCATGCTAACACCCATATTTTGGATGCTAAGGTCCAGATTTGGGAAGAAATGTTATGACATGGTGGCAGCGCTGGGAAAGATAAAATCCAGAAAACAATAGGAATATTATATTTTTCTTTTCTCTGCTAGGGGCTTTTAAGCAGAGAGGGTTTGGTTTTGCAGCCCGAAAGGAAGGACATTAAATTCATACACCCCCGCATGGGTGACAAATGCTGACCGTTCCTTGGCATGATCTGGGGTTATCCCCATTCTGTATCTGGCCTTGGTTTGAAAAAGTTTATAGTCGTTCATTTTCTTCTTAGGCATTTCAGCTGCCACCTCTGCTAAAGGTCCACTGAGCTGTGGCCTCAATTCTACCATGTACTGGTCTTTAGAGATGCTGTACCCAAGACAGGCTCTTTCAAAATTTTCTAAGAAGGCCTCAGTGTCATCACCTGCCTTGTAGGTGGGAAATTTCTTGGGATGCAAGAGAGATTTGCTGGCTGACTTCTCCAAGCCAGAGAGCTGGAGAGGATGAGAGGCCAGAGAGCAGTGGAGGGAGTTGCTTGCTGCCTTCTAAGCCAGAGCCAAGGGCTGGAGAGGGCTGAAGACTAGGGATCTGCAGTGGAGCTTACCTGCTTACATTGTCACCGAAGAGAGCTGGATGCAGGGGATCAGTGAGATGCTCCCTTGGTGAGATGATTTCCCAGCAGAGAGGCTGTTGGGGTTCCTGCTGGGAAGAGCAGGATTGCACTGCAGTAGGAGGGCTGATATGACTGTCCTAGCTGAGGGACAGAAGAGAGCTGACAAGGAGCCAAGTGTGGTGGAAGATGCTGGAGTGTGTTGTGTAGGGCACTGAGGGATTTTAAGGACTGTGGATGACTACTGGATTTTATATTGAACATTTTGAACTGTTTACACTATTGTTTTGTTACTAAACCAGCCCCACGGAGGGGTATTATTGAGGCAAGAAAGTTTCTAATGGAGTTAAAGGGGGCTCTGAAAGGGGAAACTGAGGCAGGATTACCTGACATGCCATAGTCTGCTGCAGGATGGCGCCATAGGTGAGGCTGCCCTATGACAGGGCCTTGCAAATGAAGACAAGTAGTATATGTTTGATGTGATGGAGAAATGAGAGCCAGTGGAGAGATGCAAGGGGAGAGCTGATATGGTCAAAGTGACAGGCTAGAAATATGATCTTTGCAGCAGCATTTTGAATGGATTTGAGCAGAACAAGACTGCATTTGTCAAGGATGTTTCAGTAATCAAGACATGGAATGATGAGTGGCTGGGCAGGAGTTGTAGCCATGTGGCTCCAGATGAAAACAGTATCTTAGCAATGTTGTGCAGGAAGAATCAGCAGGATTTAGACACAGCCTGGATGTGAGTATCTAGAGAGGGCCTGACTCTGATGTGCAGGATGGCGGTGGTATCCACTGTGATCAAGAAAGATATAGTGAGGAGGACTTGAGTTGGGGAAAAGATTAGGAGCCCTGTTTTGGCAGTGTTAAGTTTAAACTGGTAGCTGGACACCCAGGAGAAAATGTCAAAGAGACAGGCTGAGGTTTTAAGTCAGACAGAAGGAGACCAGATAATAGCGTAGACCAGGCACACTTGATTTCCAGGCAGTTTATTTACTAGCTAAGGGCTTGATTCTCCAAGGTCCTAGTAAGGATATCCTGTGGGGAGTGAATGCCCCCTTGACTGTCACTGATGCCTGAGGGAGTTGAGAATGCTGAGCAACTCCCTGGAGGCACTTAGTAATCTGCAAGATCCAAGATCAGGCCCTGATGTGGAATCTCCAGTGAGTACTGTTTAGAAGCTAAAGGAATTGAGCCATTTCCTCCAATATGCATTCAATAATCAAATAGGTCCAAAATACATTACTTTTTGAAATGGGCTAATTAGTGTCTCAGCTTACTCTCTTGGAAGAAATATTTAGCTAGCTAATTTATAGTACTGACAGCTTGAAACATTTGAAAATCGTAAGTCCAGACGTTAAAAATCACAACATGGTCTTAAAAATCATGAGATTTTAAAATAGAATCTTTTTTTTTTTTTAATTTGCCTTCTGGGTTTTTAGTCTATAGGGTCCTGTTTTCTCATGAGGGTTATGAACTTTCTTTTTTTAATAACAAAAGCCAAAATTCTCATGTAATCACAGGACTCTTGGAGCTTTAAGAAAAACACAAAGGGTGAAATTTTGGTCTCACTGAAGTCAATGGGAATTTTGCCATTGACTTCAGTGGGGCCAGGATTTTACCCAAATATTGAGAGACTTATAATAAAACTGCCAGAGTAGGGAACACTGAACTTATATGTGTTCCTCATCACACCTTCAAAAGTATTCATGCATTTATCCTTACAATGCCCCCGGAAGGCTTGCTGCACAAGGAATGTAAATAACTTGCTTGTGGCCAGACAGGTAGTTTGGCAAAGCTAGGAACTGAATCCACATTATCTACCTTGATCATAAGACCATCCTTCTTTCCTCGCCATCATTTCATCTTGATACTCCTGCAGACTAAACTCAGGTCATAAGAAATCACTGTCATCCTTGATCACTGCAAGTAATTAATATGAATAGAATGTATTTGCTCCCAAATGTTGCACGTGAACCTAATGAAGCTTCTGAAGGCCCCCGGAAAAGAGGAACTGTGTAGCCACGCACAGGTGCTTGGCGAAGGTAAGTTAACTCACCAGTTTGAGTTGCGGTAGATCTGTCATTCTTAAGATGCCATCTGTTCAAAGTGGAATCAATATTCAGAAGCAAGAACTGGGTTATTTGGCAGTTTACTCTGAAGTCAGCCTATTAGCTTGATTTACTGTACATGGTGATTTGCATAGTTTTTCCATGATACTTTGTTTCAGCCCATTACATTTGACCAGACTTAAGAGTAAATGTTCCTGAGATTGTGGAAATGACATTAGCATTAGCATAAAGTTGGAACTGGAAACATTGTTTAAAAAGGGGAAAAATAGAATCTCCAAATTAGAGTTTTCTGTAATCTCGTATGGCACATTACGGTACATAGATTACAACACTTAGACTGGACATTTCCTCTGGGTGCAGTATGCAAGGTAATTTTGAAATGGAGAGTAGTTTTCCCTGGAAAACACCAAATTGCTTACAGCTGATTAAATAGTAAATACTTTCATCATACTTGCACTTTGAGAAATAAAGTGGAGCAAAGGTGGGATTCTGCCAGCAACTTTAAATAATTGAAATGTACTGAGTGATCACTAGCTTAATCTGGAAGATGTTTGTGATGTTTTTCAGTTGCATTGTGTGATGGGATCCCTGAGGTACAACCTGGAACTGTGGGGCCACTATGCTCCCTTAACTGGCCAGCCTGGGCTATCTCATACAATGCTTTGCCAGTGACAAACAGCAAAACCCTTCCAAGTGCTGTGATCACTCAGCTATCAACGTGTGGAGCTACACACCCAGCGAAATTGCATGAATGCTCCCTAAGCCACTCATGAATCATACAGAAAGAGGCACCAGCCAATCACCCCTGCCTCCAGCCTTGTACCCCAGAAATATACCATCTTACACTGATCAAGATTCCCTTGGACAGTGCAAGCTCATTCATAAATTTGTGACTTCTTCAAATGAAAATGAGTATGCACCAGTCTTGGGGAATCTCAGTTCAGATTACAAAGTACTTCAAGCTAAACCACGCTGTTTTAGGTAGAAGATAAAATGGGTTTATTAACTACAGAAAGATAGATTGTAATGTAAATGATTATAAGTAGCAGGCATAGAGATCAAAATTAGTTACCTTAGAATTTAGATTGTGTTTCTAACTTTTAAAAACTAAGCAAGATTTGAATCAAGCACTCTCTCACCCTAACAGATGTTACAGGCAGCTTACAGTGGCTTAATATACTGACTGGACTCCCTTACAGCCTGAGACCAATCTCCCTAGTTCAAAGTCTTTGTCTGCCAGATGATCTTCCAGGCATTGAGATGCTGGGGAGAGAGGCCAAGTGATGATGTCACTGTCCCTCTTTTATACATTCTTCCAGGTGCTAGAAAGATTTTGCTGCAACCTGGGGTTAGGCCAACCTGCTTTCTCTGAGAAGCCTTTGGGATAGTGGATTCTTCTTGATGGGCCATTAACACCCGTCTGGCCAGTGATAGCTGCTCCTTTGTCCCATATTTCACAACATATTTCAGTAACACATGTAGCAATACTTCATAACTTCACATATAATGATAGCACATACAATTCAATAGGCTATTAAGGTTCAACAGATCAAGACTTTAAAATGACACTTCACAAGGTGTGCATTGTAGAAAAAATAATTATATGACAGTGGTGAATATGGGGGGTCCATGGTGCTACTTTGAGGTACAGAATGTCACACATCGGTAGCCCTGTTCTGAGCCTGGACCAGGCCATAAGGCAACCAGATGTTTGATATGTACTCGTCACTTGTATAGAGCACAGGGCTGACTGCTGCTGATGCCATCACCAAAGACCCAGGCCAGTGCTGAGCAGCTGAGGGATGCTTAACTCTCTCTCTCCTGGTCTTTGTAATAGACTAGAGAGAGGGTATGCTGCACAATTCATAGATTCCAATGCAAGAAGGGACCAGTATGATCATTTAGGTTGATGTCTTGCATCATACCCAATTTCACCCAATGATTCCTGTATTTGGCCTAGTATGATCCTGTGGCTGAGTTACAGCATAAGGAAGGTAGCAAGTAGGATTCAAACCCAAGTCTCCAGAGGAGACTATAGCTTAAACACAGAGCCTTGGACCATTTGGCCCTCTTGATATGCCTGCTACTATGGACTCTTCTTGCTCACTATACTTAATGACACAGCAGCAGTTGAGCACTGAACCTTCCATGGTACACCTCTCCTCTGTGAAGAGTTAGAGGGAAGAAACCAGTAGCAGCATCCTCCTTTATCTTGTAGGAAGGAAGAAGAAAAACAGGTTCCTTTTCCTGGTCTCCAACATGAGGAGAAGGAACAAAGAATCTTTCTTCAAGCGAGTTCTTCCCATCCCTTGCCATCTATGCAGTAGAAAAAAAGAATGCATGAAGGAAGGAAAGGAGAAAGTAGCACAAAATCAAGGGAGACATAGAAGGTTAAATCGTTGGTGCTATAGATAGTGAATAGTCAGAATATGTCAAGGGGGGACAGGCTGCAGTTCAGGAATAGAGCCAGTGATTTGGGCAACCTGACAGGAGGAGTAGTGGTTATACCTGGGGGCTTCTGGACCGAGTGACACCTGCTGAGCTCTAGCTCCTGGGGATCAACAAGTTCTCCAGCCTCTGCTGCTTGGAAGAGGTGTCTTGGGACTAACTGTGCCTTTAACCTATAAGAAAAGCCATACTGGGTCAGACCAATGGTCCGTCTAGCCCAGTATCCTATCTTCTGACAGTGGCCAATGCCAGGTGCTTCTGAGGGAATGAATCAAACAGTGCAATTTTGAGCGATCCATTCCTTGTCATCCAGTCCCAGCTCCTGGCAGTCAGAGGTTTAGGGACACCCCGAGAATGGGGTTGTGTCCTTGAACATCTTGGCTAATAGCCATTGATGGATCTATCCTCCAGCTATCTAATTCATTTTTGAACCCAATTATACTTTTGGCCTTTACAATATTCCTTAGCAATGAGTTCCACTGGCTGACTGTGCGTTGTGTGAGGAAGTACTTCCTTTTGTTTGTTTTAAACCTGCTGCCTATTGATTTCATCAAATGACCCCTAGTTCTTACGTTATATGAAGAGACAAATAACACTTCCTTATTTACGCCATTTCAGATTTTATAGACCTCTATCATATTGCCCCATAGTCATTTCTTTTCTAACCTGAACAGTCACAGTCTTTTAAATCTCTCCTTGTATGGAAGCTGTTCCATACCCCTAATCATTTGTTGCCTTCTCTGTACCTTTTCTAATGCTAATATATCTTCTTTGGCAGTGACTGTGGAGCATTACTAGCCCAAGGACTGTTAAGCAGCAGAAGTTTTTTTTTTAAGCAGGCAAGACAAATTTTGTAGAGGAGAAAGCTTGTAGTTGTTACATGTCTGAATATGGTCACTCCTTAATTTAAATGATAGTAAGTGCTGTGCTACCGAAAATCCTGTGTCCTTTAATGGCTTGAATGACCTGTCATCTTTGGGCCTACGGCCTCAATTTGGGAGAACCAATGTGTAGACTTAAAATGGGATATGGGTTAGAAATCTCTCATCTGAAAAATATTTCAGTACCGTTCTGAAATGAACAGAGCTGAGCTGTCAGAGGGGGACAAGGTTCTTGGATAGCCCTTCTGAATTTCCAGTCTGATTTAGAACTTCAGGAGCTAAGAACAAAACCCTTCAATACTATCCAACATCTCAGCTATCATGTAATTGTTTTTACTCATACTGTTGTCCCATCTTCCAGTCCCAGAGTCCCACTGCTGACATCAGTGTTGAGAAATAACAGAATTCTGGGGCCTTGCAAGTTGGCTTCCCACTGGAAGAGAAATCAGAAAGGTGGGTATATTTTAAGTGTAACTTCCAAGAGTTGCCTCCAAATAGAGAGAATAAAGCAGAAAGCAAACTCTCTCCTACCTACCAAACTTCTACCAAGGACTACTGCATAACAAACCTGACGATAATACAGCATTTCTTCAGAGACTAAAAACTTGCTTTCATGTTTGGAAAAAGAACTTGTAAGATTGTGTGCAACAGCACCCGTTGGTGTCTCTGGCTTTAATGAGACTTACTTCCTTTCTCCAGTGCTTTGAGTTCTGAGGATGAAAATAATTTTATAAGGGCTAGGTATTAAAACAATACATTGTGGTCCAGGTGCTAAATATGACTATTCATAAATAAGAAAACTGGATTGTAGCTTTTAAACCCAGTGTTGCTTTAGAAGTTGGAGTGCTGAGAGGCACCATCTCAGTGCAGTGGGGTTGGAAGCACCCTGTGAATGGCAGGGTGGAGGGATAGGAAGGGGAGTGAAGAATGTTGCTGAGATGGCAACCAGCATCCTGACATCACTCTTCCTCTGCCTAGGTAGCAGTGCCCTGTCTCATCCCCTAGCCCACCCTGGTGGCTACTGCCTCTCCCCTTGGCTGGGTGTCTCCCCAGGAACCCAAAGTAGCTGGAGGGTGAGATAGGGCTAGACCTGGGACACCAATCTGCTCCCCAGTGGCTGGTCTGATCTTATGGGCTGTGGCAGCTGCTCCACAGCCCCTTCTCTGGGTCCTGCTCCTCCACAATATATGAAGATATACCTATCTCAGAGAACTGGAAGGGACCCTGAAAGGTCATTGAGTCTAGTCCCTTGCCTTCACTAGCAGATCCCTAAGTGGCTCCCTCAAGGATTGAACTCACAACCCTGGATTTAGCAGGCCAGTGCTCAAACCACTGAGCTATCCCTCCCCTGCACCTGTGCAAACATAGCTGGGTCCCACTATCACCTCTGGGTCAGACCAATGGGGTGGGGGCAGATGGAAACATAGCTTCCCTCAGTATATCCACTGTGGGGTTGTCCCAGTGGCTGTTCCTAGAGCTGTGATGTCTCCAGAGGACACGGGGAGGAGAGGGAGGGAAGAATGCCCACCAATCACGTGAGAACATGCACAAGCGCTGCGACTGCTCCGTTCTGTACTTTAAAAGGCTGAAGTGTGCATTCCCTACTACTAGCCTCAGGCCATGTCTACATCTAAAATTTTGCAGCGCTGGTTGTTACAGCTGTATTAGTACAGCTGTATAGGGCCAGCGCTGCAGAGTGGCCACACTTACAGCAACCAGTGCTGCAAGTGGTGTTAGATGTGGCCACACTGCAGCGCTGTTGGGCGGCTTCAAGGGAGGTTCGGGGAACGCGAGAGCAAACTGCGGCGAAGCTGGTCTCCTTTCCCGGTTTGCTCTCTCGTTCCCCGAACCCCCAAACAAGCAGGTCTCCTTCCCTGAGGTTTGCTGGGTGGTTCCGGGAACGCGAGAGCAAACCCGGGAAAGGAGACCAGCTTCGCCGCGGTTTGCTCTCGCGTTCCCCGAACAAGCAGGTCTCCTTCCCTGTGGTTTGCAGGGTGGTTCCGGGAAACGCGAGAGCAAACCGCGGCGAAGCTGGTCTCCTTCCCCGGTTTGCTCTCGCGTTCCCGGAACCACCCAGCAAACCTCAGGGAAGGAGACCTGCTTGCTCGGGGTTCGGGGAACGCGAGAGCAAACCGCAGCGAAGCTGGTCTCCTTTCCCGGTTTGCTCTCGCGTTCCCGGAACCACCCAGCAAACCTCAGGGAAGGAGACCTGCTTGCTCGGGGTTCGGGGAAAGCGAGAGCAAGCCGGGGAAGGAGACCAGCTTGATTACCAGAGGCTTCCTCAGGTATGCTGGGATACCTGCTTATTCCACGGAGGTCAAGAAAAGCGCTGGTAAGCGTCTATACTTGATTACCAGCGCTGGATCACCAGCGCTGGATCCTCTACACCCGAGACAAAACGGGAGTACGGCCAGCGCTGCAAACAGGGAGTTGCAGCGCTGGTGGTGCCCTGCAGATGTGTACACCTCCTAAGTTGCAGCGCTGTAACTCCCTCACCAGCGCTGCAACTTTCTGATGTAGACAAGCCCTCAGTTTGATAGCCAATGAAGAAGGACCAGGGGCTGTGCCCTGCTCATGGGCCTCTCTGTTCCAAGGTGCATGGCCATTCCATGCTGGTCATTCCAACAATTCCTCTTGAGATGAGGGAGCATAACCACTTTGCCACGGGTTCACAAAGGAAGATGGAAGACAGGTTCCTTGTGCTTTCCCTCATTCAAATAAGTGTGGCCAGCATCAGGTCTACAATCATTAACATACCTTAGTGAAAATGAGTGGATTGTGTCTGCAAGGTCTTTGGAGTGGTAGGTACAATGGCAACTTGTGTTAATTGCTTACCACATCCAAGAGCTTAGGTAATTTATGAGTCATTTATTCACCTTCTGTATCTCTTTCCCCAAAGAATTAGACGTGAGACTTTGTTAGCACAAGACAGTAGAATCCTTGTTTCTGGCTAGGCCTATGGCTGTTGGCCGCTTAGCAATATTACTTCCCTGTTGTTGAATTGGCCTGTTGGGTTTATCACCAACATCCTAGGCTGCCACACATCTGCATATTGCCATTTGCAAAGAAGTGTATGAAATCCTATTTCTTAATACAGATAATCAAGGAGGCTTGGTTTGGTGGCTAGTAATTATTGACCCGGAGAGAATTGTCTGTCTGCATTTAGTCAACTGGAGTTGGGAAAGGAACAATTTTTTGGACTTGTAAAAGTTCCTTTATCACAGTTGTCATAAACAGATAGCTAAGGGTTAATGTCTCTTTCACCTGAAGCACCTGACCAGAGGACCAATCAGGAAACCGGATTTTTTCAACTTTGGGTGGAGGGAATTGAGTGTCTAAGTCTTTTTGTCTGCCTGCCTGTTTTCTCTGAGCTTTGGAGAAGCAGTTTCTACCTTCTAGTCTTCTGTTTCTAAGTGTAAGGACAAAGAGATCAGATAGTAAGTTATATGGTTTCTTTTCTTTGGTATTTGCATGAATATAAGTGCTGGAGTGCTTTAATTTGTATTCTTTTTAAATAAGGCTGTTTATTCAATATTCTTTTAAGCAATCGACCCTGTGTTGTATCATCTTAATACAGAGAACCCATTTGTATTTTTCTTTCTTTTTATATAAAGCTTTCTTTTAAGACCTGTTGGAGTTTTTCTTTACTTCAAGGAAATTGAGTCTGTACTCACCAGGAAATTGGTGGGAGGAAGAAATCAAGGGGAGATCTGTGTGTTGGATTGCTAGCCTGATTTTGCATTCCCTCTGGGGGAATAGGAAAGTACTTTTTGTTTCCAGGATTGGGAACAGAGAGGGGGAGTCTCTCTGTGTAGTTTCACAGAGCTTGTGTCTGTGTATCTCTCCAGGAGCACCTGGAGGGGGGAAGGGAAAAAGGATTATTTCCCTTTGTTGTGAGACTCAAGGGATTTGGGTCTTGGGGTCCCCAGGGAAGGTTTTTCAGAGGGACCAGAGTGCCCCAAAACACTCTAATTTTTTGGGTGGTGGCAGCAGGTACCAGGTCCAAGCTGGTAACTAAGCTTGGAGGTTTTCATGCTAACCCCCATATTTTGGACGCTAAGGTCCAAATCTGGGACTAAGGTTATGATATGGTGTGCAGCTGGTGGGATATAGACAGAATCCAGAAGCCAGTAGGAATATTATATTTTTCTCTTCTCTGCTAAGGGCTTTTTAGCAGAGAGAAACAGTTGGTTTTAAAAGGGAACCAGAGAGAATTTTTTTTTCTGCTCTCTCTGGCAGTTTGTGGCTTGCATGTTAAGCGAGAAGCCATTAAGAGACTGTTGAGGGTCTTTTGTCATGCAATAGCCCTCCCATTAGGAGGCAAGTACCAGCACTTATATGCATGCAAATAAAGTGGTTTTTCTGGTTTCCCTTCATTGAACATTAGCTAGAGAGAGAAAAGGAAAAAAGCACTGTTGCTAGGCAGACTTCAGGAGGCAACAGAACCTGCAGTTCAGAAGATAAACACCGGAGGGCACCCCAACACAAGAAAACAGGAATCATGACTTCTAAGGCAAAAATTAAGGCCGAAGAGCAATTCAAAGAAGCTGAACACAGGCGACAACTGAAAATAAAACAAACAGAGATGGAAATAAGAGAGAGAGAAAGAGAGGCAGCACACAAAAGAAAACTAGAAGAAGAAGAGGTGGCCCACCACCGAGAAATGGAAAAACAACAAAAAGAGAATGAAGAGAAGGAAAAACAGAGAAAACATGAACTGGAGTTGGCGAAAGCTGGACTGCATGTGCCAGCCAGCCCTAACAACCCGGCGCCAATTATTGCTCCACAGCACAGGAAATTTCCCACCTACAAGGCAGGTGATGACACCGAGGCCTTCTTGGAAAATTTTGAAAGAGCCTGTCTTGGGTACAGCATTCCCAAAGACCAGTACATGGTAGAATTGAGGTCACAGCTCAGTGGACCTTTAGCAGAGGTGGCAGCTGAAATGCCTAAGCTGCAAATGAATGACTATAAACTTTTTCAAACCAAGGCCAGATACCGAATGGGGATAACCCCAGATCATGCCCGTCGGCGCTTCAGAACCCAAAAGTGGAAACCCGAGGTGTCATTTCCCAAACACGCCTACTACATTGCAAAAAACTATGAGGCCTGGATAACAGAAAACAACATTCAAACCTTGGAAGAACTGAACCTCCTCATACAAATGGAGCAGTTCTTGGATGGTGTTCCTGAAGACATCACACGGTACATACAAGATGGAAATCCCAAAGATATCGCTGAGGCGGGGGAAATTGGAGCCAAATGGATGGAACTGGCAGAAAGCAAGAAAGCTACTGTCAAGGGGAACGATTACCCCAGGGGGCACACAGACCATAAACCCTACAACCGAGGACAGCCAAAGACCCCACATACCACCCAAGTAAAGCCACAGATACCCTACCCTTCAACCTCACCAGTCTCCAGTAACTCACCTCGGCCCAGTGACCCATCAGATGGAAGATGCTTTAAGTGTAATGAACTGGGACATATCAAGGCCAAGTGTCCCAAGAACACCATGCGAGTGCAATTCATTACACCACCATCACACCCAAGATCCCCAGGCCCGGATGCCTCTCAAATACCCTTGGAGCGAAGGGAAAATTTGAGAGTGGGCGGAAAGAAGGTTACTGCGTGGAGAGACACGGGGGCACAAGTGTCAGCTATCCACCAATCCTTCGTTGACCCCAAATTCATCAACCCAAAGGCCAAAGTTACAATTTACCCCTTCATGTCACAAGCTGTAGACTTGCCTACAGCTCAACTGCCTGTCCAGTACAAAGGCTGGTCAGGAATGTGGACTTTTGCAGTCTATGACAATTATCCTATCCCCATGCTACTGGGGGAAGACTTGGCCAACCAGGTGAGGCGGGCCAAAAGAGTGGGAATGGTTACACGTAGCCAAACCAGGCAAGCTTCCAGACCCATTCCTGTTCCTGAGCTGTCCACAGAGGCCCCGTCTGTGTTACCAGAGACCCAGACAGAGGTAGTGGACCCGGATTCCATGCCAACCACTGAAACAGCCACAGCACCTCCAGTCCCAGGCCCGGAACTGGAACAGCAACCAGCACCAGCCATTGCAACCCCATCTTCAAACTCAACGCCAGAGGGCACCAGCGAGCCAAAACTGGCAGAAGCAACAGACAGCCATACCCAAAAGGCTCAGCCAGAGCCTGAAATACCCTCAGGTGCACCAGCGGAGAGCGGTTCACCAGCAACGGAAACAACCCCATCACCTACATCGCTTCCAGAGGGACCAAGCCCAAGTCCACAGTCTGAGGAAGAACTGGTGACCCCAACCTCAAGGGAACAGTTCCAGACTGAGCAGGAAGCGGATGACAGCCTTCAGAAAGCTTGGGCGGCGGCACGGAGCACCCCACCGCCTCTCAGCTCTTCTAATCGATCCCGGTTTGTTATAAACCAAGGACTTTTATACAAGGAAATTCTTTCTGGTGGACACCGGGAAAAATGACAGCCGCAAAAACAGTTGGTGGTTCCAACTAAGTACCGGGGGAAGCTCTTAAGCTTAGCCCATGATCATCCCAGTGGCCATGCTGGGTTAACAGAACCAAGGACCGGTTGGGGAAGTCCTTCCACTGGGAGGGGATGGGCAAGGATGTTGCCAAGTATGTCCGGTCTTGTGAGGTATGCCAAAGAGTGGGAAAGCCTCAAGACCAGGTCAAGGCCCCTCTCCAGCCACTCCCCATAATTGAGGTCCCATTTCAGCGAGTAGCTGTGAATATTCTGGGCCCTTCACCAAAAAAGACGCCCAGAGGAAAGCAGTACGTACTGACTTTAGTGGACTTTGCTACCCGATGGCCAGAAGCAGTCGCTCTAGGCAACACCAGGGCTAACACTGTGTGCCTGGCCCTAACAGACATCTTTGCCAGGGTAGGTTGGCCCTCCGACATCCTTACAGATTCAGGGTCTAATTTCCTGGCAGGCACCATGGAAAAACTGTGGGAAACTCATGGGGTGAATCACTTGGTTGCCACCCCGTACCACCATCAAACCAATGGCCTGGTGGAAAGGTTCAATGGAACTTTGGGGGCCATGATATGAAAATTCATCAACGAATTCTCCAATAATTGGGACCTAGTGTTGCAGCAGTTGCTGTTTGCCTACAGGGCTGTACCACATCCCAGTTTAGGGTTTTCACCGTTTGAACTTGTGTATGGTCACGAGGTTAAGGGGCCATTACAGTTGGTGAAGCAGCAATGGGAGGGGTTTACGCCTTCTCCAGGAACTAACATTCTGGACTTTGTAAGCAACCTACAAAGCACCCTCCGACACTCTTTAGCCCTTGCTAGAGAGAACCTAAAGGATGCTCAAAAAGAGCAAAAGGCCTGGTATGACAGACATGCCAGAGAACGTTCCTTCAAGGTAGGAGACCAGGTTATGGTCTTGAAGGCGCAACAGGCCCATAAGATGGAAGCATCATGGGAAGGGCCATTCACGGTCCAAGAGCGCCTGGGAGCTGTAAACTACCTCATAGCATTTCCCAATTCCTCACTAAAGCCTAAAGTGTACCATGTTAATTCTCTCAAGCCTTTCTATTCCAGAGATTTACAGGTTTGTCAATTTACAGTCCAGGGAGATGATGCTAAGTGGCCTGACGGTGTCTACTACGACGGGAAAAAAGACGGTGGCGTGGAAGAGGTGAACCTCTCAACCACCCTGGAACGTCTGCAGCGGCAACAAATCAAGGAGCTGTGCACTAGCTTCGCCCCATTGTTCTTAGCCACCCCAGGATGGACTGAACGGGCATACCACTCCATTGATACAGGTAATGCTCACCCAATCAGAACCCCACCCTACCGGGTGTCTCCTCATGCCCAAGCTGCTATAGAACGGGAGATCCAGAACATGCTACGGATGGGTATAATCCGCTCATCTACCAGTGCATGGGCATCTCCAGTGGTTCTGGTACCCAAACCAGATGGGGAAATACGCTTTTGCGTGGACTACCGTAAGCTAAATGCTGTAACTCGTCCGGACAACTATCCAATGCCACGTACCAATAAGCTATTGAAGAAGTTGGGACGTGCCCAGTTCATCTCTACAATAGACTTAACCAAGAGGTACTGGCAAGTACCGCTAAATGAACCTGCCAAGGAGAGGTCAGCATTCGTCACCCATGCGGGGGTGTATGAATTCAATGTCCTTCCTTTCGGCCTTCGAAATGCACCCGCCACCTTCCAGAGGCTGGTAGATGGTCTACTAGCTGGACTGGGAGAATTTGCAGTTGCCTACCTCGATGATGTGGCCATTTTTTCAGACTCCTGGCCCGAACACCTACTACACCTGGAAAAGGTCTTTGAGCGCATCAGGCAGGCAGGACTAACTGTTAAGGCCAAAAAGTGTCAAATAGGCCAAAACAGAGTGACTTACCTGGGGCACCAGGTGGGTCGAGGAACCATAAACCCCCTACAGGCCAAGGTGGATGCTATCCAAAAGTGGCCTGTCCCAAAGTCAAAGAAGCAGGTCCAATCCTACTTAGGCTTGGCCGGATACTACAGGCGATTTGTACCACACTACAGCCAAATCGCTGCCCCACTAACCGACCTGACCAAAAAGACCCAGCCAAATGCCGTTAAGTGGACTGATGAGTGTCAAAAGGCCTTTACCCAGCTTAAGGCGACGCTCATGTCTGACCCTGTGCTCAGGGCCCCGGATTTTAACAAGCCATTCCTAGTAACCACAGATGCATCTGAGCGTGGTATAGGAGCGGTGCTCATGCAGAAAGCAACAGATCACAACTTCCATCCTGTCGTGTTTCTCAGCAAGAAACTGTCTGAGAGGAAAAGTCACTGGTCAGTCAGTAAAAAGGAATGCTATGCCATTGTGTACGCCCTGGAAAAGCTACTCCCATATGTTTGGGGACGGCGGTTCCAACTACAAACTGACCATGCTGCACTAAAGTGGCTTCATACTGCCAAGGGGAACAACAAAAAACTTCTTCGTTGAAGTTTAGCTCTCCAAGATTTTGATTTTGAAATTCAACACATCACAGGAGCTTCTAACAAAGTAGCTGATGCACTCTCCCGTAAGAGTTTCCCAGAATTCAGTAGTTAAAAAGTGTTCTTAAAATGTAAAAGTCTGTTAGTTATATACTTAGGAGTATATGTAAAGCTGTATGTGTTGTATTAATCTGTTTATTTTCAAGTTCTAGAAGGAAATCGCCGCCAGTGAGCTTCCCCACTGTCTGCAATTTGGGGGGCGTGTCATAAACAGATAGCTAAGGGTTAATGTCTCTTTCACCTGAAGCACCTGACCAGAGGACCAATCAGGAAACCGGATTTTTTCAACTTTGGGTGGAGGGAATTGAGTGTCTAAGTCTTTTTGTCTGCCTGCCTGTTTTCTCTGAGCTTTGGAGAAGCAGTTTCTACCTTCTAGTCTTCTGTTTCTAAGTGTAAGGACAAAAAGATCAGATAGTAAGTTATATGGTTTCTTTTCTTTGGTATTTGCATGAATATAAGTGCTGAAGTGCTTTAATTTGTATTCTTTTTAAATAAGGCTGTTTATTCAATATTCTTTTAAGCAATCGACCCTGTGTTGTATCATCTTAATACAGAGAACCCATTTGTATTTTTCTTTCTTTTTATATAAAGCTTTCTTTTAAGACCTGTTGGAGTTTTTCTTTACTTCAAGGAAATTGAGTCTGTACTCACCAGGAAATTGGTGGGAGGAAGAAATCAAGGGGAGATCTGTGTGTTGGATTGCTAGCCTGATTTTGCATTCCCTCTGGGGGAATAGGAAAGTACTTTTTGTTTCCAGGATTGGGAACAGAGAGGGGGAGTCTCTCTGTGTAGTTTCACAGAGCTTGTGTCTGTGTATCTCTCCAGGAGCACCTGGAGGGGGGAAGGGAAAAAGGATTATTTCCCTTTGTTGTGAGACTCAAAGGATTTGGGTCTTGGGGTCCCCAGGGAAGGTTTTTCAGAGGGACCAGAGTGCCCCAAAACACTCTAATTTTTTGGGTGGTGGCAGCAGGTACCAGGTCCAAGCTGGTAACTAAGCTTGGAGGTTTTCATGCTAACCCCCATATTTTGGACGCTAAGGTCCAAATCTGGGACTAAGGTTATAATAACAGTGCATATTAATGATCTCGTGCACTGAATGAATGGAATTGAATTCTCCACTGGACACTTAGAAAACCCATTGCTACCATAGGCAACTGAGTTTAGCTCCTGTTTGGGAGGGATGTTAGAACATAAGCTGTTGAGACCCTGATATCTGACAATCAGATCAGGAAGCATATCCATGCACCACTAATTGGACGCAAATCAGAATTGGGTTGGGGCATTTTTATTTAAGTATTTATAAAGTTTATTTTTGAACATGTCGTTAGTCCCTAAACTACAAAACAAACATGAGCAGCTTTCATAAGGGTAACTTTAGGGTTCAGCAGCAATTTGTTCAGTTGGTGTTTTCTTTACAAAAGGAAACATTCCATTAGGGAAAACCACTTAAGTTCATAGTAGTTATTAAAAATCCCAGAAATGCTTCTCTGGCAGATGAGACACCATAGAAACAATTCTGTCACCGGAAATCACACATGCACCAACTTTTTGCACCTGATATAGGCATACTAGGTCACCTTTTCAATTAAGCTGCTGTGAACATGTGCAGCCTAGCTTAAAGTTATGTGTTTTTGGGTATGCAATAGCTACAGGAGACCACTTGGAGAGACTGAGACACACCACATGCTCAGGTGCAAACAATAGGTTGGATGACACTCATCTATATGTCTCCTTTCCAGCCTCTGCCATCCCCAAGATCATCCAGTGCCTAGGAGAAATCAGCAGATGGATGAACAGCTGTTTTCTTGAACTCAGTGCAAAAAAGACAGCTGTGATGGTGGTAGAAAAGGGAAAACATGCTGAAGAAAATACCCGACAATATGCTAATATCAGCAATAGCTGAGGGCACCAGAATATTTATTGCTGAGGTGGTGCAAAGCTTCAGGATCCTGCTAAACACGTCAGTGCTCCTTACCCCTTGATACAGAGGTGAGAATTGCCTTGCTTTTCCCTGGTCAAGAAATGTTATACTCTCAACTAAGCACCTTAGCCACAATGATGCATGCTTTTGACACCACCAGACTGTGGTTTACTCTACCTTAAGATGGACACAACGACCACAAAAACAAGCTGAAGCTGGTACATCACCCAGCAAGACATCACACGAACATCAAACACTGATGAAAGCCCAGCACACGTGTGTTTCGTGAACTTCCTTAGCTCCCACATTCTGTTCAGGGTTGAGTTAAAAATCTCTGGTTCTAATCCACAAGGCACTTGATGGACTGGGATCTAGCTACCTCCAAGAGTGCTTTACCCTCCTTGATCCTCTCCTTCCCGAGACAAATGTGCTTCACAGAAATGATTGATAGATTGACTAGTGAGTTGGATGCAGGAATGACTGGGTGAAATTCTATGGCCTGTGTGATGCAGAAGGTCAATTTACCTGCGTGTACTGGTCTCTCATGGACTGAAAATTTATGTAATGAGTAGTATGCTCCCTTTCTTCTGTCAGGCAGAGAGGGACTTCTGTTTCTGAAAGCCACACACTAGAATGCTGCTGTTCTTGAATAGTATTGGATGGCTTATCCATCCACCCCTACCTGCACCTCCTGATTTGTCTGTCCCACAGCTGGCTTGTGCTCACTCATCCTGGGTGCCCCCTGTCGCAGCTCAGAAAGTAAGTGAGGTGCACTTATTCCTGAAGCTGGGCCCACAAGCCGACCTTTTGTGCATGCCCATTATTAGCCATATCCTGTGCCTATATCCTGTGTCCTTATCTCAAGCTGAACCCAGAGGAAGCATTCAGTATACAAACATTTGAAAACAGCAGCCCACAGAGAGCAGTCTGAGCATCACAGTTTACATGGAAGTAAGCCTGGTTGCATCTGCATCACTGACAATACATCTACATAGGAGCTGAGGGAGGGGCGGTGGTGATTCCTAGCCCACATAGATGTACCCATGCTAGCTCTGCTTGAGCTGGTGCCTAAAAATAGCAGCATGTCCATGTGGCACAGGCAGTGACTCGGGCTAGCTGTCTGAGTACGTACCAGAGGGCCAGGTGGAATTGTCCTTGGGGCAGCTAGCCTGCATGGCTGTCTGAGCCACTGCAGACATGCTGGTATTTTTAGGCGCCAGCTCAGGCAGAGCTAGTATGGGTACATCTATGTGAGCTGGGAATCAGATCTCCCAGCTCATCTGTAGCTGCATTCTGAGTGTAGAATTTGACCTGATAGCTGTTAATGCTCTCATGAAGAATGTTTATTTAATAATGATTGTTAAATACCTTTCTTAAGATCCTTTAATCCTTACTTAAACAAACCTGAAATCAACGGGTTAGTGAGAGAAAGAACTGCGGAATTAAGCCTTAATTGACATTCAATAGCGTGAGAAAGAACTGTGGAATTAGGCCTCAGTTGACATTTAATAGTGTCTTAAATTCCTGCACTCAGGTGTGTTGGTTTCTAAGCTTACATGTCTGTGTGCCATTTTTTGATTACTGAGATTCATCATGTTTCAGGTAAGTAACACACAGAGTGGTTGCTGCCACAATCAGTATTTGTCACAGTTAACAGCTGTGGGGTAATCTAAGGGCCTGATCCTGAAAATATTTGTTTGAGTAATCATTATTTTTAATGGCTATTCATCTGAACTATATTGTAAACTGATGTAAATGCAAATGGTGCAGAGCACATATACAGCCTTAGAAACAAACAAAAAGATCCTTGATTGCTAATAACTTAGCAATCAGATGCTGTTATACTTTCTAGCTCTCACTTCAGGCTGCTTCTCAGACATTTCTCAAAAGATTATTTTTGCAGTGTAAAGCATAATCCTGTTTTCTAATAGAGCTCATGGCTGTCTTTGCCATGAATCTTCATGCATTGCTTCTATTAGCAAGGAGTATACCGGAGGATGTAATCAAACTTCCTGTAGCTAAACTGCAATAATAACTGCAGTGTGTTTGGACCATGCGTCCTGCATTCTGCCGTGTCATTTTTCTCAAGTGCTGCCCAGTTATATACATCAAATATAGCATTTGATCAAGCTGACATTGAAGATGGTACGCTGAAGTTTTAACAAAATGTTATTAGTGAAGAAAGTGACTGAGAGCATTTTACTTGATTTGTAGCGGTAATGCCTGAAAAGTCAGTCACTGCATACTTTCTTTAAGCAAATGCCCTCTGTCAGACTCTCATTGAATGACTTTGTGTTTGCACTACAAAACTAATCTATCACAATTGACTCAGCCTTGCAAACAGAATTGTACAGAATAAAAAAAAAAAAGAGAAAAATCTCTTAGTAACGTGTGTTTGTGTGTGTGTGGGGGGGGCAGGGATAGAATAAAATGCCATGCTCATTGTGGTTGTGATGTCCTTGACAGTGTAGCATAAAGATTTGCAGGCACCTAGGGCCGGTGCAACCATTTAGGCTACCTAGGCAGTCGCGTAGGGCACTGGGATTTGGGGGGGGCGCCATTTTCTTCGGCAGCAACTGCAGTGGCCAGATCTTCAGCCGCCCCGGTCGCTGCCGGCATTTAGGCGGGGGGAGCGCAGGGAGGGACGCCTGCAGCAAGTAAGGGGGACGCGGCATGCAGGGGAACTCCCCGGCCCAGCTCACCCCTGCTCCCCCTCATCCCCGAGCACCCTGTGGCTGCTTCACTTCTCCCGCCTCCCAGGCTTGCGGTGCCTAAGGGTATGGCTACACTTGAAATTTCAAAGTGCTGCTGCGGCAGCTCTGCGGGAGCGCTGCCACGGCAGCGCTTTGAAGTGTGAGTGTGGTCAGAGCGCCAGCGCTGGGAGAGAGCTCTCCCAGCGCTGCACATAAACCACATCTCTTACGGGTGTAGCTTGCAGTGCTGGGAGCCGGGCTCCCAGCGCTGCAGCACTGATTACACTGAGGCTTTACAGCGCTGTATCTTGCAGCGCTCAGAGGGGTGTTTTTTCACACCCCAGTTGCAGCGCTGTAAAGTGCCAGTGTAGCCAAGCCCTAAGCTGATTGGTGCTGCAAGTCTGGGAGGCAGGAGAAGTGAAGCAGCGATGGCGTGCTCGGGGTGCTCGTGCGCAGAGCAGGGGTGAGCTGGGGCGGAGGGAGTGTCTCAGGGCAGAGGGGGGAGCTGCTGCGGGGGTGGGGTTCAGGGTGGGGGTGCGGGGGAAGCACAAGGTGGAAGTTTCACCTAGGGCATGAAACATCCTTGCAATGGCCCTGCAGGCACCCTTTTTAATTACATTAATAACTTACTTGATGTGTCACCCCTTTGGAGTAGTGCACACCTTCCAAATGAATGCAGATGTACTACTGCCAACCGGACATGCCAAATCTACAAAAAAAAAATGAAGAAATTGGGCTTGTTTTTGGCTTAAATGGCTTGTGAATTGCTTGTTGGCTAGTTTTGGCTTGTTGCTTCCCTTTTTTGATCAGCTTCCAGCAAGAAAAGGCAAGGGGAGGGCAAGCAGAGTAAGGGTGGGGAGAGAGTTGGGGTGCACAGCGGGACCACCACAGTCCCAAACTGCACACCGGGGGATCTAATCACACAGAGAGTTGGGGGTCCTTAGGGACTGGCTTGTTTTGGCGTTGTTTTGAAATGGGATTATCTTGATTTTTAGCTTATTGTGAAAGTTGGGCGACTTATTTACCACATGAAAGTTGGTAACTGTGCTGGCCAACCTAGAGCATTGAAAATCCTGAGGGAGACCCCCAGAATTATGAGATTGACTTAAAAAATCATGAGATTTCACAAAACAATAACTCTTGGAGTCTATATATTTGCCTTGTGATTTTTGATTCATTTCAAGCTTTTTTCCACAAGCACTAAGGCTAGAAACCTAATCTTTCATATGACAGCTGAAATCCTTACGTAATGTTATGCCTCAAGGAACTTGATCTTTAAGAAAAAACATCACGTATTGCAAGGCTTGCAACAAAATTGTGAGCATTGGCAGTACTGCAGATAAAGCCTTTGTGTCACATTACAGAGTCAGGTATTACGTACAGCCGTGTTGTATATTTATGTTACAGAGTCTATACCTACTCATGTTCTTCCTCAATTTTATATGTAATAGATATAAATAAAGAGATCTGGCCCAATTCTCTCTTTAGTAATATACACACCCAGAGACACAACTCCTATTGAAGTCAGTAGCAGTGAATCCAAGGGTAAAATTGGCCTGTGGACGGGTTGCATGTAAAATTATTGCCCCAGAGGGGCAAAAATAACTTCTGAGAGTGTGGTATGTTGTCTGACAGTTGTAAGCACAATCTAGAAAACTGCTTTTTTTAGGGAAAATTTTGCACCATTATTGCCCTTGTCTCAGTATTATCCCTCTTGATTTTTACCTCTCCTGGATTCCTTCCCAGCCATTTCCCTCTCTCATTACACCTTCCTCCCTACCTATTTGCATTTCTTTTTCCTCCTACTCCCTTATCTCTTACTCCTCTTCACCTGCTCCCCAGGGTCCTTGACTGTCCCCTCACCTCTTTAGCCCATTGTCTCCTTGCCTTCCTTGTCTCGGCTCCTCCACCTCAACAGGCAGAAGAGGTCCTCACTGACCTATTATTCTTAAGTCCATGTAGCTGGGAAAGCTAGCAGAAGAGCCAGAGATGTTACATTAGCTTGTGGGGCCCACAGTTCCAGGATTTAAGGGCTAGTAAGAGTCCAGGCAGAGTTCTCACTGTATCAGTGCTCAATCAGTCTAATAGTCATTGGCAGCACCAGCTACTGTTCACATGCAGTCAGTTGGATAAGATGGCCTTTACTCTTGGAGCCCCATTTCTTGCTGATTTGTGTTCAAGTGGAGCTGGAACATGTCTGCTCACAAAGAGTTGTCAGAAGATTTCTGAAGTGGTGGAAGAGAGAGATAGTGTGTGTCCCGTCCCCCTTGCTACCCTGATTAAAAATTACAGTATGGGCCTGATTTAGCATTCATTGCACACCCAACCTGCTGTTGCAGTCTTAGTTTTGGGTGTGCAAGGAATGCAGGATCGGGTCCTATACTGTACTTGTACTAAAAAATAAAATAAAAAAAGCAGATCTGTTTTGGAAGCCATGCTCCATATACAATATGGTATCATGGGGAGCCATAGATACAGAACTTATTGTCTAAAGCTTTGAGAGGAGCTGCTGGTTAGTTTTAATTAATAGGACATCAACATAAAGAGAACATTTTTTTCTTTCACTGAATTCATGACATACCTAGTAAAACATGGCCTACACCCGTGTCCACAATAGGAAATCTATATCAGCTCGTATTAGGGTGATGAGGTCGTCTGGGAAACCAACAAGAAGAGACTATAGGAAAGAAAGCCAGTCTGAATTCATATAATAATAAATGCTTATATGAGACTTATACCAAGCAGTTCTTACATATGAATTTCTGTTTTAGCTTTGCTGTCCATGTACCAAATGATCCTACATATGGGATATTCCTCTCTGGAAGGGCAAGGACACCCATTTCCCTCCTATGTACCAATCAGGGATAATAAAGTTGGTGCACTTTGGAAGAGGCCGTGCATTTGGTGCACCGGCAGCATGTATCTTGGGATGCATATGGATTTTTGGAACTGTAATGGAGGTCAAGTTCATGTGCTTGTGTAGTGCTTCCTGATCACACCCCATTTCGTGGAAACATGGCTTCTGCTCGCATGGGTAGGAAGGGTTTCAAATCTTCACAACTGGCATAATTTTAATACAGTCTGAATCAGCATTAAACTATGCCATGATTTCATATGGGATTTAGAGAGCTAAAGTAGTGGAGAATGGCTGGCTATCTAGCGCCCCTGACCGCACCCCTTCCATGTCCCAGCTCTGCATGGTGGGATTCTCATGGACCGAAGGGGGAATGAGTGTTTTTGCAGAGCTGGCAGGCCATCCTGACCATTCCAAGCTGGGTCTGTTAGGTTGTTCTGCCCTCTGCTAGTGGGAGCATCTCACAGTATTAGGCTCTGTGTTTTCTTAAAACCAACAGTGTATTATTTATTGTTTGCATTATTGTAGCACTTAGGAGCCCCAGTCATGGACCAGTGCTAGTCCCTGCCCCAAAGACATTAAGCAAGTGTTAAGAGAACTGTCAAAACTGAAATTGAAATTTCAGAATTATTTGGAATGACTTGAAGAAAGCTCCTGCTGTGCAGGTATGTGGTCCTTTCAGACTCAGTTTAGAAAAATGGACTCTTAAGACAGCTGAATATCTGCCAGCTTTCAGAAAATGGGCAATTACATTTTGCAGGTGTGAGATTTCACACTTACGAAATATATTTGAACACTAATGAGCCAATAAAGGCTTGAAAACAGGTATTAAATTTGTGCTATGGAAATGGATCTGAAAGGACCAGACTTCTCACAGAGCATCCCCAGAACAGGATAAGAAATAACAGCATGAGGATGTTTACCTTTTACAAATTAGGGAAATTCCTTAGGAGAAAAAGCCTAATGTGTTGACAGTTTTGTGGGACAGCTTAACAGCCTATAAAATATGTTCCTTTCATATTCTTCTGTATCAATGGACTTCTAAAGACACATTCCTTTCAGTGGGCTGCACCGAGTCCTCAGAAACTTCCCAGTGGGGAATAGAAAGTAATGGACATTCTGCTAAAATGCGCCACATGTTGCTGGAAGGAGGGGGCTGATCATGAGTGGCATTCTCCCTCTCCCGCTCCAACTCCACAGAAGCTGCTTCCATGTACCTGCAGCTTTAGGAGGTCATGGCTAAGCAGAAAGAGGTCAGGGCCAGAGAAGCATCATCCACTTCCAAGCATGCAAGCATTTCCCTGTGAAAGATAACTCATCATCTCAGCCACGTTCTCCCTTTTGCACTTTGGACTTCTTCCTAAGGAGTACATTTTGACTGAGCACCCCATGAGGCAATGGTGACTGTAGGAGCTGCACTACTACAGGGTATGGGTGGGAAGACTTGACACGAAGCACAAAGACATTAGGTCTGTGTGAATGGTTAGCTCTCTGTGGGCACCATGAGATGGGCAGGTGAGGAAGGCTGTGCCCCATTCTCATCTCCTGGGGTTAGGAGTGGTCCTCCACTTTTGTGAAAACGGGGGCTGGATTTGCCCAGAAATAAATATAGCAGAATGCTGTGCAAACGCCCATTTAAATGAGGGATACTTGGGTTATCAAGTGACATTAGCTTTTACAATGGAATTGTTTCCAGTCTGATAGAAGAATACAGGATGTGGATAGGTCGTAGTCTATTCTCTTGTTTGTGATCAGTATTCACAAGCACCATAGAAATGTCTAGCTTTGTCAAACAGGCCATTTGTCTTGTTTATGTGGAATAATGGACAGCTGTTCACCACTAAAGGACATCAAATATTGTGCCAAAAGTGCATTTTTAAAGGAAAGCAATGAGGTGCAGAAGACACTTGTTTGCTTAAAGTAGCCGCAGCTCTCTAACTTCTCTGTCTTCTTTTTTCATGTTGTCAGGGATTCTTAGAAGTCAGCAAGTTTTCATCTACACTGATATCCTGGGGGGCAGATGATTTATTCCCATGTTCTTTTCCCATCTTTTTAGAGGAAGACAGTATTGGTGCAGGTTGGCTGTTTCATAACTTACTCTGGGACGGGGGTGGGGGGGAAGTTAGGGCCTCACACAGAAGGCGTCCGTGGTCGTTTGTTAACTCCCACTTGAGCTGTCAGTGACTGCAGTGGTTGTACGTTCCATATAAGTGTTAGGAAATAAAACTTTTATGTTTAAAATAGACTCTAGGAATGGAAAAAGTTCCACATCTAAGTAGACTTATTCTTATTGAACTGACCCCTGGGAAATTCAGCTACATCTGAAGCTGTGAACACTTGCGGCAGCTGATTTCCCATCTGAGGCTCAGAATTCTCCGATTTCATCTTGCTTTAGACTGGGAGAAAAATCTTAAAAACCAGTGACACTAAGAGCCATCAAAACTATCACAGTGAAGCTTTCCCAAAGTTTTCATTGAGCTGTCTCTTCAGAGTCCCTGACAATGATGAATCGCAGCCTGATACAACAATGAGGAGTCCTTGCGGCACCTAGGAGACTAACAAATTTATTTGGACATAAGCTTACGCCCAAATAAATTTGTTAGTCTCTAAGGTGCCACAAGGACTCCTCGTTGTTTTTGCTGATACAGACTAACACGGCTACCACTCTGAAACCTGCTACAGTTTTGCACATCATGATGTGATAAAGCGTGTTGCCCATCAGCCTGAGAGAGTCAGCAATATGCACCCTCTCACCCCCTAGGTTTAGAACAACATTTCACTTTAACAGCTTTTAAAATTTTCCAATACAATTATTTAAAAAGGATTTCTGAAGACCAGTCCGTTATATCGACCTGCATTTAGATACAGTTGATTGCTAAGTAACACTAATGCTTTCCAATGCATCCCCTCATCTTTCAGGGAGGTGATGAAACCACATGCTCAGAGTTATGAATTTTTTTCTTTTTGCTAAGCAACAATAATATGTGCTCCATAAGTGCTAGCCCTGAGCACAACAGAAATTTTATTAATGATTGTTATTGAGTAATTTTAACACCGGGATAAGGGGAGGACAACATGCAAAACATTAATGGTAAGCGAAAAGCTTTTGCTCTCAGTGTAACTGACTGTCCTGCCTTCCGGGTGGCACTACGTTTTTGCTTTTCTATGATCATACATGGGAATCTGATTTACTTTTGTCGATGTCAATGGGAATTCTACCATTGACTCCAGTGTACACAGGATCAGACTCATGGAGTGGAGCAGTGTAAGAGAAGGGGGCCGGGGAAAGATCAAAGATACAATGCCAGGATTGGAACAAAATCTAAGATTTGATCACCCCTGAACTCTGGGAATGTTGGGATTTGGAATCCAGTACAAACTTGATGGCTTAGGCCCATCTCTTCTCAAAACAGTTCTTGTATAGCATGGCGTGGCAGGGGTGGGGGGAAATAGCTTGCAGTACAACCAGGAATTTGAAGGAGGAATGAGAATAGGAGGTTTAGTCAGCCAAGAAAGAGTGGGTTTGGGGGGGGGGGAAGGCTGGTGTGTGTGTGTGTTTGTGTGTGTGTGTGAATGCTTGAAATGTCATTACGATGTTGTGACTATAACCCATCATTTTCTCAACGCGAATCTCTCATTACAATGACTGATAGGATAGGAACAGCCATACTGGGTCAGTCCAAAGGTCCATCTAACCCAGTATCCTGTCTTCCAACAGTGGCCAGTGCCAGGTGCCCCAGAGGGAATGAACACAGCAGGTAATCAGGTGATCCATCCACCGTCGCCCATTCCCAGCTTCTGGCAAACAGAGGCTAGGGGCACCATCACTGTCCAATGAAAAAATGCCCTTTTTATATTAATGAAATTCTCACTTATGTTCTCACAATCTCATTTGTACCTTTTCATATGATGTGCCATATAATCAACATCCCTTCTAAGATGTATGCATGTGCGGCTGCTCCCTCTGCAAATAGATCAAGTCACACCTTTCAGAAGTGGATAACACACCTCAGCAGCCTTTCTCCTGCCTTTGGCTGCTCCAAAGGGAGCTACTAGGTCCTGTATGTCCTCCTGCTTCTGCTGTTGCTGGGTGTGTTGAGAGTCTATAACACCAACTAGTTACTAGTAGTTTGCAGGTCCTGTTGTTGTTGTTCCTTAATTGCTCTGCACTTTTAGGCAATAGCACAAAGTCACCTTCTTTTTCGGCAGAGTTGGTGTGTGGTA
This sequence comes from Gopherus flavomarginatus, assembly GCF_025201925.1. Lineage (NCBI taxonomy): Eukaryota > Metazoa > Chordata > Testudines > Testudinidae > Gopherus > Gopherus flavomarginatus. The sequence continues at coordinate 72,301,836 of NC_066620.1, read as the reverse complement.
GAGATGGGGAGGCTGGATAACAAATATTTAACCATCTCCAGCATGGGTGGCAAACTCATTGCAAAGTTAGATGCCTGTCTGGATGGAGGCATTTGGGAGATTAAGCTAAACATTAGGGAATGAAAGATGCTCTCCTAATACTGGAAGGTAATAAATGTTTGGGTACACATTGTGTTTTGGGAAGTGTGTGTGTGTGTGTGTGTGTGTGTGTGTGTGTGTGTGTGTGTGTGTGTGTGTGTGTGTGAATGAGTTTTGTTTGTTTTTTCTCCACTTCAGTAATCAAGAAAACTCTGCCGTGAACAATGAATGAACTGCTTTGACTTTTTTTTTTTTTTAAACTAAGTAAAACGTGTGCTCACTGGTAACAATAAGAGCAGGAAATAAGTGATATCGGTCAAGGAGGAAAGTTATGCATTTGAAAATACCCAAATAAGTATGCATTCTACATGGCTGAAATAAATCCAGCAATGTTTTTTACTTTGGAAAGGAAGTAGGATGGTCTTGTGGCTAATGAAGAGTACTAAAATTCAGGTACTAAAAGTCAAAAAGATTTCCTATGTGGTCTTGAGAGAGTCTGTTAAACTCTCTGTGCCTCAGTTTCCTAATCTGTATAATGGGGATGATGCTACTTGCCTATCTCATAGACATATTGCAAAGCTAAAGCAATCCCTCTTCAGAAAGAAGATTGACCTTGGATGGGAGGTGTGGTATAACTGCAAAGTAGTAAGGTAGGGTGGAATTTTCAAAAATGTCTGATTTTTAAAATAAGACCTGTGCTCTTAAGGGTTTATCTACATAAGGAAGTATACTAGCATAACTATGTCAGTATAGTTATATCACTGTAACTGAATGTCCACACAGTGAGTTATTTTAACTACAGTGGTATAATTATACCAAGATGGTTGTGCTTTTGAAAATCCAGCACAGGATGATTCTCACTGGGGCAGTAACAACAAAGGATTGTAAGATTATAAATTCAGAAGCATTCCAATGTAGTAAATAAAAATATAAGCATTTACGAGATCAGGTCCTGTGCACAAAGTAGTCCCATTCCACTCAATGGGACTACGAACTTGTGTAAGTGTTCGCAGGATCGAGGTCTAAAAGTTGATATGGGTACGTTTGATCTATTTTGACAGTGATGTCAATTTAAGTAAATCCACTCAAGGGTACAAAATTATGCTTGAGCGGTATCTTAAGTGTGTCAGTAAACACTCTGTAATATTCATTTCATTATATGAAGATTGGTATTATCTAATGCAAAGTATAAGAAAATTAAATATTTAGTGACTGCATTGTCTTGTTTACAAATACAAGGATAAACTGCCATGGAAATACAAAATCGTCTTGCACTCCAACCCCATGTACTCTTTCTTGAAGTGAAGCCATTAATGTTGAAATGGAAACATTTTTAGACATAAATGAAGGATTTGCTTTTACAGGGCTCAAATTGGGCTAAAATGTGGTGGTGCAGTGTTCCAGCACCTCTCTCTCTAGCTGCTTTCTTCTCCAGAATCTTAGACCTTATTTATTTTTAAAAGGTAAAAAGTCTCTATCTGTAGTGGAGATAACTTTTGAAAGATAAACTGAGGGCTTGTCTACACTGGCACTTTACAGCGCTGCAACTTTCTCACTCGTGGGTGTGAAAAAACACCCCCCTGAGCGCAGCAAGTTTCAGTGCTGTAAAGCGCCAGTGTAGACAGTGCACCAGAGCTGGGAGTGCCTCTTGTGGAGGTGTTTTTAAAGAGCTCTCCCAGTGCGCTGCTGCAACTACACAAGCCATGTTAAAGCACTGCCACGGCAGCGCTTTAATGTTGCCAGTGTAGACAAGCCCTGAGTATAACTGCTGCATCAGTGTCTGTTTGCGTTTGCAGAGAACCTGAAACAATAACTCTGTGTAGGGGACCCCGGAAGATTTTGTGACGGCCTAGGTAGGGCTTTGCACTTTCTCGAGGTTATTATAGGACACAGTATGCTAGCAGATGCTATTTCTAGCCGGTTAGAACTGCCTTGGGTGGGAAGCTCCGGTGTTTATGGGGAACTGCAGAAAGCCCCTGGCCATAGGCCGAGGGGGGTGGCCATTGCTGATGGAAAACCTCGAATTGCATTTGTCTGTGCTGCTTTGCATAGTATTAGCATGATGTTATAATTGCTGCGGGCCATTGGTTGCACATTCAGACTCCGTACCAAGCTGAGCTTTTTCATGCGCTGGGTTCCCCATCCCAGTGACAGCAACGCTTGGAGTCCCCATTGCGGGTGTGTTACTATTACCTTCATTAAAGTCAATTAATTCACCGTGTGTGTGTGGGCCCCGTCCTTGCAGAGCATCCAGGCACGTAACACTCTGGGAGGTGTGAACTGCTCTGTTTGTCTCAGTAGGTGTTAAGTTGGAAGCTAATGATGATACTTTGAATGTCAACATTATTAACCATTACACTGCAGTGCTCATCATTACACAAGAAAAGAGAGGAAGTTGTGTTGATCTGCACAATGCAATATTCAGTCACCACTCATTTTGGTGCCATGAATAGATGGGTTTGGGGAGCATCTCTGTGTATTACTTTTTTCCCCCTAGTCAAGAAATAGCCAAGCCCAAGAATGCCAGCAGGGCACCACAAGGGAGAAGACAAGCCAGAGAGTCCAGCAGAGCTCATGGGTATAGTTGAGGTCTTGGCTACACTGGCGCTTTACAGCGCTGCAACCTTCTCGCTCAGAGGTGTGAAAAAACACCCCCCTGAGCGCAGCAAGTTACAGTGCTGTAAAGCGCCAGTGTAAACACTGCCCCAGCGCTGGGAGTGCGGCTCCCAGCACTGCAAGCTAATCCTCTCAGGGAGGTGGAGTACCTGCAGCATTGGGAGATCTCTCTCCCAGCGCTGACGCCGCGACCACCCTCGCACTTCAAAGCGCTGCGGCAGCGCTTTGGAGTTTTGAATGTAGCCAAGCCCTAAATCTCATTGAGGGGGGACTAAACCAAGATCATATCTTGAACATATGCATAATGTCTTGGAATGGCATCTCATTTGTGTGGAGCTTATTATGTGGACAGAGCTACTTTGTCCTCCAGGACTTAACCCCTGTGCTTTGGAAGCAAATGGAACAAGGCTTCTGAAATTCACACTGTGGATCACCTCTTAATATAGACTGTCTTGCAGACCACATCCCCTACCAGCTTAAATCACTTAGCTTTCATAATCATGTATACTTCCCCTGGCTTCCACAGCAATGTAAAGCATTTGTGGATTTCTAAATATCTTTAGTGTGTTGTCCTATTTGGAAAAAAGTTAATCACACTGTCTACTTTGGCTGCTCCTTTCATCTGCCTCCCTCATCTCTTCTATTACTATCAGCTGGAAATGAGGAAGAGGAGTCAGCACTCTGTGACCAGCCAGCTCTCTGCCGGCCACCAGCAAATGCACATGTCTGTGCACCCCGGATAGCAATCTCCGAAAGAGGGAACACGGGCATTGCTTTTTGTAGGTCTCATTTTGTGTGACATGCACCTGGTGTTCCTTTTATAAGCATTTAATCTTGAGCTCTTGATGCCCAATTGCTCCTCACACCAGAAAAAATACAGAGGGAATCTGATTGCATTGTTGTTTTTGCAGGAGAGACTCTTCCAGCTGAAGTTTGGACTCCGCCCTACAAACTCTTATTTCCAGGTGAAATAGTGGCTTACTCATGTGAATCAGCAATATAGGCAAGCGTTTGTGGAATTTGACTGTTTGTCATCTTCTTTCTTTTCATCTAGAACAGTTGCTTTTTTTCTTTAGTATTTGCAGGACTATCATGCACCCTATAATGATCACATTAGCAAACAATGTGTGGTAGAGAGAGAGTCCATATTTGTTCCTTTGAGAGAGGAATCCTCATGACAGCTTTTGAAACGTCCCCTTTTTTCCCTTTGAAAGGTGATGTGGCCCTCTGTGGGTGTGCTAGTTGGGAAAGAGATGCAGGACCCCCTTTTCCCCACTCCGCACCATAGGTAACCATAATCTGGCTGCAAAATACTGGTGAGAGACTGACTAGTGTGGCTTTAGTGCTCCGTAGCCATAGATTTATGTCTGGGGGTGGCAGGATTGTGGCCTTGTCTTAGTTCCATACACAATGAGGAGCTGTACACTTGGATTCTGAAGTGACTTTCCTTTTCAATTAAAGGAAACAGGAAGAAAGTAGGAAAAATAATCCCTATGAGCAAGTACTGTGTGTCTGTCTTTGTAATGGTTGACAAGCACCCTCTGAGGACAAAATGGCTGGTGCTCTGTGCACATAAGGAGAGTATTTAGAAATTTTAAAGGTGCAGTACCGAGAAAGGCAAACCATGCTTAGACTCCTGCTTACTGGCAAGCAGCAACAGGAGCGCATTGGCAGATACAGCTTGCAGTTCTATTAAAAGATGTAGCAAATGCCTTTGGCTGGCTTAATCCCTTACTGCCCTGAAGGCATTGGCTTTACACAGGCATAATGCTTCCCTTCATGGCTCTTCAGTGCTGAAAGTGCTCCCTGCTCTTGAGCTTCCCTGGCTCTAAACATCCATAATTTTAGCTCTAAGGTATTAAAACACTATGATATTGGTTAAGGGGTCACAATTCTTAGAGGAGTAAAGTGAAAATGTTTGTTGTGAGGCTTTTACCCTCCCTGTAAACATCCATCTAAGTGTATGTCTCTCCCCTCCTCCAGTGTTTCAGCCTCTATAACTAGCCCTGAGGACTTGCAAGCAGCCAACACTTTTGAGAAGTGAATTCCTTCAACTGCTTTTAAGCATTACAGTTTTGTGCTTGCTCCTTGGGGAAACCAGGCAATGCCTCAGTGGATGTCATCTGGGAATGGCTCATTTCCTTTGTGTTTTGGGCTCTGACAGAGGTTGCAGTGTCAGGAGGAAAAAGTCCCCTGGCAGCTTGGAAACCCAGCTAGCTCAGAGTTTCTGCCTGAAATAATACTTGAAAGACTCTGCTTGCCCACCCACCTGGTGCTAGGAATGAATGCTTTTCTCAGCCTGCCCCACGTGTGCCTGCTACTGGTCCCTAATTACTCCCTCCCTCTGGCGAGGAAGCATGAGATGGGGACAGGTAATGCACAGCAAGTGGGGGCTAGGCATGGCCAGTTTCTAACACAGCGCCCAAAGCAGCGCTGTGCAAAGAGAGGGGCTAGTGGGGAGGGAGAGATGGGCAAATATCAAATGCTTCTGCTAAGTCTCATCGGGACTGGGGAAAAATTAGGGCAAACAAAATTCAAGGCTGTAAGTTTCAAGGCAATGCTGTTTGGAAGGACTCTCTTCCAGAGCTCATAGGATTGTTGTAGCTGGAAGAGATTGTTTCCTAATCTCTATTTTCCACAGGGTTCTGTGTGTGTGCATGTGCCCACATTGGGCAATGTTTTGACTCTAAAGGGGAAATGGTGGCATTGTCTAAACTCAGTTAGGCCCTGATCCTGCAAAAGCTGCCAAGGGGCAGATCCCATTGATTGACCCTGCATGGGGATCCACTGAAATCAGTCAATTTCTCATTTGTCTGGGTCTCATACAGCAACAGAAGGGAAAAAAATAGTGTTGTTCCTTATTATTTGGTTGCAAAAATTAGCAGCATAAACTTGTGTGTGGGGGCAGGTTTCTATCTGAAACTACTTTAATGGTGTAAAAAGACTAGCTTTCCAGTTGTTGGTATCCCTTTAAATTTAGTCAAACTGGTTTGTTCCATCTCTGAGAAAAATGTGAGGATGGTGGGTGTGTAGGAAACTGGCAATAAAACATGATTTCCTGGTTTCATGCTATGGGCAAAGCTTGTTGTCCAGCATTATAACAGGTTTGCAGTACGATAAAATTTAGGTTTACGATCACTAGGCTGTGGGAATGGCAGAGCACTTAAAAAAACACAAACTGTATAAATCATCCACCATCTCTTCATCAGCGAGCATTAGAAAGAAATTAGTTGAAGCCTGCAGTTAGGTCAAATGCTGGCCTAGTGATTGAGGAGAGATGTCGTTTCTGGTAAATCCTTCAAATGGATTGCTTGGAATGCTCAGGCGCATATACCATGGTCTGTAAGCTGTAATAAATAAGCCTCAGCAAAAATCTGTCTGAGGCAGTTGCTTTACTGCCTCATTGCTTCCATCAGCATCTTTCAGTGTTTTCATCCATTCTTATTATTTAAATAAGAAGACTTAATCAGAATTCAGAGATTGCAAATCTATCCTTCCAGTCTGGCTGAAGGCAAGGAATGCTTTTATAACTGTATCTGATTTCCTGTATATTCAAAGTAATAGAACATCATGGATGAATTTCATTATTATTTCTGTGCCAAAGGTTAGTCTCCATTTAAATTGTCTCAGTGAAATATTGAACAGCACATCAACTTGATTGAGTTTTAACTTAGTGATGGGCAAACACCAAGTGCTTCTAAGTCTCTTGGGGACTGCTCAAATAATTTGAGGGAAAAAATAAGGCAAAACAAATTCAAGGTCATAAAAGACTGAAGGCAATATGAAGAAGAGTGTCAAGGGCAATCAAAAACTCCTTCATTGCATCCTGCGTGGACTATCTGGATGTTGGGTCTGGGCACAAAGGAGTAAATGGGAGTTCTGCACCTGTTTACACCCACTGGAGAAGGTGGGTAGGGAAGGATGAGGAATGTGAGTAGCATTGGCTGCAATCCCCAACATGCTGGCCAGCACTACTGAGCTGGGGGTAGGAGGTGTCCTAGTTTTGCTATTAATACAGGCCAGGAGCAAATTGTTGTGTCCCAGGAACAAAGGGGAAATGGGGTGGGAATTGTGTCCCTAAGGGAACTGTGTCCTTGTGTCTACACAAGAAATGCTATAGTGGCATAGCTGCAGGTCTGCATCTGTGCTGCTGTAGTGTACAGTAGCAACTTTCTCTTTCACTGCAGAAAATCCATGTCGCCAAGAGACAGTAGTTGACCTAGTGGTGTCTATGTTGGGGCTTAGGTTGGCTTAACAACATCTCTCGGGAATATTTCATACACCTGACCTGAGCAATGTAGCTAGGTTGACCTAACTGCAGTTTTGACCAGCTCTGAGAGTCGTCTCTCTGAAGAACACCATCTTCCAGGGCTGCTTCTGGGATGGTGCAACTTAAGCACCACTCCTGGCTCAGGGTTGTGCCCAAAGAATGCAAATAGAATATTCTGTTTTCTGATTCATAATAGACACAACAAATGTCAACTCAGCAATTTGTGGTTTAAACCCAGACCCTTTTCCTTCTCTAGCTTTCTTTCCCTTTCCCTCGTGTACTCTGTAAAGCTAGACTTAAAACCCCACCATCTAAAAAGAACACTGACAAGGTTGATTGGCCCAACATTTGACTCAATACCTCTCTCTTTACTACTTCTATCAGTGACAGAAACCATCTAAATCAATGAGAGCCAAAAATATCACCTGAATGACCTCCTTGAGGCTGGTTCAATCTCACTGACACTGAAACAGCATGTGGAGAGGTTATTTATGTCATTATACCCCAACAAAACCAAAAAGCTGGGTCAGAATTTGTACAGCAGCCTGTATCTGATCATCAATGTTTTTTAGTTTCAATGGGATTTAAGTACATTCTTTAACTTAAAGTGCCTTGTTGGTAGGCAGATGTACGTCAACACGTACATAAATGCTCTGCTGAACTGGGACCTAAGAAAAGATCTGATTCAGTGGCCACTGAAGTTAATGGAAGGATACCCATTGACTTCAATGAGCACTGGAGGCCCTTAATCCCTGGTTCTATGTCTGAGATATTTGAAATACTTGTAACTATTTCAAAACTGATGTTTGTGACTTTGAATTTTTAGCAAGAATAAGCAAAAAATGGTAAGACTCAAGGAGCCACATTTGGAAAAAGTCCTATTTTAAATCTTTAGAAATGTACCATATTGCAGAACTGTTGTAGGTATTTTCACCCAAGTTAAACCTTGACTAGAGTCAAAAATTTGGTATCCCAAACCTTTTCCCATCACAGAATATAAATGAGTAACGTGTTTTGTATGTGAGAATCCTAATTCAACCTTAACCTTAATTATGAAGTCGCTACTGACATCTGCATAATGTTGTGTGAAGTAGTAATCTTTTAACTGACAGATTCCAGTGGAAACAGTGTGCCAGTTAAATGACCATCACAGTTAATGGAAGCCTAAGAATAAATTATGCTGTTAAAACCTTTGTAAAAACAAGATTAAAGTAACTGTGGCCTACTTAATAGCCATAAGAGAGCATAAAATGAATGAACGTCTGCAACAATGGGAATTTTATGCTAGCAAACAGCAATTTATACCCCTTGACTGCTATTAATAAGCTTACAGACAATATCAGCAATGCTTTAGTCAGTCTGTTCACAACTAGGTGTGTAGGATACTGGGATGCATTGCATTGCATCTGTTCTTTGGAAATCATCCGGATCAAGCAGGTGTGCTGTTTTTCAGGTTGTCAATTATGTGGAGTCTACAGTATGTAAATATTTGTGTATTATATTTGCAATTCTGTAGCATCTACTGTACATCTACCTTGTCATAATTAATACAGCAGTTATTGAATACTAATTACATTTTCCAAGTTCATAGCTCCCCAGTGGAGGACACCTGGAAGCTGAATGCTCTGAGCTGGGAGCAGGATGAGTGAGGCCATACATCTGGGATTTGTAAGAGGCAGTCTGGTAACTAAATAGTGAGTCATGTTCATAGGAAGCTGAAGTGAACTGGCAGCTGGAAGGTGGATTGGCTGGGTTAGGCTTGTCAAAATGGAAGGGATTTGGTAGCGAGAAGACCAAACAGGGCAGGTGCATGCTTGCGGGGAGGAATGCAGCTGTGATGCAAGACAGATGGGGTGAAGCTCAGGAAGAGACAAGTAAATGGCAGGTGGCAGATGTGTCACCACAGCCAGGTTCCAGGAGGAGGAGACAGTAGACAGCAGAGACTGGGTTGGAGTATTTGGAGGGGAACTATAGATAGACTGGTTTAGAACCTGGCTCAGGGCGGGTTCTTGCCTTGTGCATCAACTCCCATGATAAAGTACCATGGCATTGAGCATGGTATAAAAATGCCTAAATAGTTTATCTGCAGGGATCAGAGGTTAGGATGAGGCCAAAGTAGCACAGAAGGAGGGACCATAGAAGGAAGGGTTGGTAGCAGGTTAAATGTATCTGTGGCCACAGTACCTCAATGCAGATTTATCCGGTAAGATGCCAAATGTTGGGTAAAATGACACCCCTTGCCATTATAGTCATGAGTAGTATTTTATGTAGAATGACTGGATTTAATCTATGAGGTATTATGAAAATAGACTTTATTGAGCTAATAAACTAGACCTCAGAGGTAGGGTTTTCAAAAGCTCCTGTGTAAGTTAGGCTCAGGTCCCATGGGAAATCAATAGTGGTGAGTCTTTAACTTCCCTAGATGCTTTTGAAAATCTTGCTGAAAGTGAATGTTTAAAAAAAATTAATCTTGGAGATATCAAAAAGGGACACAAGGAAAATATTAGATTTAAGTTAAACTTACTAAATTGGAACTATGACAACATCCAGATAATGCGTATTTATTCTTTAAACTCACAGGAACATGATAGCCTGATACCATGAAATAATTTGGATATCAAAAAGACTGACTTTATGCCATATCTAATCAGGATGTTTCTTCCACGTTTTTATAATGATTTAGAGTGACGGGCATAGCTCCAGACATTAGGAGGTTTGGCTCCAGGTTTGTACACCCATCATTTCAATATGTATCTGAAGCTTATCTGACTGAACCAAACATCCTGTGTTTGAAAAAGGTTTTTTCACACACAATTCCCACTCCATTCTTGTGAGAATCCCAGCACGTCCTGAGAAGGAAGGAATAGTTAAAAATAAAACTGCTATGTCGCTCTTTCAAAAGTCAGGGCTTTTCTGTGAGGCAAATTAGTGTGTAAGGCAAATCTACAGTATTTCAGTGCTGCACTCTGTCTATGTGTGGATCCTTCTGCTGCACCCTAAAGGTGGGTGGCACATTGGATCACTGTAAATTTGCATCTCAGCTTGCTCCCCCATAACTTGCCAAAGAAACATCACTTTAAGCACAATTCAAGGTTTATACTTCATAGACTCTAACGGGAACCACCATACTTTCACAGTGGTAGCAGTCATGGTGGCTACAGTCATAACTACTAAGATTGTTTTATTACAATAGCATCATTTTTGAGCAAAGACAAACTTTTTCCTAGTTCTCTTTTTTGTTTTACAAAACAGAAACCCAAGCTGAAATGTGATTTCCAAACTTTTAGCAGCAGCTCCTCTCTTCAGAGGGATTAGAAGAATTAAAAAGATGTAGATTTAAAAGATACATATTCTTGTTCCATCTTAAATATGCAGTACCAGTATCTCAGCAAATACTACACTGAAATGTAAATTAAATCTTACTGTAGTTACAGTAGGCTGGGAAAAATATAGATTGCTTGTCTGCAGTCAGCTAATACTTCAGATTTGGCCCTCGGACAAGAAAACGCAGTTGTCCCAATTGTTTCAAACAAATTAAAATAAAATGTAGCCCTGCAATTATCTTCATTGGGACTTTGTTTGGACTGCTTATGTGTGCAAGTCATCTGCTCTTCAGGGAAGAGGCCATGGGCATGATTCTCCACTGCCTTGTAACTTGTGTCGATAAGGGGAGTGCAAGATGGTGTGCTACCTAATCAGAAGGGGAGCATTTTACAGCCACTTTGCTATTACTTTGCTCAAGTGTACTTGACTACACAAGGTACAAGGCAGTGAGGACTGAGGACCACAGTGTGCGAGGTTTATTTTGAAAGAAAAATGCACCATAAATTTAAGTGATATGGCCTATCGTAGGCTCACTCTTGGATTTAGACAGACCTGTTTAGTGTCCAGATCAGAAAGGAGCTGCTTCCATTTTGGAAAGTTCTATCTATCGATCCTTGCGAACTTCTGTGTTGCAAAACTCTGTTGGGCCTGTAGGTCCTGTAATAGGGCAACCAGATGGCTACAGTAAAGTACTGAGAAACAGGTATGTTAGCCCCAGGCTAAACAAATCCCTAGGACCCTGGTAACCAAATGGCAGTTGCTCCAGGTTAATCAAGGCACCTGGGGCCAATTAAGATCTTTCTAGAAGGCAGTAGAGATAGCTATTTCAATTAGAACACCTGCAGCCAATCAAGGCAGGCTAATCAGGGCACCTGGGTTTAAAAAGGAGCTCATTTCAGTCAGGCAGGGAGGAGCCAGAGGAGAAGGAGTGTGTGTGAGGAGCTGGGAGCAGGAAGCTGAGAGTGAGAGAGTGTACTGCTGGAGGATTGAGGAGGACAAGCTTTATCAGACACCAGGAGGAAGGTCCTGTGGTGAGGATAAAGAAGTTGTTTGGAGGAGGCCATGGGGAAGTAGCCCAGGGAGTTGCAGCTGTCATGCAGCTGGTACAGGAGGCATTATAGACAGCTGCGATCCATAGGGCTCTGGGCTGGAACCTGGAGTAGAGGGCGGGCCCGGGTTCCCCCCAAACCTCCCAACTCCTGATCAGACACAGGAGGAGCTGACCCAGATTGTGGGTTCCACAAGAGAGGAAGATCACTGAGGTGAACAAATCCGCCAATAAGTGCAGGACCCACTAAGGTAGAAGAGGAACTTTGTCACAGTCCCCCACACATTTAAAACAGAGAGGTGCTGAATCCAAACTTTGAATGTGGATTTGTGTTGAGATCTAGGTTCCCTCAAACTTCTCTCTGAATCTGAATGCCTCCAGTGCGGGGAAATGTTCAGGTTTGAATTTCAAGCCCACTACCTAGTGTGACAGACCCAGGCCAGTGGGGTACACGAGTCTGGTAGAGGGCAAATATACCAAATAAGCACAGGACCCACCAAGGTAGAGGAGGAACTTTGTCACACTAGTTATGAAGTTAAGACTGGACATGGAGTCTGGATCTAGAGTTTTGGTTCCAGCTCATCTATTTGTTAAAGTGGTGCCATTATGCAGCTAGGGTTGTCAACTTTCTAAATGCACAAAACCAAATACCCCTTCCCTGAGGTCCTGCCCCTGCTTGCTCCATCCCCCTTCCCTCCATCACTTGCTCTCTCTCACCCTCACTCACTTTCACTAGGATGGAGCAGAGGGTTGGGGTGCAGGAGGGGAGTGAAGGCTCCGGATGGAGGTGTGGCTCTGGGGTGTGGCTGTGGATGAGGGGCTCAGGGAAAGGGAGAGGGCTCCGGGCTGGGGCAGGAGCTGCGGATATGACCCTCGGGGCGGTAGCAGAGTGTGAAACCTCCATGGCCTGGCCACCCATGCTCCTAGGGGCCACAAGGACCTGGCGGCCACTTCTGGGACCCATGTGGAACAAGGCAGGCAAGCAGCCTGCCTGATCCTGGGTCCTTGCTGTGCCGCCGACAGGACTTTTAACAACCCTGTCAGTGGTGCCAACTGGAGCTGCCAGGGTCCCTTTTAGACCGGGCATTCCAGTGGAAAATTGGACTCCTGGTAACCCTATGTGCAACACACCCTTAGATAAGTGTTCAGTGCTTGCCACCTTTAACTATATTCTGTTTAAATTGAATTTGCTCTAATATCTCAGTGCTGCGAGCTGTGGCTAGGATTTTCAAAGGTTTTCCACTTCTTATCTGCCTTTAGTAAGAGAACCACACTCCAGGGTTTTTTCCTGAAACTATATTTTACTTGCTGTATCAAGTATATTACTGAGTTCCTTACTGAGTCTTTAAATCTTTGGACATAAATTAATGTTAAAGCAGATCAAGACATGAGGTCTGCAGGTTGCAGCAGCTTTTGTGTTTAATCTTCTTATATGCAACTGAATATTCTCCCTTTTCAACCATAAAAATAGTGTGTTCTTGTGTCTCATTAATTCTTGTAATCTTTCACCTGCAAAACAGTCATACAAATCTATAAGGAACAAAGAGCATGTTAGCATATTGACGCTTACAGTAGGACTTATTAGGAGTTTGCTCTTTGAATTCTGCAGTTAATGGAGTGGAAATTAAAAAAAAATTATGAATGAGTGAATAATCAGCTATGTATTGCAAGGTATAAGCTTTGCTCAGAGAAATTTCTCCCTCATCTGGCTCCTGCTGCTAATTAGAGGAGCAGTGGATTAGGTTGAGCTTGCATTTAAAGACTCAAAAACAAAACCAAAAAAAACCAAAACCCCAAAACACAATCCTGCTAAGATCTAGACTGTTATCAAAAAGTGTCAGTGAAGACTTATAATGGAGTTTGAGGTAGTGAGGGGAGCAGAATGATACTTGCTAGTATGTGTATTTAAAAAAAAAAAAGAGAGAGAGAGCATTACAGGAGATCCTTGTAATGAAGATGGAAGGTTCTGTAGTTACAATCCTTTGCTGTTTCCCTGTCCTCCAGTATTACTGCAGAGAGGATACCAGCACAGCAGGGAATTTTATAGCAGAACTGTAATCTGCAACTAGGCGTATCTTCCCTTAATTTACCTGATGCCACAGGCAATTTTATCAGCCTGACACTTGTTCTTAAAGAGATTGGGCTGATGAAAACCACTCGGACAGAACTCATTTCTGAATTGTAGCACCATCAACATGCTTACTGTAGCAATGGAACACTATATTGGAAAAAGTACCTTTTAATACAGTTAGCTTAAAGTCGAACAAAAGGACAAGTGTTAACCATTGTGTGTTTCCTGAGTAAGGTAATTGTGCTTTGAGGTGGAGTGAAAAAAACAGTCCATCTCTAACTGTCTTTTCAGGGCAGTAGTGGAGCTTCGAAAAACAAGAACATGTAGTAGGAGATTTCTTTTCAAAGTTATAGACTAGATACATTAGGTCAGATTCAGTTCTTGGTTACATTGGTCTAAATTCTGAGAGAAATCATAGAATTGAAAGCGAGTTCTTGGCCAAAGTTTGAGATGCCATTAGCTGCTGCAATGTCACGACTGACTTTTTACTTCTTTATTTCTTGGAGCTGTATACATTGCATGTGAATCCCTTGCAGTGTGTAATCAAATCTTCCAGAAGGCACAAAGGTTGGTGAATCGCCCTTTCACCAGTGTTAATGGAAAAAGACATGGGATTTGCTGACTCTGGAACACAATTCCCTGCCATGGTCTAGTTCAGAAGGCTGCATGGTGACGTCAGGAGCCACACTGCCATTTTTAAAAGCCCTGACAAAGCAGGTAGCTTTATTTAGAAACAGGAAACTGACCTAGTTAGATCTGGAATGGAGGCTGAAAGTGATGGAGTTATTGACCCACTCTGACCAGGGTTATAAGTAGAAATAAGATGGAGCACTAGAGCTGGGCAAATAACTGAAAGCAAAGGGAATGAAGGGCTAGATTCACAAAACGGCCAGGGAAAGATGAGGTGATAGTACCTCCCATATAACTGTTAGCTTATGGGTTAGAAACTCACCTGGGATGTGAGAGACTGGGATTCAATTCCCCCTTTGCCTGATGTGAGGAATAGATGTAAACTTGGTTTTCTACCTCTCTGCAGATGTCCCTAATCTTGTTTAACACCCCCCACTCCACCACCACCACTGGGCTATATTCTGGGGTGAGTATCACTCAATCACTCTTTTAGAAGCTGTTTCAATCTGTATAAATAATTAAATAATAACTGGAGGAGAGTCTTGAACTGTCCCCCCCCAAGTGTTCACTAATCAGCAGACTATATACAATCATGGGGTCAAAACAAGAGAGATTATTCAGGTATTTTATACAAAGAGGTACAGCATCAACAGGAGTGATTGAGACTCCTACCCTGGAGCACCTTGTAGCTCAGTGATTAGGGAGTCTCTGAACTTTGCTCTCCCACCTCTTTCAGTACATTAGGTGGGAAGAGAAGGACTAGACCCTGGGTCTCCCACATCCCTGGTGAGTGCCTTAAGTACTAGTCTGAAGGTTATAAGGGAGGCTGCTGATATTGCCGCTGCCTCAGTGTCCCCCTCTGTTTTTTTGGTGTGTGTGGGGCAAAACTACTCAGCAAATCCATGTCAACTTCACAGCTAGGTTTGGGTGGACTGAAACTGCATTTTGCAGCAAATAAACTTTTTATTCGAAAAACTTCCCTCAGCTCTACTGAGCAAAGAGTTTGGTTCAGATATGAACTTCCAAACAGTGAGTGTACATTCATTTCAGGGTGAACCATCCATCTCTGGTCTCTCTCCAACTGCAAGATAAAATGAAATGTTTCATCTCTCCTCTTTGTTATACAAAGTTGTGATACTACAAAAAAGTAGTATTTGCATATGATAGTGGGTAAAACTTTTAGAAGGGCTTAAAAGACCTAGGCCCTTTTGAAAGTTACACTCGGTGTGTTTACCCCCATATAAATTATCTACAGGTTTGTACTAGGAAGTTATGATGCTTGCTTTTAATATTGTAGTTAGAATGTTCAGAAGTGTGCTTGGTGCATCATAGAAGCAAGTACAGATGCTGTTTCTGTGCTTCAGAACTTAAATAACAAATTTTGGTTCACAAAGGTTTTAAAAATGAGATTCAGTAAAGCAGAACTTGATAGTTCTGTTATATTCATCTATTTAATATTAAACTCACTTAAAAGGCAGCAAGATTCACAGGAGTAAATATCAGAAACTACTGGCACATGAGACAAAACACATGGATTCCCATTAGATACTTGCATTAAATGAGTGATTCATTGAAGAAAATGTTGAATTTTTATAAAAGAAAAGTTACTAGCAGTACAGTTAAAAAGCAGATGTAGAATATTGGAACACCAACTGTATACATCTGATGCTTCCCTTGTGTTTGCTGCTCTTGGTGAAGTTCTCCTGTTAAAATGGTTGACTAGCTCAGTTGACTTCTCATAGGGGAAATATGTTACCTTAATTCTATTATGACTGGCTATTGGTGCAACATTTAAGATTGAAAAATCAAACACCAGAAAGTTGGGAGTATAACTGGAAATAGGAAAAACAATGAGTAATTTTGTATACGTATCATGAGACAGATCCTCAGCTGGCATAATTTGTCATAGCTTCGTTGACTTCAAAGGTTGATTGGTAAATGTTTTATCAGCATTAAATTTGAGATGAATGTGTTACACGTAAGTGGCAAAGCCACAAGAGAGTTAGGCAGGTCATGCCGGATGAATGCACATAAAAACTTTCTGTCACATCACACAATCATGCACACAGTATGCTATGTGTCTTGCAGAAAAGCTATTTTAGAGACTTTCAGAGTTTAGAAAAAAATATTAGGACTATACTTTCTCACTCTCTCTCTGCCTGTAAAGCCAGGATCTTCAGTGATGATGAACACAAATGTACAGGGGCTCTGATTTAGCTTATTTTTAGAGGCTTTTGTGGCATAAGCAGCTTTTTCCATATCTAAAAAGTCAGTTTTAAAGACCAACATCTCACAACTCAACAGGATTAGAAATGGGGAACTCTGCTGGAAAGAAATAGATTCCTGTCCTTCCAGTTGAACTCACTACTAGCTTAGGAAGGTCCCAGCAGAATAAGGACAAGGGACTTCAAAAAAAGCAGATTAACAAACTCTGAGAGCTGGTAGGTTAGGTCACATGGAAAAGAAATCTAAGAGATAAAAGGAGTTCAGGGGAGCTAGCACTTTCTCAAGGAGACCATATTAAATGTATAGCTGCCAACTATACTGATGTGAAGGAAAGATAGGAAGAATAGTGTGAGGCCAATATGGCTCCATCACTGACATCCATAACTTTAATCACTTGTGAAGCTTTACCCGTCATACTCTGGCTTTAGGTATTTTATGAACACTGCAGATCCTCTTGAAGGTGGTCAAATATGTCTCAATGTAGTCAATCTCCAAGTAACTTGGGAACACCTTGTCCCTGCTGTGTGATCCCTGTTGAGTGATCTGTCTTGCATTTCCAGCTTTTTAAGTTCATATTCCCTATTCGTCTCTCTTTTCTGGGCTTCTGCTACCCATTTTTGCTTTACTGCTTCCAGATTGTTGTCCTCCAGCTCCAGCAGTCTCTGGTGGGCCTCTTCTTGCACTGCTTTCTTGGCCTCCCATTTTTGTTTCTCTGCTTGCATCTCCCTTTTCTGGGCCTCCTGATTCTTTTCTCTAGCTGCTCTTTCTAGCCTTTTAGCCTCTCTGCTATCTCTAACTTGACCAGTTAAATCTGCCAGGCTGTCTTCCTGAGACACTGGGATTGGGGCCAGGCTTGCTTCCTGAGCTTGCATTTCCCCTGGTCTCAGGCCTCGTGGGTGGATTGTTCAAATCTTGCTGCTTATCTTCCCTGAGTAGAACTCTCAGCCCTTCAGCAGATTTTATTGTAGCTTCCAAGTCACGTTCTGTGCAGTTTTTCCAAATGCAATCTATTATATTTAGCCTAGATCTCTGGCTTTCTCATCTTGTCCCCACTTTGTTCTATTTTCCTTAGCTAAAATAAACAAATTGTAACTTTTCTTTGTTTCCAACCTTCTCACTCGTGAATCTCTCAGTATCTATACCTGCTATACAAGTGCTTGGCGCATGACCCTTAGCTAAGAAGCAAACTGGGTGTAGGTCCTCCTGATTATGCCACTGTGATGCTTCCTGGGGGTATGCAGGGTTGTGATTCATCTTGCTACTACCTGCCCTTCGTGTGAGGAAGCCTTGTCTGTGCCTGCGGTGGTCAGCTCCCTGACCCCATCAGCCACAGGCAGAACAAGCACTCCGCTCTCAGCCTGCATGGGCTCCAACGTCCCTCTGCTAACAAGCAGTAGGCAAATGCCAACCCCTGAGAACTCCAAACATCTTCTGGTGTGTCCAGCCCTTGTTCCACTGGACAGTCACTGTATTCACAGACCCACTGCTCCCAAAAGTTATACACACCAGCTCCCAGTTACCGCTCAGGATCACCGCTCTGCTTAACACACTGCACATAAACTTGTTTTCACTATAAACAAATCTAACAAAGAACAGAAATTTGAGAAGTGAGTAGAATTAATGGAAACAAATGGATTACATATAAAACCATTACATGCTTTCTAGAGCCTAAACATAGCTGTATAGAAAGGGATGCCCATATCTCTGTTCCATGACTTGATGTCTTTATGTACAGAGGCTGGTAAAGCTTAAATTGAGTGGCATAAAAACGTACAAGTTATGGGCTTGATGTGAGAATTATTGAGTGAAGGTCCATAGCCTGTGGCATTCAGAAGGTTTGACTAGATTAGAAGATTGTAATGGTCACTTCTGGTCTGGAAATCTCTGAACTGTCAAGATATGGTGGCAATGTCGGACAGGTTACAGAGTGCAACAGATATTGCAACCCTCTGTGGTATCTTTGGGGACCATCGTTACATTTATGATTGTGTTCTACTCTATGGGGGAGGGTTACCACAGCTCCTCTGGGAACTAAAAACGGTGGGGGCTGATTACCCCTGAGATTGTGAACCTGAGGTGGCTTGCATATATTGGTTCAGGCTGGGTTTTCCATAGACTAGGAAACCAAGAAACAACTTCACACTTTTGTGTTCAACAGACTCATGGCTTTATTTCTGATCCAGCAAATGGATGTGAATATCTGTCCAAGGGGGCCCCAATCCTGCTGAAAGGTTAGAAGGACTTTGGCTTACTAGAGCCCCATAAGATTTATGGATGACTCCTGGTATGTTTAGTACCCTAAGCGTAAATGTGCTTGCTTTAGAGGTGTTGGATTATGGGCAAGTAATACCTGTCATGGGCCATTGGATAATTAGCAAAGCCTGGGTGCCTTGCTTGCTGAGGTTATCACAGTGTATGGCAGGAAGCTGTACAGTCTTAAAACTCCCAGTCAGAATGGAGTAGAACATGGGTCTCAGCCCCCAGACATCACTTGTGTTTGGGCAAAGAGCTGATTGGGCACTCCTGGTGTGTACCAGGGAGGGAGCATACACAGAATGGGAGATACAGGTGCAGATACCCAGAAACTGAGACACAGGGATACTCAGAAATCTCCTAAGAGGCCTGTGCTCCCAGCTATCTAAAGACTTTACAAAAGAATTCTCCCATGTTCAATGAGAAGCCTGTCTTTTTAACTCTTACACAAAAAGAGGCTCCACCACGGGTCTCTTCATTTGCTGACACTTTAATGGTGTTGGTGAACCTCAGGACAGTCCCAGAATGCACTGCAAGTGCCAGCATCAGGAAAGGGAAGAGACCTTCTGCACCCTAGGTGGTACTGCCAAGCCGAAGCAGTTAATTATATATTATGAAGCAAGTTCCAAAAAATCATGAGACTTATAAATAATGGGATTTAAAAATAACTAACACAATGTGGGTCTTTTCCTTTGCCTTCCAGTTTCTGAGTCTTTGGGGTGCACTCAGGAGACATTCTCAAGATTTGTTCTTTGCAACCATGAGGGCTAGAAAAAAACATTTATTTTAAATGTAAAAGCAGAGATTTTCACCTAATCACATGCCTTTAGGAGCTAGGGTGCTACAAACACACCAAATATTGTGTGACTCATGATAACATCCTTTTTTTCTAGATCCTTCTAGGTCCACACTGCTCTGAGGCTAGGGGAGGTGGTGTTCCTCTCAGCAGGTCCCCCTGAGGCTTGGGGTGAGGGTGATTCATCTTTCTTCATCTCTCCTTCCCCTCACCCAAATGCTGGGGAAAGAACAGGGCTGAAGATGCCCTTTAGCCTCATAGCTCTGGATAATGTGTGTGTGGGGGAGGAGGGGGCTGGGGGCTGGTGAAGAGTCCACAATGACTGTACTCTGTGTGCCCCCCAGTCCTCCTTGGCCTGAGGAAGGGATGAAGAAGCAGGGAACTGAGTAGCAGACAAAGTCACTACAAGATATTGAAGAGGAAAATAAACATAGTGGTGTGTAATTGAATCTGACTATCAGGGTTGGAAGGGACCTCAGGAGATCATCTAGTCCAACCTCCTGCTCAAAGCGGGACCAATCCCCAGAGAAGTTTTTGCCCCAGGTGCCTAAATGGCACCCTCAAGGATTGAACTCACAACTGTGGGTTTAAGCAGGCTAATACTCAAACCATTGAGCTATCCCTCCCCCTTCTGAGTTGTATTAAAGTTGCTGAGAGGACTGAAATTG